>NC_092421.1:10936477-11257076 GCF_040894005.1 Engystomops pustulosus | reverse complement strand
TTGCATGATATTGCATGATCCTTTGGTCTATCAATATCCGAGTTGTCTTCCCTCGTGGGGAAGACTGTGTAATACGACTCGGCGAGTCAATGTCAGCGTTGTCTTGACGTGAGTAAGGTTCCTCTTTGATCTGAGCAGGGGGGCATTGTCGGATATAATCTGTGGGACTACAAGGGTTTGTGCATTCCCAGTTATCATTTGAGAAGGGTTCCTCTTTAACACTGGCACACAAATTTTGAACATGACGTTTGGCCATATTAATTTCATGGAACATAAGGTTTCCTCCATCACATGATGGATATTGCACGTCATCTGCTGATGTACTGGGGTCTTTAAGGGTTGCTTCAGAAGGGGCCGATTCCTCCTTAATATGATATTCTTGCATATGCCCTATAGGTATGTGAATGCTTGAAGTGTTACGTAATATGGCCTCCTCTTTAATATGTGAAGATGGATCATTGGTCTCTCTGTGATTTATCTCATGGCGGGCAATGTGTGAGCAGGGGTCGGTCATTATCCTTGGTATTTCAGAGAAGGGGGTGGTTTCCTATCACCTTTTTATTTAACTTAAATCTAAAAAACAGAAAATAAAAGTCAAATAGTCATTTTTTTTTAATTGATTATTACTATGGCACAGTTGATTAGTATTAGACTGGCAGAGGTGGGACGCTACTCAAGCTCTTCAAACAGACAGCGTCACTCTCACCCCCTCCTTGTTAATGATGTAGCAGATCCAAGTCAACCAGATCCACTGTCACTCTCTCACCCTCTCCTCACCCAACCCTAGAAATTCTCTTCAGCCTCACAGAAGCGAGTAAGGGAAAGTAAAGGAAGCTGTATATGTCTGTAGTTGAATATTGGCAGACGGACCCTAAGTACTAGTTGCTTACCGGCAGTATGGTGACCTGTCAACCAAGAACAGGGAGGCCGTCCAGAGAACAATGAATATGCAGGACTCACTTAGTGTGATTGGAATCAGTTTACAAACTGATTTTTTTTTAACATTAACCCCTTACCGCCGCAGCCCTTTTCCTTTTTGTGTTTTAATTTTTCACTCCCCACCTTCAAAATTCTATAACTTTTTTATTTTTCTATGTAAAGAGCTGTGTGAGGGCTTGTTTTCTGCGTAACAAATTGCACTTCAAAATGGTGGTTTAATATTCCATGCCATGTACTGGGAAGCGGGAAAAAAATTCCAAATGCAGTGAAATTGGTGAAATTTGCGTATGTGCCGTTTTCTTGTGGGCTTGGATTTTATGGATTTCACTGTGCGCCCCAAATGACAGGTCTACTTCATTCTTTGGGTCGGTGCAATCATCAGGATAACACATTTGTACAGGTTTTATAATGTTTTCTTACATTTACAAAAACCTCCTGTACCAATTTTTTTTAAATTTATTTTGCCATCTTCTGGCGCTAATAACTTTTTCATGGGGACAGGGACTGATTCTGCAAGTTCTGTGCAGCGCTGCGTAGTCTGTGTGCGCTATATAATATGATTATTATTATTATAAACAGCTCCACACCTGACTCTGGGTCGTCCCGGTAATGTAAGTAAGTCCCATCCATTTCTATAGAAGTGAGCAGTAATACCATAACACACCAGGGTCAGGGTCTAACGACTAAAGTGAATAGGCAGTGGGAAAGCAGTAACTGCGCAGGTTGTTGTTCTCTGGTGGCAGCTCTCAGCATGACCCTGTGTGACCCCGGTGAGGGGCGTGTACCGCTGTCTGTCCTGCAGGAGGGGGCGGGGTTAGAGACACTCACCAACCTGCAGCACATCCCGTGCACTTCAAAGAGAAGCCGCGAACCGGAAGTAATGTCCCGCCACTGCTTCAGCTCCGCCTCCTGCGTGGTAGCGACGCCTACAATGTACGGGCTCCTGCTCAGTGATGACAGCACCGTCACGTGACCTGCTCAGTGAAGACAGCGCCGTCACGTGACATGCTTTGAGCCCGGGAGCTGCCGGCTTATGAGCAGTTGTCAGGCTGGTGCAGGGTGTGGAGGCTCCGCTGTCTGTCATGGCTCAGCGCTTCCCACAATCTCACAAGTCCCTGCCTATGGAAGGGGGTCCTGTGGAGGGGCTCGGGGGTCCCTGCCTGTGGAAGGGGGTCCTGTGGCCGGGATTGGTGGTCCCTGTCTGTGGAAGGGGGTCCTGTGGCCGGGCTCGGCGGTCCCTGTCTGTGGAAGGGGGTCCTGTGGCCGGGCTCGGCGGTCCCTGTCTGTGGAAGGGGGTCCTGTGGCCGGGCTCGGCGGTCCCTGTCTGTGGAAGGGGGTCCTGTGGCCGGGCTCGGCGGTCCCTGTCTGTGGAAGGGGGTCCTGTGGCCGGGCTCGGCGGTCCCTGTCTGTGGAAGGGGGTCCCTGTCTGTGGAAGGGGGTCCCGGCCTGTGGAAGGGGGTCCTGTGGCCGGGCTTGGGGTCCCAGCCTGTGAAAGGGGGACCTGTGGTTGGGCCGGGGGGGTCCTGTGAAAGGGGGTTGCCGGCCTGTGGAAGGGGGTCCTGTGGCTGGGCTGGGGGCTCCGGCCTGTGGAAGGGAATCCTGTGGCTGGGCTGGGCTGGGGGGTCCAGGCCTGTGGTGGGAGTGGGCATCTGTCTGAGAGTCCCTGTCTTAGTGGAGGGTTGTGGCTGGGCTAGGGAAGTGTCTGCCTGCAAGGGGTGGGGGCATGCAGCTGGGGGTCCCTATATGTGGGGGAGGGGGGCATCTGTCTGAGGGTTCCTGCCTGAGGGGGATGATGTGGCTGGGGGTTCCTGTCTGAGGGGGGCATGTGACTGGGCTGGAGGGTCTTTGTCTGGGGGGGGGGCATGTGACTGGGCTGGAGGGTCTTTGTCTGGGGGGGGGGGGCATGTGACTGGGCTGGAGGGTCTTTGTCTGTGGGGGGGGGGCATGTGGCTGGGCTGATGGGGCTATCTGTCTGGTTTGGGGAGCTTGCCTGTTGAGACTGCATTTTCTAATGGGGGGTTCTCCTTTTTTCTTCCTTGCTATTCAAAAAACAAGTCGTCAGTCCCCAATCTAGTGCGGGAGGCTACGCGGTGAGTAGTGCGGGAGGCTACGCGGTGAGTAGTGCGGGAGGCTACGCGGTGAGTAGTGCGGGAGGCTACGCGGTGAGTAGTGCGGGAGGCTACGCGGTGAGTAGTGCGGGAGGCTACGCGGTGAGTAGTGCGGGAGGCTACGCGGTGAGTAGTGCGGGAGGCTACGCGGTGAGTAGTGCGGGAGGCTACGCGGTGAGTAGTGCGGGAGGCTACGCGGTGAGTAGTGCGGGAGGCTACGCGGTGAGTAGCCAGCCACCAGCTGTGAGATGGAAGGCGCGGCCTGTGCTCCGTGCCCAAGGAGAGAGCTTCCTGTGCAGGCCATGAGGAAGGGAGGAGGGAGTCTGGAACCAGAGATGGTTCTTCCCTGGACTCAGTACATGACTGCAGGGAACCAGGTAAGCTGATTGTAATGATCATAGTATAAAGATGATAAGAAAGCAACAAAATTATCAAAAAGGCAGATTTAGAAAGAACATGTAATGGGCTTATAGAACCTGTCATGTAAAAATGATCTCTGTGATTACAGGTTTCCTTTTCTGTCAGTGTGTCAAAGGCGGATCTTGCTATGGGTGGAATGGACACCTGCCCGGTGCCCCCGATTCACATAAAGACGCTTATGCTATGAAAGCACACCTACTATCGGCTTACTGACTATCCTCACATGCTCGCTCCTTACCTCCAGGGTGGATGGCAGCCTTTTTCATTTATTCCATTTATTCCCCCCCCCCCCCTGACAGCGTCATGATGTCATTGCGTGTTCCACCGTGGTACCCCAGCAGAGAGAAGACTGGAGCAGAGGTGAGTGGTGAGTTTTCTTTCCTGTAGGCCTCTGTGCTCAATTGCAGAACGGTTTTGTGGGGGAGGGGGGTTATTTACAAGACCCTTCTATAGCCCCTATCAACTACAGTGGGTCCTGTGCCTATGGGCTACAAGGGGGACATTGTTACTGCCTACTACGCAGATTACCTTCCTTATACAACTATGGTGGGAGTGTTATGTTTTATGATGGTTGCAATAGCTAAAATTTTTGTCATGGCTGAAAAAGCTGATACAGGGGCGCCAGTTATAATCAGATAATGAAAGCGATTCCTCTGATCAGACATCTTCTGAAGTCCAGAATAGCGTATAACAGTGAGAAAGTTTAGTCCAGCATCGGAGTAGAAAAAAGTTTGTCGTTAATCCATAATTAAAACTCCACTTTTATTTGAAAAAATCCTTTAAAAACATTAGAGACGTCTCATGGCATGGCAAGTCTGACGCGTTTCGGACTGCTTTAGTCCTTAGTCATAGCCTAATAATTTGCTCTTGCACAGAGTATTTAAGCATGCTGTCTACTAAACGGAAGTACACGCCCAGGTTTGCACATTATAGTTTAAACAATAACACAATCAAATGTTATCCACATATCAGTAAATGTATAGCAGATCGTTTCTATAGTTTAGACCTAAGGGATAACGTGTTTTTAAAATCAATATCCAGAATGCTTCCCGTGATTTTAACGCCTTGGTCCAATCCCCTCCTCTTTTGGGGCGGAACACTCGTTCTATGGGAATGATTTTTAATTGCGAAGTGTCTCCTTCGTGAACTTCATGCAAATGTTTGGAGAGCCCTGATATATTGGTTTGTGTTACATTATTATGTCTTTTGGCTGCCGATATATGTTCTGCAATTCTTATTTTCAACTTTCTTGTCGTACAGCCAAGCATCCCGTGCAGCCAAGCATCCCGTGCAGCCAAGCATCCCGTGCAGCCAAGCATCCCGTGCAGCCAAGCATCCCGTGCAGCCAAGCATCCCGTGCAGCCAAGCATCCCGTGCAGCCAAGCATCCCGTGCAGCCAAGCATCCCGTGCATGTGGCTAAATATATTACATGGTCACTGTTGTAGTTGACATGAGATTTTATGGGATATTGTTTAGAAGTAGCTGTGGAAGTAGAAATTGTGGTTTTCTGTAAACTAATACATAAGTTACAGCGGGTCCCTCCACATTTTGCACTACCTTTGTATTTTAACCATGTTTCTTGTGTTTGTCTTTGTGTGACAAATAAATTCGGGAGATAATAAATTGCCTAGACTGGATGCATTTCTAGACACAAATCTTATGCCTTTATCTAATATCTGACACAATTTTTCATCTTGGTATAGAATCGGTAAATGCTTTTTTACAGTGCGTATGACCTGTTCATATTGTCTACTGTATGTTGTACTAAATGTTATCACCTCATTATTTTTTGCATCAGATTTCTTCTTTCTGTTATAGAAGTATTCTGCTCTTGATTTGGCACTAACATCTGTCTCTATTCTTTTTAAATGTTTTTTGTTGTACCCCCGATCTTGTAATCGTTTTGATATATTCGTGGCTGCGTTGGTGTACATTATGTCATTGGAGCAAATGCGTTTCGCTCTTATGTATTCACCTTTTGGGAGGTTGCGGATTACATGTGATGGATGACAACTAGATGCATGTAAAAGAGTATTACCCGATATAGATTTTCTGTACAGGTTTGTGTGAACGCATTGTTTAAGAATATCTCCTGTTAATGTAATGTCCAAAAAAGAAATAGAAGTTTTGGAACAAGAAAATGTAAACTTCAAATTAAATGAATTTTGATTGAGATAATGTACAAATTTCTGTATGCTGTCTGATGTACCTGACCATATGAGTAGACAGTCGTCTATGTAACGTCCATACCAAATTATTTGAGATGAAAAGGGATTGTTGGTAATATATATATATATGTACTTCTTCAAACCAGGACATGTATAAGTTGGCTAACGTGGGGGAGAATTTAGCCCCCATAGGGCAACCCTGTTTTTGGAAATAAAAAAACCCATCAAAATTGAAAAAATTATTTTTGAGCAGAAAAAGTAAAACATCCGATATATAATTAATGAGATCCATTGTAAAAGTGCTGTATTTTCTCAAATGATGTTTTGTGGCTTGTATTGCCAGTCTGTGAGGAATACATGTATATAATGCTACTACATCACATGTGGTCCAGATGTAATTTTCTTTCCATTGTAGCTTATCCATAGCATGTAAGGCTTCAAATGTATTCTTGATATAGCCCGGTGTTCTTTTCACAAACGGTTGTAAGATATTATCCAACCAAGCCGCTATTTTCTCTGTTATTGAACCTACCCCAGATATAATAGGTCTCAGGGGTGGAGGAAAAACATTCTTTTGAGTTTTTGGGAATGTTAGGATACTCAGGTATCATGTTGTCTATTGTTTTTTGTGAGAAAATATTTAAATATACACCTTCTTGTAGTATTCTTTCCAGTTGTGTTTTTATATCATTGGTTGGATCTTTCTGTACTGGATTGTATACTTCATGATCTTGTAGCATATCAAGCATTTCTTTCTTGTAGAGATCTTTATTCATAACGGTTATTGTTCCCCCCCCTTATCTGATGCGCGTATTATTATGTGGGGATTGACTTGAAGTTCCTTTAATGCTTGTTTTTCCTGAGAAGTAAGATTGTTTCGTTTTGTGTCTGTTTGTTGTTCATGTAATCGAGCCAGGTCATTTTCCACATTATGCTGGAACTGGTCCATTATGCTTGCTCTAGAATTCACAGGATACATTTGAAGCCTTACATGCTATGGATAAGCTACAATGGAAAGAAAATTACATCTGGACCACATGTGATGTAGTAGCATTATATACATGTATTCCTCACAGACTGGCAATACAAGCCACAAAACATCATTTGAGAAAATACAGCACTTTTACAATGGATCTCATTAATTATATATCGGATGTTTTACTTTTTCTGCTCAAAAATAATTTTTTCAATTTTTGATGGGTTTTTTTATTTCCAAAAACAGGGTTGCCCTATGGGGGCTAAATTCTCCCCCACGTTAGCCAACTTGTACATGTCCTGGTTTGAAGAAGTACATATATATATATTACCAACAATCCCTTTTCATCTCAAATAATTTGGTATGGACGTTACATAGACGACTGTCTACTCATATGGTCAGGTACATCAGACAGCATACAGAAATTTGTACATTATCTCAATCAAAATTCATTTAATTTGAAGTTTACATTTTCTTGTTCCAAAACTTCTATTTCTTTTTTGGACATTACATTAACAGGAGATATTCTTAAACAATGCGTTTACACAAACCTGTACAGAAAATCTATATCAGGTAATACTCTTTTACATGCATCTAGTTGTCATCCATCACATGTAATCCGCAACCTCCCAAAAGGTGAATACATAAGAGCGAAACGCATTTGCTCCAATGACATAATGTACACCAACGCAGCCACGAATATATCAAAACGATTACAAGATCGGGGGTACAACAAAAAACATTTAAAAAGAATAGAGACAGATGTTAGTGCCAAATCAAGAGCAGAATACTTCTATAACAGAAAGAAGAAATCTGATGCAAAAAATAATGAGGTGATAACATTTAGTACAACATACAGTAGACAATATGAACAGGTCATACGCACTGTAAAAAAGCATTTACCGATTCTATACCAAGATGAAAAATTGTGTCAGATATTAGATAAAGGCATAAGATTTGTGTCTAGAAATGCATCCAGTCTAGGCAATTTATTATCTCCCGAATTTATTTGTCACACAAAGACAAACACAAGAAACATGGTTAAAATACAAAGGTAGTGCAAAATGTGGAGGGACCCGCTGTAACTTATGTATTAGTTTACAGAAAACCACAATTTTTACTTCCACAGCTACTTCTAAACAATATCCCATAAAATCTCATGTCAACTACAACAGTGACCATGTAATATATTTAGCCACATGCACGGGATGCTTGGCTGTACGGGATGCTTGGCTGCACGGGATGCTTGGCTGCACGGGATGCTTGGCTGCACGGGATGCTTGGCTGCACGGGATGCTTGGCTGCACGGGATGCTTGGCTGCACGGGATGCTTGGCTGCACGGGATGCTTGGCTGCACGGGATGCTTGGCTGCACGGGATGCTTGGCTGCACGGGATGCTTGGCTGCACGGGATGCTTGGCTGCACGGGATGCTTGGCTGCACGGGATGCTTGGCTGTACGACAAGAAAGTTGAAAATAAGAATTGCAGAACATATATCGGCAGCCAAAAGACATAATAATGTAACACAAACCAATATATCAGGGCTCTCCAAACATTTGCATGAAGTTCACGAAGGAGACACTTCACAATTAAAAATCATTCCCATAGAACGAGTGTTCCGCCCCAAAAGAGGAGGGGATTGGACCAAGGCGTTAAAATCACGGGAAGCATTCTGGATATTGATTTTAAAAACACGTTATCCCTTAGGTCTAAACTATAGAAACGATCTGCTATACATTTACTGATATGTGGATAACATTTGATTGTGTTATTGTTTAAACTATAATGTGCAAACCTGGGCGTGTACTTCCGTTTAGTAGACAGCATGCTTAAATACTCTGTGCAAGAGCAAATTATTAGGCTACGACTAAGGACTAAAGCAGTCCGAAACGCGTCAGACTTGCCATGCCATGAGACGTCTCTAATGTTTTTAGAGGATTTTTTCAAATAAAAGTGGAGTTTTAATTATGGATTAACGACAAACTTTTTTCTACTCCGATGCTGGACTAAACTTTCTCACTGTTATATCTTCTGAAGTCACCGTATTTATAGTAAGTGCTGGTACTGCCCATGACCTCACAATTCTGTAGCATCTCCTGTGCTTTATTATCTTCTCTTGTGAGGATGAGCTACATCTGGAGACAACTTATACTACATATAGTGATCATCCAGGATAACCCGGTGATGCATCCGGTGCAGTTTAGGGCTGTCATCTCACTCTTATCTACAATATTTTTCGGACTATAAGGCGCACAAAAAATCCTTTGATTTTCTCAGAAATCAAACGTGCGCCTTATATATGAACCGCACTTACAGACAACAGCTGCCTTGTACTGTGCACAGGTCTGCCACCTGCTGGTCATTCATCCTTATACTCAGGTGCGCCTTATAATCCGGTGCACCTTATATATGATCCAAGACGTTTTAGCAGGCATAAATTGATGGTGCACCTTATAGTCTGAAAAGTACTGTATGTAGTATTTGTAGTTCTTGGTTCTGGTCACTTTAGTTTTTAGCCACTTGAGGAGAGGAACAGAGACCAGCGGTAAGCGAAAGCCCTTCCGCTTCGCCCGAATTTCCATAAACTTGCAGTCACACAATGTTGCCTTCTGTTATGCTAACATCACTAATATCAGCGTAACTCAAAATTGATGGTGGTGGGGCCATAGTATATATGCTGCTCGGGTCCATGGAATATTTATGTCCGTCTTTTACCCAGATATGAACGTCTGTTGTAGTTTTAGAAATTTCTTCCTAGTGATCCAGTAACTTGTCAATTAAGGACGCCTCAGGATTGGAAGACTGGAAGAGACATATATATATATATATATATATATATATATATATATATATATATATCCCTGTCATAAGATTGTAGCTGACCCTCACCTGAAGAAGTTTAATCCCCCTCCCCTATATTGGTCATGTGCTTTACTAGAGGAAGTGGGTCACCCAGGCATATGGCTATAGTAACAATGGTTTTCCGAATTTTAAAGGTTATAACTATTTATTGAGCTCCAGATTTTATAGCTATGCTCTATTTAACCTATTTTATAAATTGTATTGGTTATTTGTTATCTTGATTTTATTAAAGCACAGATGAAATTTTTTTTTTTCAAATAAAGTTGTTGTTTTGCCTTTTTTTTTTTTGTTATGGTTTGGTGTATTTGAGCATTATAATCCTTTGTGCAACAAAAGCACTATCAGTTTTCTCTTACTGTTCCTAGACAATATGGCATCTTCATATCATATACATTGTCCTTAAAAAGACCTCTGTTCCTGTACATATTCCAGGGTGTGCCCATCAGCCCGAAGCGATGCGCTCTGCCACATTAATTCGCCCCAAGTCCAAGGAGGGTGCTGGTCTTCCAGACCTAAAAATGTACCATCGGGCCTCCGTACTCATGAGACTCTTGGACCGGCATTTTCACTCCACGTCTAAACAATGGGTGTCCTTAGAACAGGCTTACTCTCCAGCTCTACTAAAGCTCCAACCATAGATTTCCCCAGAGTCTGTCTCTCCCATTCCCCCTCAGGCTACCCTTGTGAAAGACTCCTTGCGGCTATGGAGGTCCCTGATCTCTAGAGGGACCTTATCCTGGCAGTTTAGCCCCCCCCCCCCCCCCACACTAATATTTCCTGGCTTCCCTCCTACAGTCATGGCCAAAAATTTTGAGAATGACACAAATATTATATTGTCACATGATCTGTTGCCCTCTGGTTTGTCAGATGTTTTTATCACATACAGAAATACAAGTGCAATCATATTATGGGGAGCAGAAGCTTTTATTGTCAGGTAGGAGGAGTTACTGCAGCGAGTCAGTATCTGCAGGACCTCTCCTTCTTCTTCAGGACCTCTGCAATTCTCCCCGGCAGCTCTCACTCACCTCCTGGACCCAATCCTGACTGATAGCCGTCCATCCCTGCACTATCACTGCTGCATTCTGTCACAATTTGTTTGTTTTTGTTTGTCCTCCGTCTCTTGATGATTGACCACAAGTTCTCAATGGGATAAGATCTGGGGAGTTTCCAGGCCATGGACCCAAAATCTCTATGTTTTGTTCCCTGAGCCATTTAGTTCTCACCTTTGCTTTATGGCAGGTGCTCCATCATGCTGGAGAAGGCTCTGCTCATCACCATCTGCTCCTGGAGGGTTGGGAGAAGTTGCTCTTGGAGGACATTCTGGTCCCATTCTTTATTCATGGAGGTGTTTTTAGGCAAGACTGTGAGAGAACCGATTCCCTTGGCTGAGAAGCCACCCCACACATGAATGGCTGCAGGAGGCTTTACAGGTGGCATGAGACAAGATTGGTTTCAAAAACAGATTGGCAGCACTCCAAATACCTCTACACGTTGGCTCCATTAAAATTCTTCTTTATTTAGATAACCGCACACATTTCGAATGGACAGTACAATGTTCTACGCATTTCAATGCAACAGCGTCTTAGTCATGATCCTATGACGCTGTCGTGTCGAAACGCGTAGATCATTGTACTGTCCATTCTAAATGTGTGCGGTTATCTAAATAAAGAAGAATTTTAATGGAGCCAACGTGTAGAGGTATTTCTGAAACTATTTTGATCCGGAGGTCGAGGATCTAAGGAGCGTGCAGCATTCACACGTAATTACCGACTAAAAAAAGGACTTATGTGATTGGGTGAGCAGACAATTTTTTTCATTTCTTGTTTCCATGACACAAGACTGGTGGTATCGCTCACCTTGTCTTCTCCCAACAAGCTGTTTTCCAGATGTTCCAAACAATCGGAAAGGAGATTCATCAGAGAAAATGACTTTCCCCCAGTCCTCAGCAGTCACTCCCTGCACCTCCTGCAGAATATCAGTCTGTCCCTGATGGTTCCTGGAGAGAGGTGGCTTCTTTGCTGCCCTCCTGGACACCAGGCCTTGCTCCAGGAGTCTCCGCAGTGTCACAGTGCGTGCAGATGCCTCACACCTGCTGCTGCCATTCCTGAGCTCTGCGATGCTGGGAGCCCCATCCCCAAGCTGAAACACTTTTAAGAGACGGTCCTGGCGCTTGCTGGTCCTTCTTGGGCGCCCTGGAACCTTTTTGGCAACAATGGAACCTCTCTCCTTGATGATGCGATAGATTGGTGACTGAGTTGCAATCTTTCTAGCTGCGATACTCTTCCCTGTTAGGCCAGTTTTGTGCAGTGCAATGATGACTGCATGTGTTTCTTTAGAGATAACCATGGTTAACATGAGAGAAACAATGATGCCAAGCACCAGCCTCCTATTATAGTGTCCAGTGGTGTGATTCTTACTTAATCCTGACGGATTGATCTCCAGCCCTGTCCTCATCAGCCCCCACACCTGTGTTACTGGAGACATCACTGACACCATGTTAGCTGCTCCTTTTAAGGCGCCTGCAATGAAGTTGAAATGTGTTTTGGGGAAAAAAGTTAATTTTCTAGGCAAATATTGATTTTGCAATTAATTGCTGTAAAGCTGATCCCTCTTTATAACATTCTGGAGTAAATGCAAATTGCCATTATAAAACCTGATACATTTGTATCATTCTCAAAACTTTTGGCCATGACTGTAGAAGGGAGGCCTGTGATGTTAGTGGCAGCTCAAGGATCAGGCTGGGACACTTGCAAAACCCACTGGCCAAAATTTATTAAGAGAAGGGCACACTATCCAGCGCCAGATTTATAAATAGTGTCGGCACTATTCACAAGACTGGTGCATGGTGACGTCTGCGCGCATTTTGACAGGAGTGCGACACATTTCTGTCAGACTCCCGTCATAAATATGGTGCACGTTGTGCACCCGAACGCCCATTCTGTCGGACAGTTTTGTGTCGGTGCCACAATAGTGTTGTAAAAGCTTCTTAAATAGATGTGTAGGCATTTTGCACATGTATTTAAAAGCAATATCTGACAGTATAGCCCATTAACAATGTAGGCCACTGTGTTTATTAGGCAGTAGTTTAAAGGGGCATCAAAAGTGGCTACAGATGGTAACTGGTCCTCCACTGATAATCACCAGCAGTTGGTGGAGAATCCGTTATATAGCAATACAGTTCTAAACCAACAGGAATAGCAGAGCAGGCAAGATAGCTGTATACGGTGATTTTACATAGGATTTGTAACAATGTGTCAGTGGCACATTGTTACAGATCTCCAGCTCTTAATGTCCCTAGCGCACCATCATGGTGAACGATCGTTGCTCCCCGATGAAGTCACTGGGAGCAACAATCTCATCCAAGATGGCGTTTTTAAAAACACAATGAAAAGACTGCTAGAGAGGGGCTTATTAGGGACCAATGGTGACCAAGCAGCGGTCCAGGCAGCAGCCGCTTCTCCAGTGAGGGCTCATCTCCGCAGTGGTTATGATATTATAAGGAAACAAAAACATTTTGTTATAAATGTGTCATCGCCCTCTCCTTGGCTCTTTCTGGTCCCATAAAATTTACATTGATGTTAATGGGGTTTTTTTACTGACTTTTTTCAAACCTCTGTAAACCTTAGCTGTAAAATTTGGGTGATCTGTTTAGCCTTTATGGAATAATAAAAACTCTCAATTTTGGTCATTCCACCAAAATAACTTCATAAATAACACATCTGCTTTATTTTGCCTGGGTTTTTGTGTCCTCTCACTTTTCTAGGATGTTAGGAGGCTTCAAACTTTTGAGGGACCTGCTCACCTTTAAGTGACTATGAGAGGCCTAAATAATAGTAAATCCCCATAAATTACCACATTATAGAAACACAACCTCTCAATGTATGGAAAGCCTACTTTTAGGAAGTCTGTTAAAGGGAACCTGTCAGCAGGAGCCCTTTTTGTGGCTCCCCCTTGTCCCCAGAGAGAATAGTGAGCACAAGAGTTTTTATAGTATAACTGACTTTTTCCCCCAAAAAAAAGCTAAGTTGGATGGTGGTAACCTGCTGTACTAGCACACAGCCGGCCATAGAAGGGTTATCAGATTTGGGTTGTCACATTGAACAGGATATAAATTTTTTTTTTTTTTTTTTGCAATAAAGCTGGATGTGTGTGTGTAAGCTAAAGCAATCTGTACCGCTGCATTTATCACCAAATTTTGCACAGCCGCTCTCTGTGACTCATGGAACATCATAGACTCTGTTTGGAGACTAAATTTTCATCCTGCGCTTTTCAAAATACACTTATTAACCACCATATACAATATAAAACATTGTATTTTAATGTATATACCTTATATACACGAGTATAAGCCTAGTTTTTCAGCACAAAAAATGTGCTGAAAAACCCAAACTCGGCTTATACTTGAGTCAAAAAAATAAATATATCTAAACTCACCTTTCCGGCGACCCCTGTATATCTTCTGTGCGATCTGTCCGGCAGTGGCGGCAGGCTATATACACTGGGGCAGGGTCTGGCAGGCTATATACACTGGGGCAGGGTCTGGCAGGCTGGCTATATACACTGGGGCAGGGTCTGGCAGGCTGGCTATATACACTGGGGCAGGGTCTGGCAGGCTGGCTATATACACTGGGGCAGGGTCTGGCAGGCTGGCTATATACACTGGGGCAGGGTCTGGCAGGCTGGCTATATACACTGGGGCAGGGTCTGGCAGGCTGGCTATATACACTGGGGTGGCTGTGACCAATGCATTTCCCACCCTCGGCTTATACTCGAGTCAATAGGTTTTCCCAGTATTTTGTGGTAAAATTAGGGGCCTCGGCTTATACTCGGGTCGGCTTATACTCGAGTATATACAGTAGATGTAGTATCCCCGTGGTCGTACCGATCCAAATGTGTCAGTTGGGGAATGAAAGTCATAAAATACAAGCCCACTAGAAAATGTTGCGAATGCTTTTTTTTTTTTCTCCAATTTGCATTTTTTCCCCACACTTTCCAGTGCACGGCCTGGAATATTAAATACTGTCAATACTAAGTGCAATTTGTTAAGCAAAAAAACAAGCCCTCACACAGTGGGATGGAAAAATTAAAAAAGTAAAGAAAGAGGTCCGCCCGCTGTTTGCAAAGAAAAACAAGATATGAACTTGGCCTAGAGGAGTCTTCCAGGTAAAAGTGACTGAAACGTAGTCTTTTACTTTCATTAAAAATGGGTCAGAGGAGCGATATTCATAACTATATCGTACATTTTGTAATTAAGTTGGGGCAAAAACCAAAGAACTTTTAACCCCATTAAGGTCATCGGTAAAGTCCAGCAGTTTTATTTCTCTGGGTGTCTCCGAGTTGATGCTTGGAATAGTACATAGAGATGAGTGGACCCGATGGTTAGGTGTGGTTGCCTGACATATTACTGGATTGGCAGCTAGCCATGGCTATGATTGGCCAGGGGAACCGCTCATCTGTAATAGTATGATTTGTCCATTGTAGAAAAAGAAATATTCTTGCATTATCTGTGTATCATCATATGCTCAATAAGAGCAGCTTTCTCTCGAAATTGTTCACCACAAGTAGAACACGAAAAAGTCTCTTTCCCCGGACTAGTCTGATACCCCTCAAGCTGTGTCTCCCCATCAGGACAAGACTTCTCCAAGCCATGAACTTGCTTATGTTTAGTAAAGTTGGAGCTTAACCCAAAAGATTTTCCACAATCTGGACAGGAGAATGTTTTTTCTCCAGAGTGAAACCGCAGAGTGGACTCAAATTTTTTCCCGCACTCTCGACAACTGAACGGGTTGTGTCCGGCGTGAGTTGACTGATGTACGAGAAGGTCTTTGTACTGTTTGAAAGACTGGTTACACTCAGAACACGAATAGGTATTATCCACTTTGTGAAGTCTTTCATGCCTAAGAAGTTGCGCTTTTTGCGAAAAACCTTTCCCACATTCAGAGCAAGAAAAGGGCTTCTCTGCCGAGTGGTTGGCTAGGTGCCTGATAAGTTGGGTGTAGTGAACAAAGAGCTCCCCGCACTCACTGCACGAGTATGGCTTCTCCCCGGTATGGACTCGCTGGTGTTTGATGAGATTTGAACTGGTGCTGAAATACTTTCCACACTGAGTACAATGGAAGGGCTTCTCCCCGGTGTGGATTCTCTGGTGGATCGTGAGAGTCGTTTTCCTATTAAAGCTTTTCCCACATTCTGTACACACATATGGCTTCTCCCCTGTGTGACTCATAAGGTGGATAGCCAGGTGGACATATTGGTTAAAACATTTGCCACATTCGGAACATATAAAAGGCTTCTCACCTGTGTGAGTCCTTTCATGTATAAGAAGCTGAGACTGGTAGGAAAAGCACTTACCACAATGAGAACACACATGGGTCTTCTTCACCTTGTGAAGGGAGAGATGTTCTTCTAAGTCTGGCTTAGTCATAAAACATGACTCGCACTCCGGACACTTAAAGGTAACTTCTAAGGACTGAGGGGTCTGGTGGTAGGCTGGAACAGACCCACAACTATTCGGACTGTTGTCATATTTCGTTAAGCCAATCTCTGTTTTCAAATGCTGGACATTAACGTTCACCACGGTTTTTTCTATGTCTTTACAAAGGTTTGGGGCATCTGCTTCATCACAGGAGTCCGTTTTCTCTTGTTCGTATCTTGAAGAGGTGTTTCGTGCCTGATCTGTATATTTTGTGTTCTTGAGAGGCCCTTCCACATACAATACTGGTTCATCCTTAGTAGGAGCAGGTGTAAAGTGCTGTGTATGCTCGGAGGGAGCACATATTTCATGGTGTCCGAGGTCTCTGTCACATGTATCTAGTTCCTTCTTCACATGAGTAGAGTGATATGCACGCATGATATGGTCTGTCAGAGTATACATGATGGTGTCTTTATCACAGGAGTCTGCTTCCTCCTTAATAGCGGCAGATGGACAGTTTGTAAGATTCTGTGATACAACTTCTTCATTCATGTAAGGGTACAGTGATGTACGGGGTGTAGGTGCATGTGAATTAGTGCCTGATAAGTGCCCATCTTCATGTGTTTGTTGTTCCTGCTTAATACGAGTACATTGATAATGTGCACAGTCAGTAAGTGAACCCATATTGCGGTTTGTTACAATTCTGTCACCCAGTTCCTCCTTTAAATAGGTGAGTGAATACTGTTGTGTATGGTAATGAGGACTTGCCAAGTGCCCTCCATTGTAGGAGTTTGCTTCTTGGTCGGAGTCTGTGTGGCTTCCTCCGTCACATAAGACTGGTTCCTCCTTTACGCAGGTAGACGTGTGGACTTTTGGTGCATAACTGGTGGAGTCGGCCTGGTGCTCATCACAAACATCTGGCTCCTCCTTCACATAAGTAGATGTATACTGACCTATAGGTCCTGCGGGTTTATACTTATGTGAAGAGATGAGATTTTCCTCATCATAGGAGATTGCTTCTTCCTTTACGTGAGTTGTGGGATAATGTTGTGTGTGACAGGTGGGAACAAACGTGTCAGCGCCACCAAGATCTCCCCCACTACGGCAAACAGGCTCCTCTTTGATATAAGTGACTTGATATTCAATAACAGAATCCTTAAGTCCACCTGTTGGGAAAAGTGAAGAAAGGACAATTACAGCTATGAGTTTCCAAGTGGAGGGAACAAATATTCAGACCTCTTTACCACTAAAAATGTATGGGCATAGGTGCTCAATTGTGCCCGAACAAATTTGAAAAGTTTTTTTTTTTTATGGGCAACCCCCATTTAAGGAACCATACACTGCTCCCACTGATCTCCATGGAGAGCATAGACGTCATGTTTAAGTTTATCGCTCAGTCGACCTCAGACATTTGGATGATATGTCAGAAATTTTATGAAAACATAAGTACAATTCAACATCCTTCCACTTCTGATATGAGGATTCCCAGCAATAATGTTTCTATATGTGACCACCTGGTCAGTGATTGGCTGTAGTGGTCCCACGTCATTGCTGGGACTAGTAAGTCGATACCTGCGGATAGCCGGCATCCTCCAAGCAGGAGTGGCAGAGCATCAATGAATGAAGTATTCTAAACAAAGTTTAAAAGTTTTTTGGGGGGGGGCTAGAGACGGCCATATGACAAGGTTGAGCAATATAAAACATGCAGGGTGTTGGACAGTGGAATATCTTACATAGCGATCTAAAAGACTGATGATTTTCCATCATGGCATCCTCCTCCTCACGTCCTAAGCAACCGCTACCCTGCATAAAGGAAAAACACATCATAGGAATCAGACATCCACAATGACACATCATCCCTTGTGCTAAGGCTCATTCAGAGGGGCGTGTCTGTTGCGAGTTCACAAAAATGCGGATGTGTGATATCTGTTGTTTTTTGGGGGGGGGGGCGGATCCATTGACTTCTATTAAGGTAGCAGACCCATAGCATTCAATGGTTCAGTATGCCATCCTCAAAAAAAACAGGTAGTGTACTGAATGAGTCCATATTGAATAATTTCCCAGCAGAAGCTCTCACCTCATCGCTCAGCAGCTCCAGATCTTCTGACCACCGTACCTCTCAGACCCAGGCAAGATCTGCCCTGGTCACCCATAAATAAAGCCGAGTGTGACACCAGACTCCTGCTAAATACAGAGAAATATTTCATATTTAATATGTCTGGAGTAAAGTATATCCCCAACAACACACAGTGCTAATGACTAAAGATAAAAGGGATTGTTTTTCAAGTTTTCTCTCGTGACCTGGACACATTACCCCATTGGCGGCCGCTGTCTCCCTAGGCCAATCACTGGCATGGCTAGAAGGTAGGGTCGTCAATTTGCTGGATTGGCTGCCCAGCTGTATCCAATCCGGCAATATGTCCGGATCGTGCGGGATGAACCCGAACCCTGAATTACAGATGAACAGACCAGATGTTCCCGTTTAGGGTTCACCTGTGTGAACCAGAGGAAAATGCCTGGTCATGCAGCCCAACCCCCAAACTGGAATGTCGGTTCCCCTCATCTCTACCCCAGCCTGAGCTTAAAGGGGTTGTCCGAGTTTAAAAAAAAAATAAAATATATGTGGCCAGGAGCAGGCTGCCTAAAACAATAAAGCTTTACTTACCTCCGGTGCCCTCCGGTATCCAGCGCTGCTGTCGCTCCAGTCCGGGCGCCATGTAAACAAACATGGCCGCCGGTGCAGCGCTGGACTCAGCTTCCGGGAGGCACCGGGAGGTAAGTATAGCTTTATTGTTTTAGTCAGCCCGCTCCCGGCCACATATAGTTTTTTTTTGAAAACTCGGACAACCCCTTTAAACTTTGGGTCCACTCATCCCCAAGCAGGACATCCACCACAAGTTGATGCGAGGCATCAAGTTTTTGGACAACAAAATAAGTGTGGCTTAGTTTTAGGGCGCGTTCACACGTTGCGTTTTTCATTGCTTTTGAAACACATTACAACAGCTGAAGAGTGGCGATTTGCCTAATTACATTACTGTTAACATTTCCTTTTACAAAACGCATTGTAAATGTGATGTTAACGCATGTGTTAACGTAGTAATGCATGCATTTTGTTAACATATGCATTAACAAATGTAAACAGTAATGCAATTAAGCAAATCACCTCTCAGCTGTTGTAATGCGTTTCAAATGCAATGAAAACGCTACAAAAATGTAACGTGTTCACGCGTCCTTAAAGATCGGTACTGATTATTATTGAGCGGTTTGTAACTCCAATTTATTGACGTCAGATGACCCCTGTCCATGGCCGCTACAGGGGACAAATAACCACCAGCACCGGAGCAAGAGAATAAGGCAGCCTGGATCCCAGGGACACAGACACCTACCTACCTACCTACCTCCAGCATGGAATAAGGAGGATACTGGCCACATACACACAGTCTCCCATAGACATACAAGGTTCTGATGGAGGAGTCCTCTCACCTGTGCTGGACCATCAGTAAGATGTTTAAGTCAAATCCTTGGAATAACCCTCTACAAGTGTATTCAGACACTGCGGTTTAGGTGGCGACTCTGCAGTATCCGCATAGCACGGGCAGGAGGAGATTTACCGGCAGGTGCGGGCCCCACACACGACTCTCGCCTCCAGGACAGTCCGGCCCCGGAACTCCCTGTCAGAGTGACGTTTCCAGGGGATGCGGCCACACGCCGGAAGTAGCATGTCCTACACACAAGTCGTCCCTGAGCACACCCTGAACACCGTAGAGTGGAGACCGCCAGGATACCGAGCCTCTGGGGAAGAGGAGGACTTACAGTCACTGATACTGGTACCGGAGAAGTCCCGGGAAATCTGCCATCTTACCGTAGCCCTATTTCCATAGTGTGGGTCAAAGGTCAGAACCAGCGCTGACTGCTTCCGGGGTAACCTCCGCTCCTGTTCTGCGGAGAACAGGTCAGTCATAGAGGATGATATATACAGTGTGTGATATAATGTGTGATGTGTCCACTGTGTGTGTGTAATGTGTCTACCTCCTCTGTGTGTGATGTGTCTACCTCCTCTGTGTGTGTGATGTGTCTACCTCCTCTGTGTATGTGATGTGTCTACCTCCTCTGTGTGTGTGATGTGTCTACCTCCTCTGTGTGTGTGATGTGTCTACCTCCTGTGTGTGATGTGTCTACCTCCTGTGTGTGTGATGTGTCTACCTCCTGTGTGTGTGATGTGTCTACCTCCTCTGTGCGTGTGATGTGTCTACCTCCTGTGTGTGTGTGATGTGTCTACCTCCTCTGTGTGTGTGTGATGTGTCTACCTCCTCTGTGTGTGTGTGATGTGTCTACCTCCTCTGTGTGTGATGTGTCTACCTCCTCTGTGTGTGTGATGTGTCTACCTCCTCTGTGTGTGATGTGTCTACCTCCTGTGTGTGTGATGTGTCTACCTCCTCTGTGTGTGTGTGATGTGTCTACCTCCTGTGTGTGTGATGTGTCTACCTCCTGTGTGTGTGATGTGTCTACCTCCTGTGTGTGTGTGATGTGTCTACCTCCTGTGTGTGTGTGATGTGTCTACCTCCTGTGTGTGTGATGTGTCTACCTCCTGTGTGTGTGTGTGATGTGTCTACCTCCTGTGTGTGTGTGTGATGTGTCTACCTCCTCTGTGCGTGTGATGTGTCTACCTCCTCTGTGCGTGTGATGTGTCTACCTCCTGTGTGTGTGTGATGTGTCTACCTCCTGTGTGTGTGTGATGTGTCTACCTCCTCTGTGTGTGTGATGTGTCTACCTCCTCTGTGCGTGTGATGTGTCTACCTCCTCTGTGCGTGTGATGTGTCTACCTCCTGTGTGTGTGTGATGTGTCTACCTCCTGTGTGTGTGTGATGTGTCTACCTCCTGTGTGTGTGTGATGTGTCTACCTCCTCTGTGTGTGTGATGTGTCTACCTCCTCTGTGCGTGTGATGTGTCTACCTCCTCTGTGCGTGTGATGTGTCTACCTCCTCTGTGCGTGTGATGTGTCTACCTCCTGTGTGCGTGTGATGTGTCTACCTCCTGTGTGTGTGTGATGTGTCTACCTCCTGTGTGTGTGTGATGTGTCTACCTCCTCTGTGCGTGTGATGTGTCTACCTCCTCTGTGCGTGTGATGTGTCTACCTCCTCTGTGCGTGTGATGTGTCTACCTCCTCTGTGCGTGTGATGTGTCTACCTCCTCTGTGCGTGTGATGTGTCTACCTCCTATGTGCGTGTGATGTGTCTACCTCCTCTGTGTGTGTGATGTGTCTACCTCCTCTGTGTGTGTGATGTGTCTACCTCCTGTGTGTGTGATGTGTCTACCTCCTCTGTGTGTGTGATGTGTCTACCTCCTCTGTGTGTGTGATGTGTCTACCTCCTCTGTGTGTGTGATGTGTCTACCTCCTCTGTGTGTGTGATGTGTCTACCTCCTCTGTGTGTGTGATGTGTCTACCTCCTCTGTGTGTGTGATGTGTCTACCTCCTCTGTGTGTGTGATGTGTCTACCTCCTCTGTGTGTGTGATGTGTCTACCTCCTCTGTGTGTGTGATGTGTCTACCTCCTCTGTGTGTGTGATGTGTCTACCTCCTCTGTGTGTGTGATGTGTCTACCTCCTCTGTGTGTGTGTGATGTGTCTACCTCCTCTGTGTGTGTGTGATGTGTCTACCTCCTCTGTGTGTGTGATGTGTCTACCTCCTCTGTGTGTGTGATGTGTCTACCTCCTCTGTGTGTGATGTGTCTACCTCCTCTGTGTATGTGATGTGTCTACCTCCTCTGTGTATGTGATGTGTCTACCTCCTCTGTGTGTGTGATGTGTCTACCTCCTCTGTGTGTGTGATGTGTCTACCTCCTGTGTGCGTGTGATGTGTCTACCTCCTGTGTGCGTGTGATGTGTCTACCTCCTGTGTGCGTGTGATGTGTCTACCTCCTGTGTGCGTGTGATGTGTCTACCTCCTGTGTGCGTGTGATGTGTCTACCTCCTGTGTGCGTGTGATGTGTCTACCTCCTGTGTGCGTGTGATGTGTCTACCTCCTGTGTGCGTGTGATGTGTCTACCTCCTGTGTGTGTGATGTGTCTACCTCCTGTGTGTGTGATGTGTCTACCTCCTGTGTGCGTGTGATGTGTCTACCTCCTGTGTGCGTGTGATGTGTCTATCTCCTCTGTGCGTGTGATGTGTCTACCTCCTCTGTGCGTGTGATGTGTCTACCTCCTCTGTGCGTGTGATGTGTCTACCTCCTCTGTGCGTGTGATGTGTCTACCTCCTCTGTGTGTGTGATGTGTCTACCTCCTCTGTGTGTGTGATGTGTCTACCTCCTCTGTGTGTGTGATGTGTCTACCTCCTGTGTGTGTGATGTGTCTACCTCCTGTGTGCGTGTGATGTGTCTATCTCCTCTGTGCGTGTGATGTGTCTACCTCCTCTGTGCGTGTGATGTGTCTACCTCCTCTGTGCGTGTGATGTGTCTACCTCCTCTGTGCGTGTGATGTGTCTACCTCCTCTGTGTGTGTGATGTGTCTACCTCCTCTGTGTGTGTGATGTGTCTACCTCCTCTGTGTGTGTGATGTGTCTACCTCCTGTGTGTGTGATGTGTCTACCTCCTGTGTGTGTGATGTGTCTACCTCCTGTGTGTGTGATGTGTCTACCTCCTGTGTGTGTGATGTGTCTACCTCCTGTGTGTGTGATGTGTCTACCTCCTGTGTGTGTGATGTGTCTACCTCCTGTGTGTGTGTGATGTTGTGTCTACCTCCTCTGTGTGTGTGATGTGTCTACCTCCTGTGTGTGTGTGATGTGTCTACCTCCTGTGTGTGTGTGATGTGTCTACCTCCTGTGTGTGTGTGATGTGTCTACCTCTGTGTGTGATGTGTCTACCTCCTCTGTGTGTGTGATGTGTCTACCTCCTCTGTGTGTGTGATGTGTCTACCTCCTGTGTGTGTGTGATGTGTCTACCTCCTCTGTGCGTGTGATGTGTCTACCTCCTCTGTGTGTGTGATGTGTCTACCTCCTCTGTGCGTGTGATGTGTCTACCTCCTCTGTGTGTGTGATGTGTCTACCTCCTCTGTGTGTGATGTGTGTGATGGCAGCAAACAGCTAGCATTTGATGAGCAGTGCCGCTCCATTGTGTATCTTGATGCAGGATGTTCTCAGACTGAAGTGGTGACTGAGGTTGTAGTATGACATCTTATAGAGTCATCAGCAGGTTGTAGCAGAGACACTGGAAGTCCTATTAGTGGACGTCCCTTTCCCACATCCCACACTTCACTGAGGAAGCAAATGCCACATGACTCCAGGCAGATTTATGCGAGGCACCAAGTGTCCCGTCAGACCGTTCCATTTCCATCAGTGTGCTCTGCTTGCCGGACCCCCCAGGCACAGGTGTCTTTCCAGGGAGCATCTACACTGGACGGGGACCAGTGGCCTCAGTGCTGTTCATACTCAGATATGTTGATTCAGCCTGAGCAGAAATGATGGCTGCCTGTGATGTTGGAGACATGAAGTATAGCGCTGCGCTACAGCTACTGTTGTCACAAGATGAACCAGCCGTGGCCGCAAAAGAGCTGTAGTATGGCCATGATGCTTTATTCTCTGTAGAGAGGGGAGGGACGAGCATTTACACCACCAAAGCTGCCACCGCCTGGCATTATGTAACGACCGCTTTCCTGCAGCTGTTTCATCATGGAGACCTCTCTCCTGAAGCTTAATGCTGGGAAGTATTCACATTTCTTTCTTTATATTACTGCAGGTGGTCAACTTCTGGACCTGACCCTTGTGAGGAGGGGATCTCACTAACTCCTCGAAGATGGACAGAGGTCAGGTCCCTGAGAGAATCCTAAACCTCACCCTGGAGATCATCTACCTTTTAACTGGAGAGGTGATTATTCAGGAGATTCGGAAACAATGCCTGACCCCATAACATCAATACTCATGACCTGTTATTACAAATTTTATTGTGGGGGGGATCCCCTTATCAGCTGAGTCATTGAGCATGAAGTTTATAACCTGGCACACATCTCACAAACATGCAAGGCCCATAGGACAGGTTATTAACGTGAACATTTCTTTACACCTTTAAAATTACAATATGGGTGGCAGCTGTAACAATAGCAACCATGGCTTCCGGAGGAAGGTTTAGTGCTGTGACCTCCCTCCTGCTTAAAGGGAACCCGTCAGTTAAAATAAATCACACTAACAAAATATATATTTAAAAACAGCAGTACAACTATGCCTGAAAAGTTCTGCTGTCTGTTCATAAAGTTGACTAATCAGCTATGAAAATGACCCCATGTAAGTCCGATCATCATCTTTCCCTGAGTCCAGCATATGCATGTTCTTCCAACTCAGCCCCACCTCCAGTTTCCTGTTTGACAAGGGAAATGCTTTATTTTCATCCCAGTTGAGCTACCTCAATCCCTCCTCTCTGGAGGAGGGGATATGGGGACACGGCTTAAAGGAATTGACCTTGCTCACATGGGGTCATCTAGATGGCGAGTCAACCTTACAAATCAACAGAGGATGTTTTCAGGCATTGAGAGGAACAGTATAGGGATAGTTCTACTGCTGTATAACGGAAGTTTTCAAAGACATAAATCTCTTTAAATAACACTGTTTTCTGGGCTGTGCTGATAAAGGCTGCCAGGTCCAGCAGTGGTGATAGGAGAGTCTTGTAGACCGGTTCTAGGTATAATAGTCGCCCTATTCGTTTTTATTTTTTTGAAAGGATTATATTGTTGTGAAGAAGTCCTCGGACCAGACTGTAGATACTACAGTTGCCAATGATTTTGAACACAGAACCCCAAGCTCAATGGCAATGCATCCTCCTCACTCACTGAACCAAGAGAGGAACAGCGAGCAGAAGATCCTGGAGCTCACCAATAAGATCATTGAGCTTCTGACTGGAGAGGTGAGGGCCGCTGAGAATGCCGGGAATTTTATACATTGTCTGATTCATAATAAATGATTTATGGCAGCCATATCCTCTTCTTTGCGGTGTCAGGTTCCGAGAGGGGATGAAGACGTCTCCTTAAATTTTACTGTCGAGGAATGGGAACGTTTAGGTCGTGATCCCGTTAGTAACATGGACATGATGATTATGGAGAACCACCAAACTTTAAGTTCACTCAGTAAGTCTCTTATCGGCTAACCCCTCCCTCCTTGCCGAGGCTGACACGGCTAACCCCTCCCTCCTTGCCGAGGCTGACGCGGCTAACCCCTCCCTCCTTGCCGAGGCTGACGCGGCTAACCCCTCCTTCCTTGCCGAGGCTGACGCATCAAGACCGGCCGGCCTGACCTCACCGCTCAGACCTGGCAACCTGTTTTCTGTGTAACAAATTATACCTTCTAGTGACTGTAATTAATATTCAATCACCAATCATGGGTGTTACCGATGGGACTTCCACATCCGCATGATCCGCTATTCATACTTAAGCCTTAAAGAGAACCTGTCAGACAAATTAGCTGCCAAAACTAAACTGCAAAAGTATTCACCCTCCCTTGAACTTTTCTACTTTTTGCCACATTTCAGGCTTCAAACATAAAAATATAAAATTGTAAATTTTTGGTGAAGAATCAACAACAAGTGGGACACAAGTGTGAAGTGGAATGAAATGTATTGGAATTTGAAAACTTTTGTAAAAATCAAAAAACAAAAAATTGGGGTGTAATTATTCGGCCCCTTTACTTTCCCTCCAGAAGTTCCGTCTCTGATCTCTGACTGATCCAATGTCGTCCTGAATGACTGATATGAATATAATCCCCCTGTGTGTTACCAGGTCTCCGTATAATTCCCCTGCTCTGTGATATCTCAGGTTCTGCATCATGAAGGATCACACCGGGCAGGTCCTGATACTCATGTGGAGAAGTATAAAGCCGGATTTGGATACAAAAAGATTTCAAACTTTAAACCTCCCCGGGAGCCGAGTGCAAGCGTCATATTGTAAAGGAAGGAGGATCAGACCCTCCAAATCTACCGAGACCCGACCGTCCCTCTAACCTTCATCTCACACAAGGAGAAGACTGATCAGAGATGCCGCCAAGAGATTGTGACGAAAACGTGATGTTTTGGATCCCTGAGGGGTACACAAGGTCAATTAATTATTCTTCTATAGACACTTCCAGAACGCACGGGTTCTGAGAGGCGCAGGAAGTGATTTAGAGTTGTCCACACAACTTCCGGATACGGCACAATGAAAAATCACAGCCCTGAATGGCTATAAGACCCCTCTCACTAGCCGCAGTGAGACAGAATATTATCAACCTAATGAAGCTGCCACCAGTTCTCCTTTAATATAAGCCCAGTCCGTATCTGGATTATATAGGGTGAGGAACCAACCCGGTAACGTGTATAAACCGAGACTCGGACGTGGGGATTCGTGGATCAAGATAAAAGCACAACAGACGTTATATTTTATATTTAATTGCCTTAATTACAGATTAGACAAACAGTACACATAATAAATATATATATACAGTTAAGCAGGGTAGGAAATACATGGTATCCGTTTCCCAAGAAGACAATGATCCCAAACTTAAAGCAAAATCAACAAAGGAAGGTTCACAAATAAATGTATCAAGGTATAAGAAAGGCCGAGTCCCATCCAGACCTGAATCCAATCGAGAATCTGTGGAAAGAGCTGAAAATTGCTGCTCACAGACGCTTCATCCACCCTCCTGGAGCTCCCGCTCTTCTCCAAGGAAGAAGGGGAAGAATTTCAGTCTCTTCATGTGCAAAACTGATAGAGACCTGATTTTGTTCCATTTCACAATTGTGTCCCACTTGTTGAATCTTCACCAAAAAAATGACAATTTTATATCTTTACTGCATGTTTGAAGCCTGAAATGTGGTAAACGGTAGAAAAGTTCAAGGGGGTCTAAAAAATTTGCAAGGCAATGTATTTTTATAAACTACCATTAGAAGGCATTGCTCATATCTCTACATTGTCCTCTGTACATGCTGTAAACTTAAACAATCAGGTCCTAAAGCTGTATGCAAATGACCTGAGATGGTTGCTATGAGTCATTATCATATTCATTGGTCCCGGTTATTCATGTGTCGGGCACAGCCACACCCCCCAGTGCTTGACTGACAGCCTGTATGAGACTCTTGGCCACCTGCAGCCTGTGTGTATGAGATACTCCTATACACATGACTGACAGCCTGTATAATGATGTGACACTCCTGGTGCTGACGCCTCCTGCAGCCTGTGTATATTAGATAATCATTTACAAATGACTGACAGCCTATATAATAATGTGACACTGCTTGTGCTGGCGCCCCGCTGCAGCCTGTGTGTATGAGATTCCCCTATACACATGCCTGCATCCTGTATAATGATGTGACACTTCTGGTACTGGGGGCCATACAGCCTGTTTGTGTATGAGATACTCCTATACACATGGTTGCATCCTGTATAATGATGTGACACTTCTGATGCTGGCGCCCCCTACAGCCTGTGTGTATGAGATACTCCTATACACATGACTGACAGCCTTTCTAATAATGTGACACATCTGGTGTTTGCGCCTCTGCAGCCTGTGTGTATGAGATACACCTATACACATTGTTGCATCCTGTATAATGATGTGACACTCCTCGCGCTGGCCCCTCCATGTTCTTCCTAGTGCTGTCGCCCCCTCCTGCATCCTGTGCGTAAGAGATACTCCTATACATGTGGCTGCATCCTGTAGTAGCTGGAACAGCCTGACATGCTGTTATTCCTATACACTTCTTGTGTAGCTAATGTCTGTGTCTCTCACACAAGCATCAATGCTTTACTATACATAACACACAGACATGATCAGGAGGAGAGAGGAGGGGTAACAGGGGTAACATCTCTTTCTCCTCATTTACATAATAAAGATAGGATGTCCCTTCCGGAATAGAAATACTGGTTTGGCTTTAATCCCATACCATGTAAATAGGTTTCCTGACAGTCATGCTTGATGGTAAGGGGGCTGCCTTACAAGGTAGCTAAGAGGCAATGTTTTCCTTATTTCCAGTCCCAGATTTAAAAATGCCTTTAATTATGTCTCGTCCACAGATCTGAGCGAGTCCCTGGACAAGATGGTTTCTGAAAGTAAAAGCATCAATCCCATGAGACTTTATCCAAGCATCTGTAAGTCTCGGAAGAGGAAGGGGCAGCCGGTTCGATATGTTGCAGATAACTCTGCCTCCTGTGAAGATGATAATCTTGTCAGCTCTGATACAAGCACAGAACAAGCACAAGATGAAAACACGTCCGTGAATATGGAAACCACTAAAGTGTACATGCGCTCAGAGCACACGCAGACAGACTTCCCGATAACTCACGTTAAAGATGAGGCCGAGGCTGGAGCTAGAGACTTTGTTCGCATTGACTTTGATTCGGTCTTTATGGGCAACCAGACATCGACACCGCAGGAAACTAACCGCAAACTTTATGACTGTGCTCTGTGTGGGAAAACATTTACCAGCAAGTCGGGTATTGTCAAACACCAGAGAATGCACTCGGGAAGAGTCGTCTCCTGCCCAGATTGTGGGAAGGACTTCACTTGTAACTCTGAGCTGGTGGCCCACCAGAGGACGCACACGGGGGAGAAACCATTCCCTTGCCCTTCCTGTGGGAAATGTTTCTCCACCAACACAAACCTGGTAGCGCACCAGAGAATCCACACTGGGGAGAGGCCGTACTCCTGTACCGAGTGCGGCAAGTGTTTTACAAGCAGCTCAGACCTTGTCAAGCATCAGATAATCCACACGGGGGAGAAACCATTTTGTTGTCCTGACTGTGGAAAAGGTTTTACCAGCAAGTCCAACCTTGTTAAACACCAGCGAATCCACACGGGAGAAAGACCTTTCCTGTGCGCTGAATGTGGCAAGGGCTTCGCGATCAAGTCTAATCTCATCAAGCATCAAGTTGTCCACACCGGTGAGAAGCCGTATCCGTGCCCCGATTGTGGCAAGTGCTTCTCCAATCAGTCCAACGTAGCAAAACATCAAAGGACTCACTATGGCTTAAAGAGGATTCCCACCACAGCTGAGTGATGTTTTGGCATCATCCTCACACGTCAGCAGACAACCTTATGGTACTAGAGACGATTGTTTCTTCCGGTTTTCTTGTTGCGTCTTGGTTTTAACACAGTTGCCTGATTTTGTTATTTGTCCAAGCGATCTTAGCCCCCACTGCCTGTTCTTTCTGGTTGGACATACTTTTTGTTCCTTTAGACTATCATAAGATAGATCTTGGGGGGTTCAGAGCCCACTATTGTTCTAGCCAGTGAGGGTGAACCTTTTTATAGGGCAAGTGCCTAAATTCCAACCAAAACCCACTGCATAGTGCCAACACGGCAATGTAAGCAGTAAGTTATCTCTACTTGTTCTGCCACAACTTTCAGTCTCTTGAGAACACCGATACCATTGGAAAAAGGAGGGCAGATGTGGACTGTCATTGGAGATTGTCCCTAGGGTTCCGCTTTGCAGGAAGAGTCATGGGGCCAGCAGGAGGACCTCCAAAAGTAATTCGACCGTCTCCACGGTTTCACTTTTTCTGCGCTCCCAAGCACCCAAGAAAGTGTTGCTTTAAAATGGTGCTGAAAGTGAAATTCCTCTTGTCTGGTGAACTCTGTGCTGGGGTGACGGCCTGGGTGCCCACAGAGAGGATTGCCACCAGTGTTCTAGCATGACTTCTTCTCGTGGTCTTCATACTTTCCTGCAGAAGTCCAGTATTTCGCGGCCTTTGCTAATCTCAACACGTCAAACTCGTTGAGGAATAGTGGGAGGTTCTGCAGCAGCTGTAGTAGGCTTTAATGTCTATTACACAGTCACATGAACCTTATTTGCCAAATCACAATTTCTGTTATGTTTCTGCTACTATGGTGCCAAAAACACTCTTCTTTCGATATGAAGACCGCACAGTCCAACCAGGATTGCTAGGATTCCCACGTAGAAAGAATGATGCCCGTTCTTTTATCTATAACAAGTTCTCACCTTTTTCCAGGATCGGTAATAAGTGTCTGATCTGTGGGGCTCGAATGCTGGGACCTCTAGTGGTTGTGACGACAGGAGCTGGGGACCTTAGGAATGAGGTGGTGATAGAGCAGGAGTCCTTCCGCTCCATTCATCTCTATAGAACTTCCCAAGAGATGCCAAGTAGTGCAGATGCCTGTGATCTCCTAGAGATGAACACTTCTTTCAGATGGGACAACGTTGGACCCCATTCAGGGGTCACAAAAGTAGAACTTTTACATATCAGAGATTTATCCCCAGTCCTGTGCATAAATCAGGACAAAATCCCCTTAATGTGTTAATTACATAGTGTATACTGCTGCAGTTTAATAAAGTCCTCCCTTCTGTGTCTTTCTTATATTTGAAAATGGTTTAGGTTGCTTTTACTGTTAAATTGGGGTGAAGCTGCTTTGAGACATTACGGAGCTGAAAACAATTGGTTTTTCAAAATATTGTGCAGTCATGGAAACAAGGATGATCAATAAAGTTTCATTATAGGCACCTTACAGCTGATGAGTGCAGCCTGGGACTAAAGAATAGAAGACCCCTAGTTACAGACAGACCTCCCTGCCCACTGTGACCTCTGGGGGAGCTCTCTGGATGCTTTAAGGCTATATTCACACTGCCGTTGCCCGCCCGTACCGTACCGTAGCGGGCAACGGCAGTGTACGGGGAGAGGAGGAGGAGGTGAGCGCAGCTCACCCCCGCCCCTCTCCATAGCAACCTATGGCGCACGGCGCCGTATTACGGGAAAAGATAGGACAGGTCCTATCTTTTTCCCGGGTACGGAACGGTACGGTGCTGCACGTGTGCGGCACCGTACCGCTCCCGTAGGGTGCCGTGCGCCCATAGAAGTGTATGGGGGACATATATCGGCCGTATATACGTCGGCCGTATATACGTCCCCCATACGTTAGTGTGAATGTAGCCTAAGTTGGGTGTCCTTAATAATAATTCCTTTATTTATATAGCGCACCAGATTATGCAGCAATACACGGAGCTTCCCAAATCAGTCCCGGTCCCCATGGGGCTCACAATCTAATCACCTACCAGTATGTTTTGGAGTGTGGGAGGAAACTGGAGGAACCCATGCAAACTTGGAGAGGACATACAAACTCTTTGCAGATGTTGACCCTGGGACTTGAAACCAGGTCCTCAGAACAAAGTTGTAGTGCAAACCACTGAGCCACCATGCTGTGCATCTATCTCCTATAAAATTCTCCCATATTACAGATTGTTGTACTATACTAAAGGAATCCTCTTACTGACTGTGACTGGTCATAAAATAGTTTTAATTTGGGGCCCTGTACAAGGACAAGAGAGAGGTCCTTGTATTAACCAAAATACATGGTCACACCACCACCACTGCCCCCGTACAAGCCCCCAAACCTGACTGCATACCATAAATACATGTGATGGGGAGGACTTGTCGGACCAGGTGCTTCAGTCATATGACGCCGTGCGGAAGTCCAGGGTGTGGTACAAGAATCTGCTGTGCACATCATGCAGATGGCACTGTATAATGCTTAGGTGTTACATCAATGCGCAGGCCAGAGGGGAAATTTCCTGGAATTTCAAGAGGTGGTAGTCAAACATTTGATTTTTGGAGACCAGGAAGGGGGGAGTGCTTCTGGAAGAGAGGCCACATCACGGATTGTACCAGGGCAGCACTTTCCAGGAGAAGTTCCCCAAACTGCCAAGAAGGGAAGGACACAGAAGAGGTGCAGGGTGTGCTCCAAAAGGGGTATAAGAAGGCAAACCAGTGTGACCCGTGCCCCGAGAAACCAGGGATATGCATGAAGGAGGGTTTCCGGATTTCTGGGCACAAGATGACATAATGGATAATTTGTACTATGCACTATCCGTTATGCATCATCCTTGGGTTTCCCCCTGTGGGATGAAAATGCTCACTACACCCCTAGATTAATTCATGGAGGGGTGTAGTTTCCAAAATAGGGGCAGTTCTCAGGGGCTTCTACTGTACTGATCCCTAAGGGCATCTACAAATGAGTCATGATGCCAAAAACAAAAAATATGTAATATGTCTGTGCTCCAAATGCCAGTTATTCCAGTATCCGGAACAACCCACATGATGATTTTTAGGGTGTTTGTCCCCAGTGGGATGAGTTGGGCAAAATACATTTAACACTACAATGGCATATTTGAGAAATTGCAATGCAATTTTTTACTCTGGTCCATTCACTTTGTATTACATTTGAGCCAGGATCTTAAGGGTTAAAATGCTCATACAACCCTAGAAAACTTCTTTGAGGGGGGCCCTTTCATGAAATGGGGTCACTTCTTGGTGGTTTCTATTGTACTGGTACCTCAGGGGCACCGCAACACTAGTCTAGTGAAAATGGAGCTTCAAAAGCTATTACTGGTGGTCCCCTACTTAAGGACACACCGACTTACAGACGACCCCTCTGCCCCCTGTGACCTCGGGTGAAGCTCTCTGGATGCTTTACTAGTCCTAGATTGCAATGATCAGCTGTAAGATGTCTGTACTGAAGCTTTATTAATAATCCATGTTCCAAATACAATAAAAAATTCTGAAACTCCAATTGTCACTTGGGCAAAAAAAAATGTTTGGAGCTACAATGATAAAATATACAGTTCCGACTTACATACAAATTGAACTTAAGAACAAACCTATGGAACCTATCTTGTATGTAAACCGGGGACTGCCTGTATTTGCTTATTCCCTTCTGAGCCCTGCAGTGTGCCCAGCCTATAGATTTTATGCTGGGCTGGGTATTGCCATAACCTGGAGAACCCGCAGAATGTTTTTTCTGGTGTTTATCCCCAGTGGAAGGAGTTTGACAAAATACATTGGCACGTATTTGAGGGAAAAAATGTATTTATTGCTCAGCACTATTCGCCTTGTATTACATTTGAGCCAGGATCTAAGGGGTTAAAATGCTCATACAACCCTAGATAAATTCTTTGAGGGGCGCCCTTTCATGAAATGGGGTCACTTCTCGGGGATTTATATGTACTGTACCTCAGGGGCACCGCAACACTAGTCTAGTGAAAATGGAGCTCCAAAAGCTATAATTTACTTGTTCCCTACTGAGCCCTGCGGTGAGCACATCCTGTAGATCATTAAAACACATGAGGTATTGCCATAACCGGGACAACCCACAGAATGATTTTTGGGGTGTTTGTCTAAAGTACCATTTTTGAGATAAAAACGCAATTTTTACTCTGCACCATTTACTTTGCATTAGATTTTGACCAGCACGTTGTGGGTTAAAATGCTCACCACAACCCCAGATAAATTCTTTGAGGGGTGTAGTCTCCAAATTAGTGTCACTTATTGGGGGTTTCTATTGCACTGGCACCTCACGGACCCTGCGACCATGACATGGCACTCCAAATCCAAACTTGTAAAAACGGAGCTGCAAAAGCAAAATTTAGCTCATTCCCTTCTCAGCCCTGCTGTGTGCCCAGTCTGTCACTTATTGCCACATATGGGGTATTGCCGTACTCTGGACGAGCCGGATAATTAGTATTGGGGTGTTTGTCTACAATGGCATGAGTTGGGCACAATATATATCTAATATATAAAGCTGTGTGTGTGCGTGTGTGTATGTCCGCTAAAGGAATCTGCTCTGTTACATTTACAATCACCAAATTTTGCACAGCCGCTCTCTCCGACCCAGGAAACGTCCTAGCCTCGGTTTTGAGCTGAAATTTTCACCCCGCGCTTTCCAAAACCCACTTATTACCCACCATATACAGGAGCCATTGTCTGCTGCTGCTGTGGCAGTTGCAAGCTGAGCCGTTATTGGCTGCTGTTCTGCCACAGGTCATTCATATGAGCTCTGAGCTGTGATTGGCTACTACAGGCAATGAGTAGAAGATGCTCATGTGTGAGGTAAGTTGGATAGGGATACAGAGATAGGGAGAGATTTATCAGAAATGTTTGAGGTAAAACTGTTCCAGTTGCCCATGGAAACCAGCTGTCATTTTAGAAACAGTTGTGGGAAAATTAAACTTGAGTTCAGAGACTGCCTTCAACAGACGGACAGTCACTGAAAGAGCCTGCCGGCGACAGACACAGTCACTGAAATCTTTGGGGGTTTTCTGTTGTACTGGTACTTTATGGGCTCTCTAATTACACTGTGGCACCACAAAACATTTGTAGCCGAATTGGCCGCCAAAAACCCAATAGCAGTAATTCTGTTCTGGAGATCGCTGTGCGGCAAAACAGCAGATGACATCCATATGTCTGGTATTGTCGTACTCGGAAGAAGCAGGCCAAAAATTTTGGGATGTATATTTACCCCAAATTTCTGAATGTTATGTCAAGGTCCTGAATGTTATAATTGTTTTTTTCAGCAAAACCACTCAGCTCAGGGATCAACCAAGATATGATGCTGCATCAGTGTAGCTACAGCATTCTCAGGGTATGTTTGCCTCATACTGCATCAAATCACATGGTAGGTTTCCTTAAAAGTGCTGAAAAGTTATTACCACTGGAAGAGACACTGGTCAATTTTTTATTTTTTTTTTTAAAAAGGACTGAGCCTTAAAGTACAAACAGGCTGTGCCCTTACAGGGTTAATATACGTCTTGAGAGTGAACATAAAGGATGAAGACTCATCCGCCAAGAACGATGGTACGGAGTGCTTTTTTATAATATGATAATAGAGTCTTTTTACATATACCACACTTCTTCACAAGAGTCTTAGGCCGTTCCACACTTGCGAGTGTGATGCGATGAACTCGCAACGCATGCTGCTCGGAACGCACGGCCCGAACGCTGCACACCGGGAGTGAACTCAGCATGTCAGTTCACTCCCGGTGTGCAGCGTTCGGGCCGTGTGTTCCGAGCAGCATGCGTTGCGAGTTCATCGCATCACACTCGCAAGTGTGGAACGGCCCTTAGACTAAGCAGCCTCCTAATATACATAATGTATAAAAAAAAAACCAAAAGGGACCCTTAGATCTACTTAAATCCATCATGTTGGGTAATGGGAGGTGGGACTAACCAGGGCAGGGGCATCTGGAGTTTCAGCAGCTCTGCAAGGCTCCCGATTACCTTAGGAAGACATACTTGGCCACACAGAAAACCTTAGGATGCAGCACCAGCAGAGAACATCCTCACGACACTGAATGTCATCAGGCTCGCGGAGATCTCAGAGTTTGGCCAGAAGCCGCCATATGTAGAGGAAAGAGGTACCACCCTAGACCTCTCCTCTGATCTGCCCAGACGTGCCCCTGTAGTGAGGTAACTTACAGTTAGGAGTCTGCAGGGAGCTGAAGTCCCATGTATCACGCTCCCTACGTCAGCCCTCCAGCGATGTAAGCTGCGAGAGACCCGGCACTGGCCGGACAAAGATTCCAGGTGTCCAGGGACAGGAAACATTTGAGGATAATAGATTCCATGTAATTTCTGGTCACAGGGGGCAGGGAATCCCTCCGGTCAGTGCTGATGCAGGGGGGAAATGTGGTTTGATCAGGCCATGCTACTGCCATGAGGTCAGATATATAGATAAGGTAGATTATGCAAATGTTACTGGGTAAAGGACCTTGGACGATGTCACCCTGGACACATGACATCAAGTGCTGAATGGTAAGGAATGTGAAGAAATAGAAGTGGGTGATGATGGGAGGGGCCGCTGGACTCAGCCAAGCAGGACACACCCCCTCTGACTCGCTCAGGATATTACAGTATGCCAGGTAAGATAAAGTTGATTTTCTGGGTATGTGAAGGAAACAATTTTTAGCTATGAAGGGTGACAGTTAAAAGGGCTCTATGGAAACCTATCACTTTGTGACAGGTTCCTTTTAAATAATGTGTTTTGCAAATTACCTACCAGGACAGTCATCTGGACATTGACGATATGCATCAGACTGGCTCGTCTCCAACCCCACCCTTCACTTCTTGACTGACATCTTCCATTATTTCCTTGAAGTCTGATTACCTGACTCCTTCTGACATTGTGACCTGGTAATTCTTGTGATAAATAAATACTTCAAAGAAGGGAACATATTTGCCATGTAACAAGCCAAATCCACCATGAAAGAATTTGTTGCCAAGCTTGAAGTAATAGATACGCAGAGACGAATGAATACAATCAGACTTATGTCATTTGCTTTCAAGGTGTTTAATAATACAAATGTATGTAGAAAGCACAGACATTTAATATCTTAATCACGACTAACAATGCTCGTCCTGCAGTAACTGGGCTGCATTTTTTAGAGAAAAAGTGACTAAACCTTTGAAGCTATTTTTTATCATTTCAGCCATGAATAGAGCAGATGATAATAGTAAACTTTGAAATATATTTCATTAACTAAAACAGCTTCTCTGTCTTTTTCCCCCCCCTCTTTCTCCAGCGGTGAGCTGTGTTTCTGAAAGCCTTATGTCCTTCCACTTCAGACAGATAAGAAGGCTAATAATTAATTGTTTCCCTGCCTAGAAGATATTTCCCTTAGATGATTTAGGTCTCTGAGGAGACTAGGCTATCCTGGGACTGTCTGTAAGGAGTTATTAGACACTATGAGTTTCTCCTTATCTCTCAGCTGGATCAGCGGATGCAGGACTGAAAACTGATTTACACAAACTGCTTAAATAAGTAAAAGACACAGGAACAGATTTCTATAATGAAGTATTTTACAAAGTCCATTATGATCAGAACAATTGATTTACAAAATTTTCGTTGAAAGTTAAGAAACGCTTTCACTCCCCCTTGGCTTATACTGCACAGCAGCAAGATATTCCACTGCACTTGGTCTCTGTTGAGATCACAATTTATTTTCAGTACAGATGAAAAGCCACAAGAAGAGTAGTTCTAGCGAGGCAAATATAAAAGTGCAAAGTTTTTTTTTGGTCCAAAACATGTCCAAAGATTAAAGAAATTTCATTAACGCGTTTCGAATGACTAAGACTAGAGATGAGCGAGTATACTCGTCCGAGCTTGATGCTCGTTCGAGTATTAGCATACTCGAAACGGCTCGTTGCTCGGATGGGTATTTCCCCTGCTCGAGATCGAGCATTTAATTAAGGAAACACCGTGAAGAACAGTGAAGAATACAATGAAAACAGTGAACACAGGATCATTTAAGTGAAAAAACACAGTGAAGAACACATTGCAGATGTTCTGTACATCTGCTAACTTATCCGAAGACACATGTGCCGAACGGTGTTCTTCACAATAGTATGTGAAAAACAATATGTGTGAAGAACACACTGCAGATGTACGGAAACATCTGCAATGTGTTCTTCACTGTGTTCTTTCAATGAAAACATCTTCTTTAGTGTTCTCCTTTCAATGTGTTTTTTCAGTGAAAAATGCTCGAGTCTCCCAATGACTTCAATGGGGTTCGTTATTCGAGACGAGCACTCGAGCATCGGGAAAAGTTCGTCTCGAATAACGCGCACCCGAGCATTTTAGTGCTCGCTCATCGCTAACTAAGAACAAAGCTGAGTTTGAAACGCGTTACTGGAGTTTCTTTCCATGTGCACAGGTTTTGAATCTCAGTTTTTTCCAATATGGACAAAATTTTTTACTTTACGTTTGCCTCACTGGAACTGCTTTTCATCAGCAAGGCCCAGGATTAGCATCTGTGCTGAGGCGGCTTTGCACCTTATATGGTAACTACTTCCAAATAACAGCGTTATGGTAACACTCCTTTTCCTGTGCTTAAATACTTGACTTTCGGTACGTCCTTGGAGAGTGGAAGTAAAACAGAATACCAAGGAGAAACATACGCAAAAAAAAGGGAGAACAAACAACTTTACGCATGGATATCGTCTCTCATTCCTTTGTGCCGTGACTCTTTAAATGCTCCTTTAATTGTATCTTATAAGGAAAATGTTGACCACATTGTATGCAGGAGAGCTGACGTCGCACCGTGTGGATTTTACGATGCATGTTATAGTTTGACTTTGTGATGAATGTTTTACTGCAGTCAGGACAAGTGTATGGCTTCTCTCCAGTGTGGACTCTTTGGTGAACGACAAGATGGTTTTTCTGTTTGAAGCGGCTTCCACACTCCGTACACTCAAACGGCCTCTCAGTGTTGTGGATCCTTCTGTGGTTTACAAGCCCCGATTCTGTCCTAAAAGCTTTGCCGCAATTGGAGCACGAAAACGGTTTCGCTTCAGTGTGTAGTCTCAGATGCTTCACAAGTTCCCAATGATGGACGAAGCATCTTCCACATGAATTGCAGAGGTTTGGCTTTTCATCCGCCTGACAGCACCGGTGTCGGAGAAAAGCAGCATTGTAGGTAAAGCTTTTTCCACAATCAGAACAGCAAAAAGGCTTTTCTGGGGCGTGAAATTTCAAATGTCTCAAAAACTTGTGTTCACTAACAAAATGCCTCTCACAGTAGGAACACGTGAAGGTCTCATCCCCCTCGTGTTGCTGCTGGTGGCCGATGAGGTCATCTTCTCTAGAGAAGCACTTGCCACACCGTGAGCAGAAAAATGGTTTTGGCCCAGTGTGGGTCCTTTTATGTTCGGACAGGTTCGATTTGTTGGAGAATGGTTTTCCACACTCTAAGCAAGTGAACAGTTTCACTCCAGTGTGGATTCGCTCGTGTATGATGAGTTGAGAGGTACAAGAAAACTGCTTATTGCATTGGGAGCAAGAAAGGTAGTTTTCAATTTTATGGCCCTTCATATGGGCCAAAAGATCGGACTTTAAGGAAAACTTAGCTCGACACTTTGAGCACGTTGACTTTCGTGCTCTTCGAAAGTCTCCCATAGATTTGTCAATCTTGTGAGATTGGATCTGGTGTATCAAGAGCTCGGACTGAGAGAGAAACTGTTCCCAACAGATAGAACACGTGGGCTTCTTTCCTTTGTGGGCGTCTCGATGCTTTACAAGATTTCCATGATTGCTGAAGCTTCTCTGACACACAGGACATGCATACATTGTCTTTGTAGTTTGGGAAGGTGAAGATGTAAATTTTATGCATTTATTGGCATGTTCTAGTTGTGGGGATCTGTCGATACCTACAGAAGCCTCATTACTTTCTAAGTATTCTCCAGTATAAGCAAAGGCACAAATCTCATTTTTCACCAGATCGCTTTCTTCACATAATACCGATTCTTTCTTTATCTCCGTTGGTAGATATTGCTGCGATAGGTCAGGTAGTGCACAAGTGCCGGACTGTGTGAGGTTACCTTCTTCACTTGAGGCTGGTTCCTCCTTAATATGAGATGTAATTTGTTCTGTATGATTAGTGGGTGTATAAATGCTGGTGTCTGTAACATTTCCTTCTGTCCACGAGGGTGGTTCCTCCTTAACTTGAGTAGGTGAACATTGATTAATGGATGTATAGATGCCAGGATTTGTCAAGTTTTTCTCATCACAAGAGGTTTGTTCCTTAATCAAATGAGTTAAATGATGTTGGTTGTTTGTAGATGTGCTGAGGTCTACAAGGTTTCCCATCCTGGAGATGGGTTTATCTTTTCCATTAGCAGTGGAATACTGTACACCAAGATTATTGTATTTTAGATCTCCATCCTCCCATGAATTTGGTTCCTCCTTAATATGAGAAGCGGATCGTGGTGTATACCTAGTAGACAGACTGAAGTCCTCTTCCTTAACATGAGGAGTTTCTTCCATAACTAGATCCGATGGGCCCGTCTCGACTATCCTGAGTTCAGTTGTCATGTCCCTTTTACTTTTTGCCAGTTTTTTTTAGGTTTTGTTCCGTATGTAACTCCAGAGGATATTTGACACTTTACTTAATCTTGATGAAAATGTGATGGGTCAGATTTCTAGCCATCGATCTGTTGGATGATAAAACACAGAGCAATTAATACATATGGCTTATGAAGCTTTGAGATACATCTTTCTTATATCTACGATCCTCTAAACTCTGTCTCAGGTGCAACACACATCCCAGATGTTCACATGGAGATGACGTTTCGTAGCAAAATCACAACACGGCAAGAAGATTATCAAGAAAATCCATGATACAACGCTCATCCTTAAGGTCCACTCCAATAAAACAACTTTTCTTTACAGTCACATAAACAATATTTATCCCCATATTCACAAGAGAAGTGTGTAATAGCTATGTGGTCCCAAGGTTGAAAACCAAACCAGATGTAACAAACTGAGATTTCCAAGTTCGCCCAGCCTTCCTGGATAAGACTGTTGGATATTGGTGTCATGGATCAAACCAGTCGTGGTTGGTGGACCTCATTTCGCTCAAAGTTGCTGCTTATATATAGGGCAACATACAATAGTTTTACAGGTACCATAGTCTCGTGATGGATATGGTACCTTCATCCACACCCTTCTATATGTGGATGTCCCGTGATGATGTATAAACCATTCGACATTTCATATTTTTGTTTTGAATTCAGACTTGGGAGAATCATAATCCCTACATGAATATACACTTAAAAGGGGAAAGGCCACTTTAATTATTTTGGGCAGGCCAACAATGATTTTTGTCACCTAGCTTCATAAGGAATTCTCCAGCGTTGTCCCAAATCTCCGATGTGATTCAGCAGCTCCTCCATCTTCTCTCGTCTTCTGTTTGGAGTGTTCACAGTTGTGTTTCCAATCAGTGAGCGGAGGCACAGCTCCGAAACACAGAGAAGATGGAGCCCGACTGATCCCATCTACTGAGGCACCATCCCGGGGTGCAAGAGGGAGAAAGAGAAGAGACCTAAACGGGCGGATTTATTGCTCGATACTCGCACTAGGGGGGGGGGGGCTACTTTATTTAAATCAAATGGGCACAATTAAAATGATTTAAGATCAAGATGGCCAACCCCTTCAAGACGAGAAAGTTCTGATGTGCCACTCATCCTCCTAAAAATTGCATCCTTTTTGGCAGTCATCAGATCGTAGCCTATAGACCGATGTAGACTTCTAATGACTGAGGCAAGCCAGTAGATAACTGTAAGAACTTTTCCCTCTAAGAGACCTGACCGAGTAAGAATATATTTAACTTTCTCCAAACCAGCAAGGTTTTCAAAGTTGTATTCCTGATCATTACTTTTCCACAAGCCATTCCAATATAACAATAATGTACAGTAGACATTGGACATGAACAATGCTTTCCACTCATTTCTAAAAGTAGTAATAGTTTATTAGGTAATTTACCAATATACATCTATGAATAGTTCTGCTCCGCTTTCTTGATATGTAAAGTGAAGTCTCCTGTCATTTACCTCATCAGCCACAGATTCCTGACCATAAAATGGCTGCAGATGGCGGGTTATGTGATCTCCATCTGTCCATGAGCAATCACCCTGCCAGGACCTATACTATTCAGGTCCTGGCAGGGTGATTGTTCGCGGACAGAGAAGACCACATGACCCTCCATTTGCAGCCATTTTATGGACAGGAATGTCTGACCGATGAGGTAAAAGGAGGGACAGAACTGTAAATAGATGTAGATTTGTAAATTACCTAATATCCCCCCCCCCCCACACACACACTTTTTTTTTTTTACACATTTTTGCTGTTGGGTTATGATTTGACCTGCTTTATTTTACATATGTTCAGAGTTGGATCCAGCGACAAATGCTCATCATAAGAAACAAATTTATTGTCATCACAGAAGACTGTCCTATGGGTCATACCAATGCAGTATTGTGTGTCAGGTCTAAAATTCCTCCTCAAATAATTACAGTGCGGTACAGGAACCAGCAAATCAATCGACACGTGTAATAAAGGTGTCCGTAACTTACCTACAAACAGCTGTGACAGAGGCAGAGAAACCTCTAAAGTGGCGACCATTCCAGAGAAGAGGTGGAGCATTTGTGGATGCGACTTAAGGCAAATCTGACCTGTCCCCATTTAATTTTTCTATCCATGAACAAAAACCTGTCAGCAGGAATGTGATTTTTAGCTGGTGGCAGGTTTCAATAGTCTATGTTATGCTGATATTAAAAATACTTTTGTCAGCATTCTGAGTCATTTCAGTACTTCATAAAGCTTTATTTCCTGGCTCCCTGCTAGCAGCATGAGTCCCTAGGAAGGAGGTATCAGTCTCCTCACCTCCACACTCATGCAGATCAATGGGATGGTGTAGAGGAGAGGAAGAATGCATAGGCTTGCAGGCACACACAGGCAGTTGTGGCCCCTCCCCTGGGACTCAGCACACGCTGCTGGCACGGAGCTAGGCAATGTGAAATAAAGCTTTATCAAGTACTGCAATTATTCAGAATGCTGACAAAAGCATTTTAATAGACTATTGGAAGTGGTCACCAGCTAAACAATCCTTCACATTCCTGGTGACAGGTTCACTTTAAATTTAAGATTATCCCTGCTTGCTGGGTGGATACAAAGACATGTTTCTCCCCTGTTAATGGCCTCTACATGGCACTAGTATTGGTTTGGGAGGTATTTTGGACCTTCCTTTTATACAGCAGGCATTCGGAGCCATTGTTCAGACTGCAATGTCAGTAATACAAGACAAGGAACTGGTAAAAGTTTAGGATAAATCCGGCTGCCATCCGTCAAAATGTGCAGCTTCCACTGAGAGTTCAGGTCTTTCAACATGTAACACTAAGGGGTTAAAATCCCTTTTGGATAATGAAGTTTTCCAGCCATTTTTGGACTGATTGACTAAATAGTCCATCATTATGGGATTTTACGGGAAGTAACGTCTCGGATAATCTTCATGTGGACAGAGGAACATGTTAAACCTCAAAGTCTCCGGTGCTTTCCTGGTGATTTTCCAGGTGTTCCTTCAGTTTGCTTTTATATGGGAAATGTCTTCCACACCGCGGGCAGGAGAGTTGTCTCCTCACAGTGTGAATTCTCTGGTGGATGTTAAAGTTGGACTTGGTGGTAAATCCTTTCCCACAGTCGGCACAGGTGTATGGTTTCTGCACATTGTGGACTCTCTGATGTCGCACAAGGTTGTTCTTTTGCTTAAATCTGTTGCCGCACTCCGGACACACAAACGGCTTTTCGCTGGTGTGGATTTTTTTGTGGTTTATTAGACCGGACCCTGTGCCGAAACACTTGTCACATTCAATACAAGCGAAAGGTCTCTCCCCGGTGTGAGACCTCTGATGCTTCACCAGGTCACTTTGTTTCAGAAAACCCTTCCCACAGACTGGACACACCAATGTTTTCACACCAATATGTGTCCTTTCATGCCTAAGGAGAAGAGCCTTATGGAGAAAACGTTTCGCGCACAGGCTGCAAGGAAAGGGTCTGTCCATCGTATGAAATTTCTGATGTCGGACAAACTTGTGCTCATCCACGAAGCTACGACCACATTTATGGCACGTGAAGGTCACTTCTACTTCATGAATCCGCTGGTGGCTGACAAGGTTGTCTTTCCGTGCATACGATTTTCCACACACTGTGCAACGGAACTGCTTTGATCCCGTGTGGACCCTCATGTGTTCGGCAAGATTGGATTTATTGGAGAAACGCTTCTCGCACTCGGTACAAGAGAATGGCTTCTCTCCTGTGTGAATTCTCTCATGGATAATAAGATGCGAGTTGCTGGCGAATACTTTATCACATTCCCAGCAGTACAGACTTCTGCTGGTTTTGTGTGTTCGTATGTGCGCGGACAGATCCGTTTTATTACAGAAGTCAGCGCCACACTCCACACAGCTCATCTTTTTTCCTTTGTGTGTCTCCCGATGTCTCACGAGATTACCATGGTTATTAAAACCTCTCTTACATACCGGGCAGGTGTAGGTGGTCTTTGACGGTTCGAGGGATGAAGAAGCAGAAGAAGAAGTTTCCGAGGCCTTCTTTTTCCCTTCAATTCCTTCAAAATACTCTCCTGTAATGGTAAAAGAGTGAACATTATTGCCGGAAAGTTTTCCTTCAACACTTGATACTTTTTTACTAGGATCTACGGGTTCCTGAACACTGCTAGAACTTCCTTGTTCCTCCTTAATTTGGCTGGGCCGGCACAGGTCTGTATGATCGGTGGCTGTGTTGCCGGTTGTATCTTTGACAGATCCTTCAACATAAGACACTAACTCTTCCTTCACTTCACTCGATGGATATGGAGTATGACATCTGGTTGCATCAGACTTGTGGTCCGTGGAATTTCCTCTAAACACAGTGGTTTCCTCCTTAGCATAAGTAGGAGAATGTTCTATCAGATGTGGGATGCTTCCTTCATAATATGAAGCAGATTCCTCTTTAATACAAGGAGAAGAATATCGTGTAATATTTGGGTCTCTGCGGGTCCCTTCTATAGGTTCTTCCTTAATATCAGATGACAGATCTTGTTTAGTAGAAATGTTGGTGTCTGGGAGGTTGTCTCCATCCTGGAAGGCGGGTTCCTTCTTAATATGAGAAGTTTGATGCGGAATACAATCCGATAGGCTTCCTCCATATTTTGGGGTAGGATGTGTGACATCGGGAAGGCTTTCTCCGTCTTGTAAGACGTTCTTTATTAATGTCCGTACAGGAGATGTTCTGTTCATGATCAGTGTTTTGACAAAGGACTGAAGGGCTCCTTCTACAACCCGGCTCGGCTGTGATCTGTTCCTTCATAGTCTGTCTGTTTATTGGAAATATTCAGTTGTTTTTTTCCTCCCTCTGTTGCAGTTCCCATCACATCTAAGCAGGAGCTCGCCCTCTTTTATCTTCTTGGAGCAATGGCCAACTTAAGAAAGTAATGATGTCTTCCAGATTCGTGATGAACATTCCTGTTAGAAAAAAAATAAGGTAAGTATTTATAATGGTAATGTTCCTACATTATCCAGTACCTTAAAGGGAACCTGTCACCAGGGACCTCATTTTCACTAAAGACAGGTTGTAAAAGCCCATGACACCTGCAGTGCACATCTCCCTCTCTGCCTTTTCTAAGTATTTGCATTACAATATAATTGTGTGTTATAACTTACTCTTGCACCCTGACAAAATCCTGGGGTAGTCACAGGGGTTGGGCTTTAGTTTGGATGCATTTCAAAAAACAACATGTGATTAGTCTGAGCTGCAGACAGCCTCCATCTTTGTGCTCCTGTACAGCTCCTCCCTCCCCCACTGAGGTCAGGCTGACCAGGATGTGACCTCTGAGAAGGAGCAGGAGGAGGAGCTGTATAGGAGTACAAAGGTGGGGGCCAAACTCTGAGGAGTGAGTAACAAAGCCAAGTCACATGTTTTTTTAAATGCTTCCAAACCAAAGTCCAACCCCTGTGACTACCCCAGGATTTTGTCAGGGTGCAAGAGTAAGTTATAACACACAATTATATTGTAATGCAAATGCTTAGAAAAGGCAGAGAGGCAGATGTGCACTGCAGGTGTCATGGGCTCCTGCAACCTGTCTTTAGTGAAAATGAGGTCCCTGGTGACAGGTTCCCTTTAAAGGACTTTTACCATCAGATTTACTGATGCTGGATGTCCCAAACTTACTTTCTTGTCCATTCTGTCAGTGGATGATCTTTCTTTTTTGAAGTCCTGTGACATTGGCATTGTTCTAAAAAAAGACCTTATGAAGATATTCAAATGAGCCAAAGGTGCTCAGTGCTACGTCACCTGAATGCCTCTCAGCTCCAGCTCCTGCTAATATATGCACCTCCACTCCGTGTTCATGCTGCATGGTTCCGTCCACCGCTCCGCTGACGTCACTATCGGAGGCAGGTTGAGGTGCTATGAACACAGGGGGGTCGTGCATATATTAACAGGAGGCGGTCAGTGATGTAGTCCTAAATGCCTCCGGATCATTTCAATATCTTTAAAAAATCTTTTTTAGAACAATACCGATGTTTCAGGACTTCATAAAAACAAGATCAGCCCCTGACAAACGGGACAAGCAAGTAAGTTTGGGACATCTACCATCAGTAAATCTGATGGTAAATGTCCTTTAACTCCAGACCCATGACTACATATGATTGGTTTATGTCACGGGCGCTGTTTCATTTGAGAACGAGTATATGAACACACATTGTCGATTACGGTGGGTCTGGGGTGGGTGTACGGGTGTACGATCATATCTCCTGCTCCTTTAAGGTCCTTTGCCCGCTGTGCTGTGATGGTCCTCGTAAGTTTCATACTGTAGATTTTAAATGTTTGATGATCTCCCGTTGACCATTCTCTGAACCTGCAATGAGACCTCATGGTGGGTAGTCTGGGAAATAAGCAAATATGTTTTCCGAAATAGAAAACAACCTCCTTTTGCTACCTTGAAAGGCAGCCCCCCCCCCCCCCCTGTAAGCCCCAAGCATGACTTACAAGAACCCTAAAAACATGATGCGAGATTACACCAAACCAGTATATTTATTCCAGAAGGAACAGATTCCCAACTGTAGACAGCGCTGTTTCCATGTGGTTGTGTCTCTTCAGTACAGTGTAGGGATCTGGTTTGGCTGTGTGAAAGGCTTGTGACTAGGGTCAGGAAGTAAGCGAGTAATTCATAGTCATAGTTTATATGATTGAAAAAAAAGACACTTGTCTATCAAGTTCAACCAAGGAAGGGTGCAATGCAGGTCAAAATAAATATATTTTTTTAAATTTCAACCAAATTTCCTATTGTCCTTTTATATATTTTTTTTACATTAAGATTTATTAAAAAAAATGTTGGGGGTTAAGAAGGCAACTCAAAAAGATGGACAAAAAAGCAAGACATGCAATGACAATACAATCATCAGGAAAGCTTGAGCGTTGTCGCTTGTAGGGGAACTCCCAAACACACAGCAAGTATATTCACATGGTCTTAATTCCTTCGAGTTTAGGATTCATCCGTCTCCGTCGATGTGTCCTCTGTCAACTCAAGGTAGCGAGCAGAGAGAATGTGAATGAAGACCAATGAAATCAGGTTATCCAGAAAACACTCAGGGGATACTCTTTGTGGGTTTGTATATCAAGATTTTCTTCCTAAATTTTAACTTCGATCACACTTCAGTACAACCCTTTAAGTCGGTGAAATCCATAATATCACCATCTCAGAGTTGCCATATGTGGGTCCTGGTGCTGTGATTAATCAAAACTGGCTCACGGTTTGCATGAATCTGGCGCCCCTGAACTGCTCGGGAAGTCCGCACCATTTTTTTTTTGGTGCACGTTCTTCATGCTGCAGAATTGTGGAGCTCGTCGGATATAAATGTGGTGCAAACTCCGACTAAGGGCTTATTCACATGGCCGTCTGCGGGGACGGACATACGGCCGCACCGGGATCCGGTGGCACACATGTGTGGCACCGATCCGGGCCGCACACCGCAAAAAGATAGAGCATGCTCTACGTTTCGCGGTGTGCGGCTGTGAGCCGCTGTTTTCTATGGAGCGAGGAGGGGTCACCTCCTCCTCTCCAGCACATGGCGGTATGCCCGTACGGCGGACATACCGCTTGTGTATGTACCCTAAGTGCCAACAGCCCTTTAGGTGCACATTTTTTCTGTATTGCGACACAGAGCAGCCGCGACATAAAACTGGCGCAGACACTTTATAAACACATGTACAAGCAGTTTGCACATTCCTTTTAGGGCAAACACTTTAATAAATATGAGCCAATGACTATTACGCCGTGTGGAAGGTGAACATATTAGCCCAAGTGCAGGGTCCATTTATCACCACCTCATCTTTCGCTTCTTCTGCCTCAACCACAGGCCCCGCTTGCTCTTCAGATAAGCACACAGCTGGTTATGAAGTTCCTTTTCATGACATTGCCCTACTACAAGATGTCACCACAACTACTTTTACTAGTCACATTTAGGGCTGAGGAGTCGGTGACCATTTTGGTGGAGTTGGAGTTAGGGAAATTGAGACGTCGGTGTCAGAAGTCTGATGACGGACTCCACAGTCCTGGTCACGGTGTTTGTGCGACTGAGGGAAAGAAATTAATCGATACATAGTAGTAATTCACCAGACATCTTGCCGGAACAACTGTCACTACATTTACAAAGGTCCGTTACTGAAAATTAGACCAACCAAGGCTCCTGATTCTTTGCCTAATCATCAATGATCAAGATGAAGAGGAAGAGAGGAGAGTATAAATACCGTATATACTCGAGTATAAGCCGATCCGAGTATAAGTCGAAACCCCTAATTTCAACACAAAAAACTGTGAAAACCTACTGACTCGAGTATAAGCCGAGGGTGGGAAATGCATTGGTTACAGCCTCCCAGTATATAGTCTGCCAGCCCCTGTAGCATACAGCCTGCCCAGCCCCTGTAGCATACAGCCTGCCCAGCCCCTGTAGCATACAGCCTGCCCAGCCCCTGTAGCATACAGCCTGCCCAGCCCCTGTAGCATACAGCCTGCCCAGCCCCTGTAGCATACAGCCTGCCCAGCCCCTGTAGCATACAGCCTGCCCAGCCCCTGTAGCATACAGCCTGTCCAGCCCTTGTAGCATACAGCCTGCCCAACCCCTGTAGCATACAGCCTGTCCAGCCCTTGTAGCATACAGCCTGCCCAACCCCTGTAGCATACAGCCTGCCACCCCCTGTAGTATACAGCCTGCCACCCCCTGTAGTATATAGCCTGCCCAGCCCCCTGTAGTATATAGCCTGCCAGCCCCCTGTAGTATACAGCATGCCCAGCCCCTGTAGTATATAGCCAGCCAGCCCCCTCTAGTATGCAGCCTGCCCAGCCCCTGTAGCATACAGCCTGCCCAGCCCCTGTAGCATACAGCCTGCCAGCCCCCTGTAGCATACAGCCTGCCCAGCCCCCTGTAGCATACAGCCTGCCCAGCCCCCTGTAGCATACAGCCTGCCCAGCCCCCTGTAGCATACAGCCTGCCCAGCCCCTGTAGTATATAGCCTGCCCAGCCCCTGTAGTATATAGCCTGCCCAGCCCCTGTAGTATATAGCCAGCCAGCCCCCTGTAGTATGCAGCCTGCCCAGCCCCTGTAGCATACAGCCTGCCCAGCCCCTGTAGTAGGAAAAAAAATAATACTGTACTCATCTTTCCGACGTCCCCCATAGGTCCTCTTCTGTCTCAGACTGTCCCAGACAGAAGAGGACCTACAGGTGATGTAAGAAAGGTGAGTTTTGACTTTATTTTTTTAGTTGACTCGAGTATAAGCCGAGTTAGGGTTTTTGAGCACAAATTTTGTGTTGAAAAACTAGGCTTATACTCGAGTATATAAGGTAGGTGTTTTTACAATTTGTTGATTTTCTTTACTGTTGGGAGGCCGCTGGGCATTTTGTAGGGTCTGTATTTCCCACCCTAGGCCAAAAAACTGTAGAGTAGAGCAGCACAGTGATATAAATGGATAATAAACCCCGATGCAGGTGCAAGCCTCAGCGAACCCGACTCAAATGGTAAGCAAGAGTAATCCGAAAAATAGAAAGCGAGGCAGCACTCCTGGTAAAATAAGGCGTTTATTCATGAATCACCCCTTGTGGATTCATCCACCATGGGCGATTCATGGATAAACACCTTATTTTTCCAGGGGTGCTGCCTCGCTTTCTATTTTTCCCATCCTAGGCTTATACTCGAATCAATAAGTTTACACATTTTACACTTAAAATCATATCCAAGTCAATGTGCACCGTCTTTACAAAAAAAAAAAAATCAAGAAGGATAGAAGAAATCAAAATATCTGTTTTTTAATAGTTTAACACTTACAATCTTGCACCTTTGGAACTTTGGTTGAAATAAATGCATGAAGCGCAGCTCAATGTCACCAAAGCCCATCACAGGCAGAGTCTTATACACAATGTACACAGTACAAGCGATCGTGGTGTGCAGGATTCCCATTCCCAGGATTACCACATGTTCTGAGCCTACACTATGTCATCATCTGCAAATTCTTCTAAAAATCAGACCTACCCATAAATAGCTAGGATTACACCAAAACCTACATTTTTACAGAAATATATGCCTTCTATGAAAAAACTAATTAACCATATTCACTCATCAGATTTTACCCCACTAAACTCTGGTCGGGGATGAAATGTCCTTTCTAGAATTCCCTCTTTTATATGAAATCTCCCACATTTACCTATAAAAAAAATCTCCTCCAAAGTCAGGCAAATATGACTCTTCTCACATTATGTTCACATTAAATTAGTTAAGTTTAGTGGACAGTAGTGTCAGTTCAGAAGCCCCCATCTTTGGTTTTATAGCACCTAGATACAAGCTTTTTGTGTAATATTAAAGATAAGAATTCCATCTTTCAAATCCCACCAGGCTTGTTGTTCTGTAAGCTTTCCTTAGGAAGATCAAGATCCTGTAATTAGAAGTCTTAGAAATTGTATCTTTGAGCCATCTAGCAATGGCGGAACAGGAAACCTTTTTCCCTTTGTTCTTTCCTGCGAACTGTGTGAATAGACTCTTGTCTTTTTGGAATGTTTTAGTTCTCTTAATCTGAGATAGACAAGAATAGCTCTTCTAACATCTAGTGTGTGCCTTAAAGGGAATCTGTCACCAGGAGACCCATTTTTAGCCCTCCCCCAGTCCCCACAGAGCATAGTGCATACACTGCCAAAGTGTTTTTGTATTAAAAATTGGTTTTACAGAAAAAAAAGATATGTTATATTGTACCTTTCATTAGCATCTGCTGTGTGACTAGGCAGTTGCCAAATGGGAGGGTCTGGAAAGGAGCAGTCCCCCCCCCCCCCCACCACCCTTGGGGAACAGCTACTCCACGTGACCTTTTCAAATATATGAAAACACCCATCACTTGGCTTAGCGACGCCCCCTGCTACTCTACAGCCACATGTTTGGGCAATACTGCTGCGCTGTATACAGCTATCATACTACACTATACATTATAATAGCTGTATACAGCGCAGCAGTACATTATATCCCTGTAGTGTAATAACAGTATAATATACAGTATCATATAATGGTGAGTGCAGTATAATAGCTGTATACATCCAAGCAGTACATTATATCCCTGCAGTGTAATAACAGTATAATGTATAGTGCAGTATAATAGCTGTATACAACCCAGCAGTACATTATATCCCTGCAGTGTTATAACAGTATAATGTATAGTGCAGTATAATAGCTGTATACAGCGCAGCAGTACATTATATCCCTGCAGTGTAATAACAGTATAATGTACAGTATTATATAATGTATAGTGCAGTAGTACATTATATCCCTGATGAAAACCAAGATTGCCTTCCCAGAGGGAAGGAGAAGAGGGCACTGATACAATACACAATTTTAAAATGTCAAAATTATCCTTTATTAATACAACAATACATAATGCCATTAAAAAACCATGAAGACAGCGAATGTGGCCTCACTGTAGAGGAGGTGCACAGGATACAGTATAATACAGGGTGGTGAGGCACAGAAACAGAAAAGGGCGGTCTACCAATGGGCAAGGTGGAACTATGTTATATGTATATATAGAAATATGGTAGCAGATGGCCAACAGGATTGGTTCCCATAGAAGTTGTTCGTGACCAGTACCGGTGTACACAATGAGCAACTGGTGCCTGGTATGTTGTTTGTTTACACACCAAGGACCCTTGATTTAAGCTACCACTCCTTACCTAAATCGTGAATGTGTTCCACCGCCCGGGAAGACCACCTCCCCAGAGGCCCTCAGTGCCCTCTTCTCCTTCCCTCTGGGAAGGTAATCTTGGTTTTCATTTGTGTAATTTTGTGGCACTGTTGTGGTGCGGTACTCTGGAGTGGGGGCTCCATCACAATTACAGGAATAATCCACTACACGCAGTGGACTGTCCAGCCCCCCCCCCCCCCCCTTCTTTCCTGACCCTATTCGTTAGATTGTACATTATATACCTGCAGTGTAATAACAGCATAATGTACAGTATTATATAATGGTGAGTGCAGTATAATAGCTGTATACAGCCCAGCAGTACATTATATCTATGCAGTGTAATAACAGTATAATTGCAGTATTATATAATGGTGAGTGCAGTATAATAGCTGTATACAGCCCAGCAGTACATTATATCCCTGCAGTGTAATAACAGTATAATGTACAGTATTATATAATGTATAGTGCAGTATAATAGCTGTATACAGCGCAGCAGTACATTATATCCCTGCAGTGTAATAACAGTATAATGTACAGTATTATATAATGTATAGTGCAGTATAATAGCTGTATACAGCGCAGCAGTACATTATATCCCTGCAGTGTAATATCAGTATAATGTACAGTATTATATAATGTATAGTGCAGTATAATAGCTGTATACAGCGCAGCAGTACATTATATCCCGGTAGTGTAATGACAGCATAATGTACAGTATTGTATAATGGTGAGTGCAGTATAATAGCTGTATACAGCCGAGCAGTACATTATATCCCTGCAGTGTAATAACAGTATAATGTACAGTATTATATAATGTATAGTGCAGTATAATAGCTGTATACAGTGCAGTAGTACATTATATCCCTGCAGTGTTATAACAGTATAATGTAAAGTATTATATAATGTATAGTGCAGTATAATAGCTGTATACAGCCCAGCAGTACATTATATCCCTGTAGTGTAATAACAGTATAATATACAGTATTATATAATGTATAGTGCAGTATAATAGCTGTATACAGCGCAGCAGTACATTATATCCCGGTAGTGTAATGACAGCATAATGTACAGTATTGTATAATGGTGAGTGCAGTATAATAGCTGTATACAGCCGAGCAGTACATTATATCCCTGCAGTGTAATAACAGTATAATGTACAGTATTATATAATGTATAGTGCAGTATAATAGCTGTATACAGTGCAGTAGTACATTATATCCCTGCAGTGTTATAACAGTATAATGTAAAGTATTATATAATGTATAGTGCAGTATAATAGCTGTATACAGCCCAGCAGTACATTATATCCCTGTAGTGTCATAACAGTATAATATACAGTATTATATAATGTATAGTGCAGTATAATAGCTGTATACAGCGCAGCAGTACATTATATCCCTGCAGTGTAATATCAGTATAATGTACAGTATTATATAATGTATAGTGCAGTATAATAGCTGTATACAGCCGAGCAGTACATTATATCCCTGCAGTGTAATATCAGTATAATGTACAGTATTATATAATGTATAGTGCAGTATAATAGCTGTATACAGCCGAGCAGTACATTATATCCCTGCAGTGTAATAACAGTATAATGTACAGTATTATATAATGTATAGTGCAGTATAATAGCTGTATACAGCGCAGCAGTACATTATATCCCGGTAGTGTAATAACAGTATAATGTACCGTATTATATAATATATAGTGCAGTATAATAGCTGTATACAGTGCAGTAGTACATTATATCCCGGTAGTGTAATAACAGTATAATGTACAGTATTATATAATGTATAGTGCAGTATAATAGCTGTATACAGCCGAGCAGTACATTATATCCCTGCAGTGTAATAACAGTATAATGTACAGTATTATATAATGTATAGTGCAGTATAATAGCTGTATACAGTGCAGTAGTACATTATATCCCTGCAGTGTAATAACAGTATAATTGCAGTATTATATAATGTATAGTGCAGTATAATAGCTGTATACAGCCGAGCAGTACATTATATCCCTGCAGTGTAATATCAGTATAATGTACAGTATTATATAATGTATAGTGCAGTATAATAGCTGTATACAGCGCAGCAGTACATTATATCCCTGCAGTGTAATAACAGTATAATGTACAGTATTATATAATGTATAGTGCAGTATAATAGCTGTATACAGTGCAGTAGTACATTATATCCCGGTAGTGTAATAACAGTATAATGTAAAGTATTATATAATGTATAGTGCAGTATAATAGCTGTATACATCCGAGCAGTACATTATATCCCTGCAGTGTAATATCAGTATAATGTACAGTATTATATAATGTATAGTGCAGTATAATAGCTGTATACAGCCGAGCAGTACATTATATCCCTGCAGTGTAATATCAGTATAATGTACAGTATTATATAATGTATAGTGCAGTATAATAGCTGTATACAACCCAGCAGTACATTATATCCCTGCAGTGTAATATCCGTATAATGTACAGTATTATATAATGTATAGTGCAGTATAATAGCTGTATACAGCCGAGCAGTACATTATATCCCTGCAGTGTAATATCAGTATAATGTACAGTATTATATAATGTATAGTGCAGTATAATAGCTGTATACAGCCCAGCAGTACATTATATCCCTGCAGTGTAATAACAGTATAATGTACAGTATTATATAATGTATAGTGCAGTATAATAGCTGTATACAGCCCAGCAGTACATTATATCCCGGTAGTGTAATAAAAGTATAATGTACCGTATTATATAATATATAGTGCAGTATAATAGCTGTATACAGTGCAGTAGTACATTATATCCCGGTAGTGTAATAACAGTATAATGTACAGTATTATATAATGTATAGTGCAGTATAATAGCTGTATACAGTGCAGTAGTACATTATATCCCTGCAGTGTAATAACAGTATAATGTACAGTATTATATAATGTATAGTGCAGTATAATAGCTGTATACAGTGCAGTAGTACATTATATCCCTGCAGTGTAATAACAGTATAATTGCAGTATTATATAATGTATAGTGCAGTATAATAGCTGTATACAGCGCAGCAGTACATTATATCCCGGTAGTGTAATAACAGTATAATGTACAGTATTATATAATGTATAGTGCAGTATAATAGCTGTATACAGCGCAGCAGTACATTATATCCCGGTAGTGTAATAACAGTATAATGTAAAGTATTATATAATGTATAGTGCAGTATAATAGCTGTATACAGCGCAGCAGTACATTATATCCCGGTAGTGTAATAACAGTATAATGTACAGTATTATATAATGTATAGTGCAGTATAATAGCTGTATACAGCGCAGCAGTACATTATATCCCGGTAGTGTAATAACAGTATAATGTACAGTATTATATAATGTATAGTGCAGTATAATAGCTGTATACAGCGCAGCAGTACATTATATCCCGGTAGTGTAATAACAGTATAATGTACAGTGGTGACCTCTGACTCCGTCCTCACCTTGCTATAGCTCTGATTTCTTAGGATCGCGCTTCTCCTTTCTCTTCTTTGAAGCAGCAGTCCGGACCGGAAGTGATACCTGCTGCTGCCAACAACTTCTTCCGGGTTTGCGTTCCAGCTACAGTGACGTTGACGAGGCCCCGCCCCGGACGTGCAGTCATGGCGGAGGAGCCGGCGGCGCACAGGGCACGTGTAATTTGGACATTTTGGAGTCAGGACTGGATGTCTGTCCCAATCCCTGACCTGGTGGAAAAGCCGCCTGTGTTGCTCTTGAACACCAATCACAGCGCTGCTTTCATTTTGTGAATGCATTGTAGGAAAGGAGAGCAGTGATATGTTGCTAGGGGCAACAAAAGCATATTTAAAGGGCTAGTCCAGGTTATACCTTAAGGCATTGCACCAGTACTTTTGTGTAAGGCTGGATAATGTATGGCATAATGATGCGGATACTAATCCTTTACAATATATATAAAATAAGTCTTGCAACACCAAAAATCTAAAGAGGCCTTTAATAATAAATAACAAATATACAATGGACTCTTCTAGGCAAAGGTTTATGCCATTACAACCCCCCCACCCACCCACCCACACCCCCACACACACACACACAGTATAATCTCCCCTTTAGTGCCTCCACCTCCCTCTCACACGGTATTAAAGCCCCCCAGCGGCTCACTCACTTATTGTACCCCCAAGCAGCTCCCGCTCTTAGGCTACATTCACACTACCGTATGGAGGACGTATATATACGGCCGATATACGTCCTCCATAGACGGCAATGGGCGCACGGCGCCCTACGGGAGCGGTACGGTGCAGCACACGTGCGGCACCGTACCGCTCCGTACCCGGAAAAAAGATAGGACCTGTCCTATCTTTCTCCATAGTACGGCGCCGTGCGCCCTGTATCCCTATGGAGAGGGGCAGGGGTGAGCTGCGCTCACCTCCTCCTCCTCCTCTCCCAGCGGGCAACGGCAGTTTGAATATATCCTATGGGTGAAGACACACGTGGCGTTTATAGGCCGTTTTTGGGTCGTTTTTAGTTAGTGCGTTTTCAGATCGTGAAAAACGCATGCGTTTTTGACAGGTTTGACCAATTATCTTAATTCAAACTGCTCAAAAAACGCATGTGTTTTTTTCCAATCTAAAACCGCTCTACTAAAAACGCCCCAAAAACGCCATGTGTGTCTTCACCCTTAGGGCACGTTCCGCTAGCGCCGCGTTCATAACGCGACGCTAGCGCACAGGGGGCAGAGTTTGGGGCGATCGCATATGCGTTTCCAGAGAAACGCATGCGATCGGGTTATTAATCGCATGTGTTTCCCGGGAAACACATATGCGATCGGCCCGAGCCCCGCCCACTGTGCGCTAGCGTCGCGTTATGAACGCGACGATAGCGGAACGTGTGAACGCACCCTCAGGTTGAAGACACACGTGGCGTTTTTGGGGCGTTTTTAGTTAGTGCGTTTTTAGATCGTAAAAAATGCATGCGTTTTTGAGCAGTTTGAATTAAGATGATTGGTCAAACCTGTCAAAAATGCATGCGGTTTAAAAAAACGCATGCGTTTTTTACGATCTGAAAACGGCCCAAAAACGCCATGTGTGTCTCCACCCATGCCGTGTACTGCGAAGCTGAAAAGAAATTCCAAATGTGGAAAAATTGTAAAAAAAACTCAAAAAATTTGCCATCTTCTGAAGCTAATAACTTTTTCATACTTTGGCGCACGGAGATGTTTGAGGTGTCATTTTTTGCGTAATGAGGCGACGTTTGCATTGCTACCATTTGAGGTCTGTGCGACATTTTTATAATTTTTTATTCCATTTTTTATGTGATGTAAAAAGGTGTAAAAGTCGCATTTCGGACATTTGGACATCTCCCGTCTCGGAGGTCACCGCCGGCCATAACCGGTTTTAAATTTTGATAGATCGGGCATTTTGGGACGCGGCGATACCTAATATGTTTGTGATTTTTACTGTTTATTATTTTTTATATCCGTTCTAGCGAAAGGGGGGTGATTTGAATTTTTTATATTTTATTAAATTTTTTTTATTTTTTAAACTTTTTTTAAACTTTTTTTTTCACTAATTCTTAGACCATCTAGGGTACATTAACCCTAGATGGTCAGATCGTTCCTACCATATACTGCAATACTTCTGTATTGCAATACAGTCCCCGGGTTACATACAAGATAGGGTCTGTAGGTTTGTTCTTAAGTTGAATTTGTATGTAAGTCGGAACTGTACATTTTCTAATTGTAATCCCAGACAGAACTTTTTTGGTCTCTTTGACAATTGGATTTTAAAAATGTTGTATTGTCATAAGATCCAGGATTAACACTAAAGCTTCATTGTAGACGCCTGTGATAACTGTTACAGCTGATTATTGCAGCCTAAGGATAAAGTACAATAAATTACCAATATCCAGTGGTACGTTTGTAACTAGGGGTTGTATGTAAGTCGAGTGTTCTTAAGTAGGGGACCGCCTTTATATGGCATTTTTGCAGCTCATTCATTACAATGAGCCACTGGCTCATTGTAACGAATCTGCAGAAGCCATTAAGCCTCGGGTCAAACGAAGACCCGAGGCTACCATGGTAACCGATCGCCACCGTCTTTTAAAGTCGCCGGCGGCAATCAAAGGGTTAATAGCTGTGATCGGTGCAAGCACCGACCGCGGTTATTAGCGGTGGGGGTTTGCTGCAATATGCAACAACCACCCCCTTTGTATGAAGAGGACTCAGCCCGTGAGCCCTCTTCATACATTCCCTATACCTCTGCGCCGTAGAGCTACGGCGCAGAGCGTTAACGGGTTAAAAACGGACCAAAAACGGGTTCAAAACGCCACATGTGGCATCACCCTTATAGTGACCCCCAGCAGCTCCCCTCTTATTGAGCTCCCTCCTCCCCAACAGCTTCCTTTGTTATTGCGCCCCCACAGTAAAATAAAAAATACACGAAATCCCCCTGCAGCAGCTCCTCCTCTCCCCTTCAGCTGCTCCTCCTCTCCCCTTCAGCAGCTCCTCCTCTCCCCTTCAGCTGCTCCTCCTCTCCCCTTCAGCTGCTCCTCCTCTCCCCTTCAGCAGCTCCTCCTCTCCCCTGCAGCAGCTCCTCCTCTCCCCTTCAGCTGCTCCTCCTCTCCCCTTCAGCAGCTCCTCCTCTCCTCTGCAGCAGCTCCTCCTCTCCCCTGCAGCAGCTCCTCCTCTCCCCTGCAGCAGCTCCTCCTCTCCCCTGCAGCAGCTCCTCCTCTCCCCTGCAGCAGCTCCTCCTCTCCCCTGCAGCAGCTCCTCCTCTCCCCTGCAGCAGCTCCTCCTCTCCCCTGCAACAGCTCCTCCTCTTCCCTGCAACAGCTCCTCCTCTCCCCTGCAACAGCTCCTCCTCTCCTCTGCAGCAGCTCCTCCTGTCCTCTGCAACAGCTCCTCCTCTCCTCTGCAACAGCTCCTCCTCTCCTCTTCAACAGCTCCTCCTCTCCTCTTCAACAGCTCCTCCTCTCCTCTGCAGCAGCTCCTCCTCTCCTCTGCAGCAGCTCCTCCTCTCCTCTGCAACAGCTCCTCCTCTCCTCTGCAACAGCTCCTCCTCTCCTCTGCAACAGCTCCTCCTTTCCTCTGCAACAGCTCCTCCTTTCCTCTGCAGCAGCTCCTCCTCTCCCCTGCAACAGCTCCTCCTCTCCCCTGCAACAGCTCCTCCTCTCCTCTGCAGCAGCTCCTCATCTCCTCTGCAACAGCTCCTCCTCTCCTCTGCAACAGCTCCTCCTCTCCTCTTCAACAGCTCCTCCTCTCCTCTGCAGCAGCTCCTCCTCTCCTCTGCAGCAGCTCCTCCTCTCCTCTGCAACAGCTCCTCCTCTCCTCTGCAACAGCTCCTCCTCTCCTCTGCAACAGCTCCTCCTTTCCTCTGCAACAGCTCCTCCTTTCCTCTGCAACAGCTCCTCCTCTCCTCTGCAACAGCTCCTCCTCTCCTCTTCAACAGCTCCTCCTCTCCTCTGCAACAGCTCCTCCTCTCCCCTGCAACAGCTCCTCCTCTCCTCTGCAGTGAGGCCGACGCGCAAGGATGACATCATTACATTGCGCCTGCCGGCTCTCTCCACTTTCACTGTATTCAGCAGAGCTGATGTCCCAGCACATACCTTCCGCCGGGCTGGACAGAGCCTGAAAACTAGTACTGTGATATTCAGTCCACCGACCCGGTGTTTGGAAGGCAGAAACATAACCATTAAGTCCACTGCTGTCTATGGAAAGTAGAATCTTCAATACAACGTAATGGTAAATGGAGACATTGATTATCTTCTTATAAAGTATCAAATGAATCAGAATAATGCTGGCGGCACACGTGGCGTTTTGAACCCTTTTTGGTGCCATTTTTAAGCAGTCCATTAAAAAACGCATGCGTTTTTGACCCGTTTTAATTAAGATAGTTGGTAAAACCTGTCAAAAAACGCATGTGTTTTTAACGCAAGTGTTTTTTTAACGCACTGCTTAAAAACGGCCCCAAAACGGGTTCAAAACGCCACGTGTGCCACCGACCTTAAGGTGGTGTCACACATGGCGTTTTGAACCCACTTCAATGGGTCATGCGTTTTCAGTCCGTAAAAACAAGTGCGTTTTTTTTTTGTCCATTTTTGTCCAGTTTTCCAAATTACCTTAATTAAGAACGGACAAAAACGGCTAATTTTTTTTAAAAAACGCAAGCATTTTAACAGGCTGAAAACGCATGACTAAAAATGGACTAAAAACGTGTTCAAAACGCCACGTGTGACACCACCCTTCGATTTTATAGAAAAAGTTTCTTATTTTCTGTTTTCCAGGTTATGAGTCATCATTATCTACCCAATCCCTCTCTGTACTACGTATCTACTGACAGGATGTGATGTGAGAAATACATTTATTATGTTTGTACAGACAGAAACTCACAGAGGAAACCAAAAAAAAACAAAAAACTGATCAAAACCACCACATGAAGATGACAGTGACGATGGAGCCTTTCACTGAGAACTCTGGAGATTTACAGGGAATGACAGAAATCTGGAAGTTTCTAAATTCAGTTTGTTCTGTATAATAAAAGAAAAACAAAGTTTCTCAGTATATTAATCATCCACAGTCTGGGGCTCATTTACTAAGGGTCCGCAGACCGCATTTCCGGCGGGTTTCCTGACTATTTCTGATTTGCGGCGCTTTTAACAGGGGTTTTTGGCGCACACGATCGGATTTTGGCACAATCGCGTCAACTTTCATGCGACACAAATCGGGGGGCGTGGCCGTCGGACAACCTGACTGATTCGGACTAAGCGCGGGATTTAAAATTCAAATTGTGTCGCAAACCAATGCACTTACATGCACCGGGAAGAAGAAGGTGAACTCCGGCGGACCTGAGCGGGGAAGCGACACATGCAGGAACTCGGGCGCACGATCTTAGTGAATTGCGCTGGACTTCATCTTCGTCGGACAGCGCACCTCGGGGATCGTGACAGGACCGGTTAAGTAAATCTGCCCCATTGTATTTCTGTTGAGAATGTTTATACTGCAGAAAGTAATTTGAGAATTTGACCCTGTGCAGGAGTTAGCAGGCAAATGAACTGCTGAACCAAGTTCAGTATGTCAATCACTTGTGGGTAGGCAGCCTCAAGGCACGTTCACACGGTGCGTTGCATCACGTTTTTTTAATGTGTTTTTGATGCATTCAAAAGGCTTCAACCTTGATCACATGCTGAGGTTACATTGCGTTTTAGCAGATGCAGTGGAATGTTACCTCAGCATTTGTTCAAGGCTGAAGCTTTTGCAACGCGTCAAAAATGCATCAATAAACGTGACGCAACACATCGTGTGAACGCGCCCTCAGTGTAACATTTCACTAGCTTCATCCATGTTGTCACTCCACCCATGAACATATAGGGGGTCATTTATCTCTTTTCTTTTATTTTTCGCTACTTTATACGGCACATTTGATATATTTGAGCCTAAATGTGAAGGTATGAAAATTTTGGCACAAATTGTGCATAAAAAGTTACAAATAAACTCCATTCCTGACCAGGAGTAGGAAAAATTAGCAGAAGAAGAAGTTGAAGAAGAGTTCAAGACTTTTGTGTGACTTTTAATTAAAAACACCCCAGAGGGCATGGTCACGCGTTCCGCTAGTGTTGCATTCACGCTAGCGCACAGGCAGAGGCACGATCGCATATGCGTTTTTAGAGAAACGCATGCGATCAGGTTAGGCCGGCGTCACACGTGGCGCTTTGAACCCATTTTTAAACCGCACGTGTTTTTTGAAAACGCATGCGTTTTTTAACGGACTGCTTAAAAATGGCCCAAAAACAAGTTCAAAACGCCACATGTGCCGTCGGCCTTATCAATCGCATGCGTTTCCCTGGAAATGCATATGCTATGAGGCCGAGGCCCGCCCCCTGTGCGCTAGCCTCGCGTTATGAACGTGTGACCGTGCCCATAGACTCAGCTGCCTGATATATTGACCTCTAAAATAAATCAAACAAGTCCAAAAAACAGAAAAAACAAGATGGCGCAAAGGAGTCACCTCTGGCCTATGCAGAGGGCGGGGCGGTCCGGGGAAGAGGCTGCGCTTTGGACTGCCCCCTCATAAATACACTGGACAGCTTTGAGAGTGGGATGGCGTTTCTAGTGTACAGCGCAGCAGTGTTTGTTAGCGTTATCGGAGGTTTCCAATAACGCTATCGTTGTAATACCGCTGTGTTTGTTGTAGCACTAGGAGCTTACTTACTTTAGTAACATCTCCTAGTGCGGTTTTTGAGGGTGACAGTGGGAGCTGAGCTGCAATTACGGGACAAGACGCAGAGCCATCTGCTCCAAGCTCCGTACTCTGTGTTGTGCTTAAACAGGCCTGGGCAGTTAAAGAGGACCTGTCACCCATAATTTCGGCATTAGGAGCTCATTACTAAAGTAAGCAGCTCCTAGTGCTTGATCAAACGCTGCAGTGTTAGAGTGATAGCGTTACCAGAAACCTCCGGTAACGCTATATAACACTGCGGCGGGGTACAATGTAATTGTCGGACAGCTCGCAAAGCTGTCCGATGTATTCATGAGGGGGGTGGGGTTGTGGCGTGGCTAGGGGACGGCCTATGGAGCGAGCGGGGCGGTCCGGGGAAAAGGCAGCGCCTCGGACCGCCCCCTCATGAATACATCGGACAGCTTTGCAGTCCAATTATTACATTGTACCCCGCCGGAGTGTTTGATAGCGTTACCGGAGGTTTCCGGTAACGCTATCACTCTAACACTGCGGCGTTTGATCAAGCACTAGGAGCTGCTTTCTTTAGTAAGCAGCTCCTGGTGCCGAAAAGTTAGGTGACAGGTCCTCTTTAAGCAGCTCTATGGCCAGGTTAGGGTTAGGATCTTTTCAAAGATCTATTTTTAGTTATATTTGTAGAATAACATATGGAAATCTGTACATGCATGGGGCAGTCTCCAGTTTTAGGATTCCTGATCCTTCAACATTTTCTCACTGGTGATGAAGACGGGTGGGGGAGCTGGGTGCCTTTGCTGATGCCGCAGAAGCTTGGAGTACTGGGTAAAGTCTTTGCCACACACAGAACACAGAAAAAGTTCTTCCGCAGGATGGATTTTCCTATGGGCCGTCAGCTCGGACTCCATGTTAAAGCACTTCCCACAGTCCCCGCAGATGTGCTTCTTCTCCCGGAAGTGCACTAGTTGGTGGTTGAAGAGGTCGTCCGTTTTGGTAAAACCCTTCCCGCACTCGGAGCAGGAGTATCGCTTTTCTCCGGAGTGTATCTTCCCATGGGTGACCAAGCTGGACCTGGCGCTGAAGCACCTCCCGCACTCGGTACAGAGGTATGGCTTCTCCCCGGTGTGTGTCCGCCGGTGGATCACTAGAGCGGTGTTGTGCCGGTAATACTTGCCACACTCTGTACAGGGATACAGCTTGCTGTGTAACACGTGCATTGGCTCGTGCTGCTTATACGCTTCACTGGTGGCAAACATCTTTTTACACCTTGAACAGTACATGGGGCTCGGGACCGAAAATAAAGCTAAGTCCAGGCTGGACTGTTTACTGTGATCCACCATACGACTTCTGCTTCCTCCAGCCATAGAGGAAGGCTGCCTGTGGTGGGGCGGCTGCCGAGGAGGAAGGCTCGGGATTAGGAAGTCTCCATCTTGTTCTGGAGCACATTGTATGTTACTGAGAGTCTCCTCCACCACGTGGCTGGGCTGTACACGGCCTGTGGACATGTGGCTTCTTGCCATGCTGCACCTGTCCTGATATAGAGTAGCAGGGTGAGAAGCTGTGACATAGTACACACCCTACATTGACCATACGCCAGACTACACGGGCACAGCACCAGCATGCACATGTCCTCACCCCAGTGACATCACTGCACCATCATTATGACATCACTGCACCACCATTATGACATCACTGCACCATCATTATGACTTTTCAGCTAATATATATTCCTCACTCGCTTCTGTCTATCAGGCCCCTCCTCTTAAACTGTCACTTTCTCAGGCCCCTCCTACAGCCATTCATTGTCTACTCCTATTAAGATGTCAGTCCCTTAGGCTCCTCCCCTTTACCTGTCAGGGGCTCCTCCCCTTTACCTGTGTGGCTCCTCCCCCAGCACAGCTCGCATTATATCTATACAACAGGGTCCTCCTGGGCACCTACCCTAAAGCCGGTGCTGTCCCCGCAGGCAATGCAGGAAAGGAGACTTCCGGTAAAGTACAGGGCACGCCTAGTCTTCACCTTCTTCCGGGTTATGCGTTCCACGGCTCTATAGCCTGATCGAGCAATCAAATCAGGACTTTGCGTTCCAGGCAAATCACGGGCGCTGCGACCCTAACATATTCCCCCGGATACAGAGGCCTGAGCTCATTAGATCCTGTCGATACAAGTTCCCAATGTGCATATAAAGAAGCGGCTCCTCACATTCCCATCTCTACCTCTCACACAACTGACTTCCCCTAGATCCTGCCTGTCTCTCTGACTCCTGTCTGTCTACTGTCCTCTCTCTCTGGCTCCTGTCTCTCTCTCTGCTCTGCTCTCATCTGTATCTGGCTCCTGTCTCTTTGCTCTCATCTGTCTCTGGCTCCTGTCTCTCTCTCTGCTCTGCTCTCATCTGTCTCTGGCTCCTGTCTCTTTGCTCTCATCTGTCTCTGGCTCCTGTCTCTTTGCTCTCATCTGTCTCTGGCTCCTGTCTCTCTGCTCTCATCTGTCTCTGGCTCCTGTCTCTCTGCTCTCATCTTTTTTTTTAGCTCCTGACCGTCTCTCTGCTCTCATCTGTTTCTAGCTCCTGACCGTCTCTCTGCTCTCATCTGTTTCTAGCTCCTGACCGTCTCTCTGCTCTCATCTGTTTCTAGCTCCTGACCGTCTCTCTGCTCTCATCTGTTTCTAGCTCCTGACCGTCTCTCTGCTCTCATCTGTTTCTAGCTCCTGACCGTCTCTCTGCTCTCATCTGTTTCTAGCTCCTGGCCGTCTCTCTGCTCTCATCTGTTTCTAGCTCCTGACCGTCTCTCTGCTCTCATCTGTTTCTAGCTCCTGACCGTCTCTCTGCTCTCATCTGTTTCTAGCTCCTGACCGTCTCTCTGCTCTCATCTGTTTCTAGCTCCTGACCGTCTCTCTGCTCTCATCTGTTTCTAGCTCCTGACCGTCTCTCTGCTCTCATCTGTTTCTAGCTCCTGACCGTCTCTCTGCTCTCATCTGTTTCTAGCTCCTGACCGTCTCTCTGCTCTCATCTGTTTCTAGCTCCTGACCGTCTCTCTGCTCTCATCTGTTTCTAGCTCCTGACCGTCTCTCTGCTCTCATCTGTTTCTAGCTCCTGACCGTCTCTCTGCTCTCATCTGTTTCTAGCTCCTGACCGTCTCTCTGCTCTCATCTGTTTCTAGCTCCTGACTGTCTCTCTGCTCTCATCTGTTTCTAGCTCCTGACTGTCTCTCTGCTCTCATCTGTTTCTAGCTCCTGACCGTCTCTCTGCTCTCATCTGTTTCTAGCTCCTGACTGTCTCTCTGCTCTCATCTGTTTCTAGCTCCTGACTGTCTCTCTGCTCCCATCTCTCTCTCTAGCCCCTGGCTGGCTCTCTCATCTCTCTCTAGATCCTGACTGTCTCTTTGTTCTCATCTCTCTCTCTAGCTCCTGGCTGTCTATCTTCCCTCATCTCTCTTTCTTTCTCTAGCTCCTGATTGTCTCTCTGCTCTTATTTCTATAGCTCCTGACTGTCTCTCTGCTCCCATCTCTCTCTAGCTCCTGACTGGCTCTCTGCTTTCATCTCTCTCTAGCTCCTGACTGGCTCTCTGCTTTCATCTCTCTCTTTACATCCTGACCGTCTCACTGCTTTCATCTCTCTTTAGATCCTGACCGTCTCACTGAGATGAAAGCAGAGACACGGTCAGGATCTAAAGAGAGAGAGAGAATTGAGAGCGGAGAGACGGTGAGGTGCTAGAGAGAGATGGGAGCAGAGAGACAGTAGGAGCTTCAGAGAGAGAGATGGGAGCAGAGAGACAGTAGGAGCTTCAGAGAGAGAGATGGGAGCAGAGAGACAGTAGGAGCTTGAGAGAGAGAGATGGGAGCAGAGAGACAGTAGGAGCTTGAGAGAGAGATGGGAGCAGAGAGACAGTAGGAGCTTGAGAGAGAGATGGGAGCAGAGAGACAGTAGGAGCTTGAGAGAGAGATGGGAGCAGAGAGACAGTAGGAGCTTGAGAGAGAGATGGGAGCAGAGAGACAGTAGGAGCTTGAGAGAGAGATGGGAGCAGAGAGACAGTAGGAGCTTGAGAGAGAGATGGGAGCAGTGAGACAGTAGGAGCTTGAGAGAGAGATGGGAGCAGTGAGACAGTAGGAGCTTGAGAGAGAGATGGGAGCAGTGAGACGGTCAGGATCTAAAGAGAGATGAAAGCAGTGAGACGGTCAGGATGTAAAGAGAGCGATGAAAGCAGAGAGCCAGTCAGGAGCTAGAGAGAGATGGGAGCAGAGAGACAGTCAGGAGCTATAGAAATAAGAGCAGAGAGACAATCAGGAGCTAGAGAAAGAAAGAGAGATGAGGGAAGATAGACAGCCAGGAGCTAGAGAGAGAGATGAGAACAAATGACCAGACTTCATTCCACGCTTCTTCTGCATTTTTGATGTCACTTTTCAAAGAGAGAGATGAGAGCAGAGAGACAGTCAGGAGCCAGAGAGAGAGAGCTGAGAGACTGTCAGGAACTAGAGAGGGAGAGATGGGAGAAGAGAGTCATAAGCTAGAGAGAGAGATGAGAGCAGAGAGCCAGTCAGGAGCTAGAGAGACAGTCAGGCTCTAAAGAGAGATATGAAAGCAGAGACACGGTCAGGATCTAAAGAGAGATATGAAAGCAGAGACACGGTCAGGATCTGAAGAGAGAGAGAGAATTGAGAGCGGAGAGACGGTGAGGTGCTAGAGAGATGGGAGCAGAGAGACAGTAGGAGCTTGAGAGAGAGATGGGAGCAGAGAGACTGTCTCGCTGCCATCTCTCTCTCAAGCTCCTATTGTCTCGCTCCACACTCATGTAGATGTCACTGTGCTGGATACTGAAGCAACTGTTTGGAGGTGTCACTGTTGGGATTCCCTCGGATTATAAATTAGAGGCTAAAATTGTGTAAATTTTCATAACAATCAAAAACATCACTCAAAAATGTTTTAATTCTGGATTCAAAACAAATTTCATGGTTCTTCCATTACCAAAATTAAAAGGCGCATTGGTGACATTGATAAATCCTAAAAGTTCCCTACACACATCCCACAGCAGGTGAAGATCTGCATTGGATTAATCTTCATCAATCTACTCAGAGAAGCTTACATTTCCAAAGACATTCACTGCAAATCTGCCCCAGAGAGTCCATTCCGGTACGCAGGACACCACATAGACCGTGTCACCTGGGCAGAAGAACGATGAGAGGAAGACTACGACATCCTTTACCAAAAGCTGAAGAGCAACCAGCAGGAGCAGAGGCAGTAGTGTCAGTTATTAGGATGGACTGTTTCCGGATGCACATTCCGGATGTTTGGCCGAAGCGGAAGATTCCAAGAGAAAAAAGCCACCTGAGAATATAGCAAGAAAAGACTGCGGGAAAGGGACAAAAAAAGTCATCAGGAGCGCGCTATGTCCAACGCACAGTGGAGCCTCATCCTGATGGAACCAGTGTCATGTCCGTGGATGGTGATGACCGACCTTATGTCATCAGACAGCTTGGATGACCGTCGGAAACATATCACGTTATAGGATTCTCAGATGGGACAATGGTGAAGGGATTACAGGCAGTCCCCGGGTTACGTACAAGATAGGTTCTTTAGGATTGTTCTTAAGTTGAATTTGTATGTAAGTCGGAACTGTATTGTTTTATAATTGTAGCCCCAGGCAAATTTATTTTTGTCCAATTGACAATTGGGTTTTCAAAACTTTGTGCTGTAATGGGAACAAGGATTATTGATTAAATGTCATTACAGACACCTAACAGCTGATCATTGCAGTCTGGGACTAAAGTAAAGCATGCAGAGAGCTTCACCAGAGGTCACATTGGGCAGAGTGGTCCGTCTGTAACTAGGGGTCGTCTGTAAGTCGGGTGTCCTTAAGTAGGGGATCGCCTGTATTCCAATTGGCATCCGCTTTAGGGTCCTTTTTGCTCACCCAGCTGTAGCCCGGGCTGGAGTGGAGGAGTGATAACGCTACTCACCCCTACCCTCTCCATAAAAAGCAGAGTGGCACAGCTGTTCTTCGCAAGCTCTATCATTTTTGCACCGACTACACGGTAGGGTGAACAACTTTGTACTCACCGCATTGCGCCCGGGCGCCATGGGCGTCTCCGGAGACATTGAGGATGAATCTGTATCTCCACAGCGATCGTCCGAACGCGTCCTTAGGATTACAGGTTGGACATACAGAGCTAGGATGATACATTTTCAATAAGCGTATAAAACTATTACAAAGGTTTGGTAAGTTGTAGAATTTATCCTACAGAGCCATTATAAGACTGTTTTATACCATTATATTATTAAGGCAGGCATGTTTGGTCAGTAGTTTGAAGACATCCGCACATCACTTCGTGGTGAAACATTTGATAAATAGTTTTCTGTTGTTTTTTTTTAGAAAAGAGTAGATAATTGGTAAATTGTTCTAAATCTTGATGGGTTATCTGAAAACAGATAAAGATAAAAAAAAATAAAAATTTTGTATAAATGATGATAACATATAATGTTAAGCAGTGTATAAAGTCACCACCTGACATCATCCACGCGGTGGCGCTCTCATCTCATATTCCTTCTCCTGTTTTGGTTTTTCCGATTCCACATTAGATGGGTGCGTATCTACAAAAGACCATGGGCGGAGACGTCATGAGACAGGTCGTATCGTGTCAGTATAATGTGTAATACAACCAGTGGCCCATAGTCCTTCCCTCTATGTAATATTCTTCACTAACAGAAAGTGTTCTCCCCCAACAGAATGTATCCCCCATGATGAGATGCTCATGGTAACCCACCGCAGGCTCAGCTACAGTAGCTTTGCCCCCGGGTAGTTCTTAAAGGAAACCTACCATTTCAGATCGTCGGTGTAAGCTGTAAACACCGAGCACCAGCTCAGGGTGAGCTGGTGCCGGTGCTTAGTTTCGTTAGTGTTAAAACCGCGGTATTGCGGTTTTAACACTTTTTAAACTTTATAGCAGAAGCTGCTTCGGCGCTGCGCGCGACCGTGCGCGCGCAACGCCTGCGGCATTTCCTATGTGTGCGCGCGATCGTGCGCACGCAGCGCCGAAAGCAGTTTCTGCTATTAAGTTTAAAAAGTGTTAAAACCGCGATACCGCGGTTTTAACACTAACGAAACTAAGCACCGGCATGGTGGTAGGTTTCCTTTAAGTTGAATTTGTATGTATAACTCCAATCAAAACCAAATGTCCCTGTGACTCCATTTAAAATTTTTGGATTGTCATGTGAACAAGGACTAACAATAAAGCTTAAAGGAAATTTAATGTGTACTTTGAGAATGCTGTAGCTACACTGATCTTGTTTAATCCCTGAGTTTAGTGGTTTTGCTGAAAAAACAAATATGACATTCCTGACCTTAGGAAAGCTGGATTGCATGCTTCTTGCAGTACATCTTGCAACCACATTACATGAGCTATCTACACTGTCCAGACAGGACTAATGAACCTGAGCTGGATCACTCATACACAGCAGCTGGGGGATGGTGCAGCGATCGATTACTCCTGTCTGTCAGTGATTACATGATTCTCCAGAGCAGTGTAAGGGTGATGCCACACATGGCGTTTTGAATCCGTTTTTGGTCCGTTATTAAGCAGTCTGTTAAAAAACGCATGCATTTTTGACAGGTTTTACCAATTATCTGAATTAAAACTAGTCAAAAAGGATGAGTTTTCAAAAAAACGGACGCACTGCTAAAAAACGGAGAAATAACAGGTCAATATGTCATGTGTGGGGAACGAGCCGCCGGTGTTTCGCGTTAATTTAACGCTAAACACCGGCGGCTCGTTCCCGATCGCAGGCGTTTCCATAGAAACGCCGATGCGATCAGGCCGAGGCCCGCCCCGGTGGGCGCGACTTTGTCTGCGTTTGCGTTTGCAAGCGCAGACAAAGCGCCCTGTGTGGCGCCGGCCTTTGGGTGATGCCACAGGTCGCGTTTTTGGACCGTTTTAAAGCACACGTTTTTAGTCCATTTAAAATCGTGTGCGTTTTTTAATGTCTACCCTGCGTTTGGCTGCTTTGAACCTGTTTATCTTCATTTCTAGAAGTGTAGGCGGCTGTGCAACTGAATAAACCAGCCAAACGCATAGTAAATATACAAAAACGCATGCGCTTTTAAACGGAATGAAAACACTTGCTTTAAAAAGGTCCAACAGAGAAGCGCTGAACCAAGCAAAGGAGTGACAAATTTTATAATAGTTTTTTCAAGCAAATCCACTCAGCACAGGGATTAAACAAGATATGTTTCTGCAGCAGTGTAGTTACAGCATTCTCAACGTATGTTTGCTTCATAATGCATCAAATCAAACAGTAGGTTTCCTGTAAGTGTAGCACCGCCTGTCAGGAATGGGTATAGCAATCCGCACCCAACAAGCTGGGAACAGACAGGACCAGATATGACAGGATTTGATTCACATTGTGACCCGGGAAGTATCACACATGGTGGGATTAGATACATATCTTACCTCAGGCAGTATCACAGATGATAGGGTTAACCAGCAGGGGTGAGGTTACGTGTTGGGTCCTGTCAGCTCAATGTTGTTGTTGTTCTGAGAAGACATCCAGGGACACAGCAGAGCCTTAACCCCGCCAGATGCCACCACATGAACGTCTTCCACAAGTGGTGGGGTCTAACACTATAACTGGTCACCTAAGACCCCAACCTTCCTTACATGGAAAGCCACAGTGTTTCTGGTGCATGTACCCCACATATATCCCTCCTCCCCCCACTGACCCGCCTTGTACATACCATATATCAACCTGACTTACCACAATGTGACATAAAGGACTCACCTCCATCTTCTTGTCCCCTCTTGCGTTTGCTGGACGATTGCTTCTCAATTTCTAGAGGAACATAAAGAATAACCTGTTGTGTGTTGTACTTCTATCTATACATTTATAGCAGGGGGGGTCACGCGCTGTGGTGGTCCGAAGCTCCTACAACATGGGTAACGTGAGGCCACATTGTATCAGGCAAGGCTTCCTCTCTGGGGCCGGGTGGGGTCGGCTCGGTTATTTTTAGTTAACCATAAACATTACAAGGACACAAGAAAGTCATGTGACCGCCAAGAATAACATTCGTATACACGTAACTCCTGAGGGGGAACGCCACCCGAAATATCCCCAGTGTCCGCCGCGCCTGCATTGTGATCAGATATTTGTCACATCTTCTAATCCACGATCCACAATTCCATGTGTAAAAGGGGTTGTCCAGATGTTGAAAAACCATGTCTGTTTTTCTTCCAAAAACAACACCCACACCTGACAGTGGTTAATGCCGGAATCGCAACTCAGCTGCACAGAGATGAATAGAGCTTAGTTGCAATAGCAGAGACTTCCCCTGGTCAGGAATAAATCAAACATATGTTTCAGCCTCCGTACAACTCACAACCCTAAGCCAAGGAAAAAAATATACTCTTAAAGGGGTTGGCCAATTTATCTTAAGTTTTGTGTAGTATGTGCAAGTGTAGAGGGCAGGATATGAGGTAATTTACCAATATACATCTAATAATAGTTCTGCTCCACTTTCCTGATATGTAAAGTGACGCCTTTTACCTCATGATTTCCTGATATGTAAAGTGAAGCCTCCTGTCATTTACCTCATCAGCCACAGATTCCTGACCATAAAATGACTGCAAATGGATGGTCATGTAATCTCTATCTGTCCATGAACAATCACCCTGCCAGGATACTATGATAAGGTCCTGGCAAGGCGATTGTTTATGGACATATAGAAATCACATGACCCTCCATCTGCGGCCATGTTATGGACAGGAATGTCTGGCAGATGAGGTAAATGACAGGAGGCGTCGCTTTACATATCAGGAAATCATGAGGTAAAAGGCGTCACTTTACATATCAGGAAAGTGGAGCAGAACTATTATTAGATGCATATTGGTAATTTACCTCATATCCTGCCCCTCACACATTACAGAAAACATGAGGTAATGGTCAATACCTCTAAGTTTTTTGACTGCAGATTCACAGAGAATATATCTGTTCCTGTTGAAAGAAATCTGCAAATCATTGGGGCACATGTATCATAAGTCAGGGTTTTTTCTAGGGGCGTAACTACAGGGGTAGCAGCCATAGCAGCTGCTATAGGGCCCACAGTGTCATGGGGCCTGACCTCTGAGGTATTTGGTGTGAATATGCTATATTGTATTTGTGATGTGTATATGCTTTATGTCTATGTATATGATACATGGCTATATATGGTAGTGTATGTATGTGTGTATATATGGTGTGTATACATTATATGTATATTTTGTAAGGGGTAAGTGGGGCCAGATTAAAAAAAACAGTTTTTTTCCTTATTGATACATGTGTCTTTTGGTCTTTAGTGAATTTGTGACTTTATAAAATAAAAGTCACAATCAGTTCTAAGTTCATTTCTACACCTTGTGAGGGGCATCCATAGATTTGCGCCCAAATTTGTGCAAATTTCACATCCGGATTCAGGTGATGACTGCAGAGAATGCGAATGAGCACATGTATCATGAAAAGTCTCAAAAATGAAGGGTAAAGGCAAGACAAAAGTTTGATACATGTGTCCCAATGTCTCAAAGATTTTTAAGCTACTGTAGATTTCCTGCAGATAAACGGTGGAAATCTCCACTTTGTGCAGGAGTCTAAATATCTGACTGAGAGGCTGACACAGCGGTGCCCCACTAGGGTGAGATAACAGATTATAGTATCATAACCATACAACATTGGGGCTCATTTACTAAGGGTCTGAAGCGGGTTATTCCGCCAGGTTTTTTTCCGCCGGAAAAAACGCTGAATATTAAAAAAAAAATTGTGTTGCAAAAATAGCACTCACATACACCGAGACGGAGGAAGTGAACTCCGGCGGAGTTCAGCGCAGCAGCGACACCTAGTGGACATCGGGCGCACGACCTTAGTGAATCCCAGCAGAACCCGAATCAGCGTCGGAGAACTTGCCGCTGGGGCTGCCGATTATCGGGGCAATGTGTGGCTGATACTGCAAATTTTTTTCTCTGTTCTGTTGGAGAGCTCAACCTAACCCTGAGACCTAACATAACCCTGAGACTAACCCCGTTACCTTCAACTGACCTAACCCTAAGACTAACCCCGTTACCACCAACTGACCAAACCCTCACATTATCCTCATTAACCCAAGTGACCTAACCCTGAGATTAACCCGTTTCCTCCAACTGACCTAACCCTAAAACTAATCCTGTTACCTATACCTGACCTAACCCTGAGACTAATGCGTTACCTCCAACTGACCTAACCCTGAGACTAACCCCATTACCTCCAACTGACCTAACCCTGAGACTAACCCCGTTACCTCCAACTGACCTAACTCTGAGACTAACCCCGTTACCTCCAACTGACCTAACCCTGAGACTAACCCCGTTACCTCCAACTGACCTAACCCTGAGACTAACCCCGTTACCTCCAACTGACCTAACCCTGAGACTAACCCCGTTACCTCCAACTGACCTAACCCTGAGACTAACCCCGTTACCTCCAACTGACCTAACCCTGAGACTAACCCCGTTACCTCCAACTGACCTAACCCTGAGACTAACCCCGTTACCTCCAACTGACCTAACCCTGAGACTAACCCCGTTACCTCCAACTGACCCAACCCTGAGACTAATCCTGTTACCTCCAACTGACCCAACCCTGAGACTAATCGTGTTACCTCCAACTGACCTAACCCTGAGACTAACCCCGTTACTTCCAACTGACCTAACCCTGAGACTAACCCCGTTACCTCCAACTGACCTAACCCTGAGACTAACCCTGTTACCTCCAACTGACCTAACCCTGAGACTAACCCCGTTACCTCCAACTGACCTAACCCTGAGACTAAACCCGTTACCTCCAACTGACCTAACCCTGAGACTAACCCTGTTACCTCCAACTGACCTAACCCTGAGACTAACCCAGTTACCTCCAACTGACCTAACCCTGAGACTAACCCTGTTACCTCCAACTCACCTAACCCTGAGACTAACCGCTTCAAATGCAACTGACCTGACCCTAAGACTAACCTAGTTACCTCCAACTGACCTAACCCTGAGACTAAACCCGTTTCCTCCAACTGACCTAACCCTGAGACTAACCCTGTTACCTCCAACTTACCTAACCCTGAGACTAACAGCTTCAAATGCAACTGACCTAACCCTAAGACTAACCCAGTTACCTCCAACTGACCTAACCCTAAGACTAACCCAGTTACCTCCAACTGACCCAACCCTGAGACTAACCCCGTTACCTCCAACTGACCCAGCCCCGAAACTAACCTTGTTACCTCCAACTGAACCAACATTAATCTTAACAGTCTTACCTCCAACTTACCTAACCCTGAGATTAACCCCGTTACCTGCAAGTGACCTTACCCAGAGATTTATCCTGTTACCTCCAACTGAAGCAACATTGAGCCTAATGTTCTCCAACTGACCTAACCCTTAGATGACCTCTATTATCTCCAACTGACCAAACCCTGAAACTAACCTTGTTTCCTCCAACTGACCTAAGCCTGAGATCAACACGATACTTCCAACTGACCTGACCCTGAGATTAATGTGTTACTTCCAATTGACACAACCCTGAGACTAACCACGTTACCACTAACTGACCTAAACCTGAGACTAACCCCATTACCTCCAACTGACCTAAACCTGAGACTAACCCCGTTACCTCCAACTGACCAAACCCTCACATTATCCTCATTAACCCAAGTGACCTAACCCTGAGATTAACCCGTTTCCTCCAACTGACCTAACCCTGAGACTAACCCCATTACCTCCAACTGACCTAACCATGAGACTAACCCCGTTACCTCCAACTGACCTAACCCTGAGACTAATGCGTTTTTTTTTTACTTTTTACTGACTTAACCCTGAGACTAACCTTGTTACCTCCAACTGACCTAAACCCGAGACTGACCCTGTTACCTCCAAAGAACCTAACCCTGAAACTAACCTCCTTACCTCCAAGTGACCTAATCCTGAGACTAACCCGTTACCTCGAACTGACCTAACCCTGAGACTATCTCACCTTCTACTGAATCAACCCTGACCCTACTCCTGCTGTTTATATTTCACTAAGCACCCCTGTTATTTACTTCTAACTTAACCCTTAAATCACTTACATACCAAAACTCCCCCATATAACTCATGTAACCCGGATAATTACCCCTTAGCGGTGCCCCAGGCTGATGAGTTTTAGTCAGTAGATATCACCTAGTATAAGGAGGGTACACACAGAGCTGGGCAGATGCTGTGACATAATGGGGGCTACTCACAGGGTTGCGGGGCGCTGGACCCCTCTCGGTCACGGTCCCTCCCTGGTGCTGCAGACACATTCCCATCTCCTGGAGCTGAAGGGTGCGGAGGAAAATACCGAAAGGAATGGGCAGTGGGTGTGCACAGGGAGTCACGTGCTGAGAACCCACTGCCTATACAAGGAGAGGAAAGCCATACTGCACAAACAGTACTATTCCTAATACACAGAGAGGAGTGGTCCTGTGCCCTCCTTATACACAGAGAGAAGTGGTACTGTGCACTTCTTATATACAGAGAGAAGTGGTACTGTGCCCTCCTTATACACAGAGAGAAGTGGTACTGTGCTCTCCTTATACACAGAGAGAAGTGGTACTGTGCCCTCCTTATATACAGAGAGAAGTGGTACCGTACACTCATTATACACAGATAGAAGTGGTACTGTGCCCTCCTTATATACAGAGAGAAGTGGTACTGTTCCCTCCTTATATACAGAGAGAAGTGGTACTGTGCTCTCCTTATATACAGAGAGAAGTGGTACTGTGCCCTCCTTATACACAAAGAGAAGATGTACTGTGCACTCCTTATACACAGAGAGAAGATGTACTGTGCCCTCCTTATACACAAAGAGAAGATGTACTGTGCACTCCTTATATACAGAGAGGTGGTACTGTGCCCTCCTTATATACAGAGAGAAGTGGTACTGTGCCCTCATTATATACAGAGAGAAGTGGTACTGTGCCCTCCTTATACACAGAGAGAAGTGGTACTGTGCTCTCCTTATATACAGAGAGAAGTGGTACTGTGCCCTCCTTATACACAGAGAGAAGTGGTACTGTGCTCTCCTTATATACAGAGAGAAGTGGTACTGTGCACTCCTTATATACAGAGAGAAGTGTTACTGTGCACTCCTTATATACAGAGAGAAGTGTTACTGTGCACTCCTTATATACAGAGAGAAGTGGTACTGTGCACTCCTTATATACAGAGAGAAGTGGTACTGTGCCCTCCTTATACACAGAGAGAAGTGGTACTGTGCATTCCTTATACACAGAGAGAAGTGGTACTGTGCACTTCTTATATACAGAGAGAAGTGGTACTGTGCACTCTTATATATACAGAGAGAAGTGGTACTGTGCACTCCTTATACACAGAGAAAAGTGGTACTGTGCATTCCTTATATACAGAGAGAAGTGGTACTGTGCACTCCTTATATCCAGAAATAAGTGGTACTGTGCATTCCTTATACACAGAAAAAAGTGGTACTGTGCATTCCTTATACACAGAGAGAAGTGCTACTGTGCATTCCTTATACACAGAGAGAAGTGGTACTGTGCACTCCTTATACACAGAGAGCAGTGGTACTGTGCATTCCTTATACACAGAGAGAAGTGTTACTGTGCACTCCTTATATACAGAGAAAAGTGGTACTTATATACAGAGAGAAGTGGTACTGTGCACTCCTTATATACAGAGAGAAGTGTTACTGTGCACTCCTTATATACAGAGAGAAGTGGTACTGTGCACTCCTTATATACAGAGAGAAGTGTTACTGTGCACTCCTTATATACAGAGAGAAGTGGTACTGTGCCCTCCTTATACACAGAGAGAAGTGGTACTGTGCATTCCTTATATACAGAGAGAAGTGTTACTGTGCACTCCTTATATACAGAGAGAAGTGGTACTGTGCCCTCCTTATACACAGAGAGAAGTGGTACTGTGCATTCCTTATACACAGAGAGAAGTGGTACTGTGCACTTCTTATATACAGAGAGAAGTGGTACTGTGCACTCCTTATATATACAGAGAGAAGTGGTACTGTGCATTCCTTATACACAGAAAAAAGTGGTACTGTGCATTCCTTATACACAGAAAAAAGTGGTACTGTGCATTCCTTATACACAGAGAGAAGTGGTACTGTGCATTCCTTATATACAGAGAGAAGTGGTACTGTGCACTCCTTATATCCAGAAAAAAGTGGTACTGTGCATTCCTTATACACAGAGAGAAGTGCTACTGTGCATTCCTTATACACAGAGAAGTGGTACTGTGCAATCCTTATATACAGAGAGAAGTGGTACTGTGCATTCCTTATACACAGAGAGAAGTGTTACTGTGCACTCCTTATATACAGAGAGAAGTGTTACTGTGCACTCCTTATATACAGAGAGAAGTGTTACTGTGCACTCCTTATATACAGAGAGAAGTGGTACTGTGCACTCCTTATATACAGAGAGAAGTGGTACTGTGCCCTCCTTATACACAGAGAGAAGTGGTACTGTGCATTCCTTATACACAGAGAGAAGTGGTACTCTGCACTTCTTATATACAGAGAGAAGTGGTACTGTGCACTCCTTATATATACAGAGAGAAGTGATACTGTGCACTCCTTATACACAGAGAGAAGTGGTACTGTGCACTCCTTATATCCAGAAAAAAGTGGTACTGTGCACTCCTTATATCCAGAAAAAAGTGGTACTGTGCACTCCTTATATATACAGAGAGAAGTGATACTGTGCACTTCTTATATCCAGAAAAAAGTGGTACTGTGCATTCCTTATACACAGAGAGAAGTGGTACTGTGCATTCCTTATACACAGAGAGAAGTGGTACTGTGCATTCCTAATACACAGAGAGAAGTGGTACTGTGCACTTCTTATACACAGAGAGAAGTGGTACTGTGCACTCCTTATATCCAGAAAAAAGTGGTACTGTGCACTCCTTATATCCAGAAAAAAGTGGTACTGTGCACTCCTTATATATACAGAGAGAAGTGATACTGTGCACTTCTTATATCCAGAAAAAAGTGGTACTGTGCATTCCTTATACACAGAGAGAAGTGATACTGTGCATTCCTTATACACAGAGAGAAGTGGTACTGTGCATTCCTAATACACAGAGAGAAGTGGTACTGTGCACTTCTTATATAGAGAGAAGTGGTACTGTGCACTCCTTATATATACAGAGAGAAGTGGTACTGTGCACTTCTTATATACAGAGAGAAGTGGTACTGTGCATTCCTTATACACAGAAAAAAGTGGTACTGTGCATTCCTTATACACAGAAAAAAGTGGTACTGTGCATTCCTTATACACAGAGAGAAGTGGTACTGTGCATTCCTTATACACAGAGAGAAGTGGTACTGTGCACTCCTTATATACAGAGAGAAGTGGTACTGTGCATTCCTTATATACAGAGAGAAGCGTTACTGTGCACTCCTTATATACAGAGTGAAGTGTTACTGTGCACTCCTTATATACAGAGAGACTTGGTACTGTGCACTCCTTATATACAGAGAAGAGGTTCTGTGCACTCCTTATATACAGAGAGAAGTGATACTGTGCAATCCTTATATACAGAGAGAAGTGATACTGTGCATTCTTTATACACAGAGAGAAGTGGTACTGTGCACTCCTTATATACAGAGAGAAGAGGTTCTGTGCACTCCTTATATACAGAGAGAAGTGATACTGTGCAATCCTTATATACAGAGAGAAGTGATAATGTGCACTCCGCATACACACTCGCACTCGCCCAATGTGGAGGGGGCAGGTAATTTCATCCCACTGGGGACCCTAAGGGGTACGTTCGTGTCTAAGGAGGAATTGCTCAGGTATTTCCCTGAGAACTTTTTTGGTTTACATCCTTGGAGATGACTGAGGGCTTGTTTTGTGTAGGATTGAGCTGTGGTTTTTATTGGTAGCATTCTGGGAAATATACGGTAACACTTTTTCGCTATGTTTGGAAAGTGATTGTACAACTAGAAGACTGGACAGGGGCCCCAGGAGAGGTCCTTTAGGCAGAAGATGTTTCTGTGACCACAGGTGTTGTACCCGACTCATCACAGGTTGTGTTAAAATCAAAATAAATATCTCTTAGTAATGTTCATTTTAATAGATAATTATAAATAATTTAACAATAAACCCAACTGTTTCACAAAACAACAGGCCTAAAAAGCCTGATTCCTCCAATGCTATTCCTCTTGTAACACCAATGACGGATTCAGGTACGACTGTAGTGACCATAGTGACTGTAGGTTCCCATAAAACTGACACCCATCTTTGAGCTAAAAATTGTCTACCTCACATCCCCATAAAATCAACTTTGTTATCTTACCGGACATAACCCTGTGTATACAATGACAAATAGTGGTAGACGGAGACTTAGTTGTTGCTTGCACCGTTCGCTGGTGTTATCCCGCACATCGCCGCTGGTAAAGCTACCGGCGGCTTCAAAAAGATGGCGGCACATGGGCGTGGACGATTGTTGTTCCCCATGATGTCATCAGGGAGCGGCGATCTGTCTCCATGACAGCCTTGGGTCGATATAACCCATTCATTACAATACATTTGTACATTTTAATGAATGAGGAGGAAAATCCCCATATACTGCCATACTGTAGTATGGCAGTATATGGTAGGATCAATCAGACAACCTAGGGTTAAAGTACCCTAGGGAGTATGAAAAATAGTGAAAGTAAAAATAAAATTAAAAACCCTAAAAATTCAAATCACCCCCCTTTCCCTAAAACTGATATAAATAAATAGTAAAAATCATAAACACATTAGGTATTGCCGCGTCCGAAAATGCCCGATCAAAATATAATTAAAAAATATTTAAAAAATCTATAAAAAATGATCAAGAGGTCGCACAGCCCTAAAAATGATAGCATTGAAAATGTCAAAAGTCGCACAAAATGACCCCACCCTCAGCTCCGTGCACTAAAGTATGAGAAAGTTATTAGCGCCAGAAGACGGCAAAATAAAAAAACTAATTTTTGTACAAGAGGTTTTAATTTTCGTAAATGTATGAAAACATTATAAAACCTATATATGTGTTATCCCCGTGATCGTACAGACCCGAAGAATAAAGTAGACCTGTCATTTGGGGCGCTCAGTGAAAGCCGTAAAATCCAAGCCCACAAGAAAACGGCGCAAATACATTTTTTCACCATTTTTACTGAATTTGGAATTTTTTTCCTGCTTCCCAGTACACGGCATGGGATATTTAATACCAACACTATGAAGTGCGATTTGTTACGCAGAAAACAAGCCGTCACACAGCTCTGTACATGGGAAAATAAAAAGGTTACAGATTTTTGATGGTGGGGGGTGAAAAATGGAAATGAAAAACAAAAAATGGCCAGGTAGTTAAAGGGGTTAAAACATGATATCATGTCCTGTTCATCAGCATCAGCCCATCACCGGCTGCTGTGGATGTACACTCCTCCCACCTCATTTGGGGGGGGGGGGGGGGGGTCTCCAGGCAACTTCAAGGGATATGTCCTTGCCATTCATTGTAAGGACACACCGCAATCCTCCTGACGTGTAGGGACACCGTATGGCAAATAACATGGTGTGAACCCAGCGTAAGATAACAAAGTTGATTTTATGGGGATGTGGCCATCTCTATAAATGGAGGAAAGATTATGTAGAATATGTGAAATATTAAAGGGATATTCTCATCCACACACTGCCTTCCAGTGAGTACACCGGCTGCACTGCTAGTCTGGAGAGAAGGTAAGGTCTTCATTTCCATCCTTCAGAAATTCATCACTTTATTACGGCTGATGGTTAGATCGCTCCAGCCAACAACTGTTCCTCTCAACCTTCTCAGATACTGGCACACTCGGCAGTCCATGTATATCTTTACAAAAAAGTGAGTACAGCAAGTCACATGTTTCTACTGTGGGACCAAGCCTGGATGGAGAAAGGTGAGGCAATGATGTCATAGAACATCTGGAGAGGACCAGTGACATCATCACCTGTCTATTCAATTCATGCGTGGGTTTCCTCCGGGTACTCTGGTTTCCTCCCACACTCCAAAACATACTGTTAGGTTGTTTAGATTGTGAGCTCCATTGGGGACAGGGACCAAATTTGCCATGCCTTGTGCAGCCCTGCGTAATCTGTGTGCGCTATATAAATAAAGAATTATTATTATTATTGTCAGATTTTGACCCGTTAAACTACTTTAACTACTACTTTAAGAGTCATATTTTGCCTGAGATGAGTCCCTTTTAGAGGCTGCAGGTGGAGAGTCAAATCAAATGCCCCTTTATTGGGATCCATAGAAATAGGCGGGAATTGGATCTTTGTCTTCTGCTCACGTTTCCATCTATGTAGCTACCTGCCTCTATGTCCAGTCCTGTAGATCACAGAATAACAAGCCTGATGTAATCTTAAAGATGAGATTCTTATCTTAAACCACTTTACTTCATGTTTTCTGTAATGTGTGAGGGGCAGGATATTAGGTAAATTACCAATATACATCTAATAATAGTTCTGCTACACTTTCCTGATATGTAAAGTGACGCCTTTTACCTCATGATTTCCTGAAATGTAAAGTGACGCCTTTTACCTCATGATTTCCTGATATGTAAAGTGAAGCCTCCTGTCATTTACCTCATCAGCCAGAGATTCCTGTGCATAAAATGGCCGCAGATGGAGGGTCATGTGATCTCTATCTATACCTTGAGCAATCGCCCTGCCAGGACCTTATCATAGCATTCATGAATATAAGTTTAACTGTAACATTACTGACAAAAAAATAGTGTTAGCACGGCTGGGGAGAGCCTTTGACAACAATGGTTGTGACATCAGCTCAACCCACTGAAGCAGAACAGGACAGCATGTTTGTAATTGGCCGATCTGAAGCATGTGATGAGTTACATGTTAGTGACATCACTACAGGTCCTACAGCCCCTCTCAACAAGCCTCCTGTCATCTCTAGCTGTTCTATATGGTTTCCCATATTTACCAGAGAGCTTGGCAAATGGAGATTAGCCTGGGAGACAAGATAAAACTGTTTGATGCTAAACACCAAGAAAATGAGAGTATTGCTTATTTTTACTTAGTGCAAAAGTTTTTATACTTTATAGTTGCACATTAAGGTCTTGGCATGGTGATTGTTCATGTACAGATAAGATCACATGACCCTCCATCTGCAGCCATTTTATGGTCAGGAATGTCTGGCTGATGAGGTAGAAGACAGTAAATCACCCAATATCCTGCCCCCCACACTTTGCTGCATTATGTAACATAATGATAGCGAGTGCTGAATGCCAGGGATGTGTGGGTGTGGCCATCTCGGTGGGATCACCTCTACATGTGACATCATCGGGGAATCACTGCAGGGCCTGTCATTTCTGCAGCACTATAGTGTTGCATATATGGTAGGAGCAATTGGACCCCCTTAAGTTATAGTTCCTTAGGGGTCTACAAATGCAGTAAAAAAAAAATAGTTCAAAATTTAAAAAAAAAACTAAAAAGTTCCCTAGAACTGACATAAATATAATCATATAACATGATAAACATATTATGTTTTGCAGCATCCCAAAAGTCCTGACCTATCAATATATAAAATCTTTAATTCCTGGCAGTGAACCCTGTAACGGAGAATAGCACCAAAATGTCTGAAATGTCACTTTTTTTTCCATTTGGCAATGCATAAAATTGGAATAAAAAGTGATGAAAAGGTTGCACAGTCCCCAAAACGGTAGCAATGAAATCGTCATCTCATCCTGCAAAACATGATACCGTACACCAGAGTATGGAAAACCTATTGCTGTCAGAAAACGGCAAAAAGAAGAACTTTTTATTAAAGCCTAATAGAACATACATAAATTTGGTATCCCATGACTGTACCGACCCAGAGCATAAAAGCGCTTCCCAGTACCATGTACTATGGAACCCAAGAAAGGAACAGCTAAAGGAACACTCCACCGGCTGACTCATGGATGTTTCATACCCAGCTGAGGGAGATGGAGGTTTAAAGGAAACCTACCACCACGGATCTACCTATAAAGGTGGTAGGTGCATCTATAGGATGTGAGGATAGCTGTTTTAAGGGCTAATCCTCACGTCCCCGCAATCTTTTTAAAATTTTTATTTCCCTAATATGCAGATTTTCTAAAGAGGCTACTGGGGTGTGGAGTATCCGGAGCAGAGGTTACACGGCGCAGCTACTCCACGCCCCAGTTGCCTCTTTGATCCTCCTACCAGAAATCTCTGGCGCGCAGCTATGAGGAGCTGCACGCCCTTGTCCGCGAAGCCTGCCGACTGCACATGCGCAGAACAGCAGGTCGGCAGCTGCGGGGTCACTGCTCTGAAGTTGGAGCCACTGTGCATGCGCAGACTTCGTGGACCAGGGCCGAAGATTTCTGGTAGGAGGATCAAAGAGGCTACTGGGCCGCAGTTCCAGCTACTCCACACCCCAGTATCCTCTTTAGAAAATCTGCATATTAGGGAAATAAAAGTTTTAAAAAGATTGCAGGGACGTGAGGATTAGCCTTTAAAAGGGCTATCCCTACATCCTATAGATGCATCTACCACCCGATCTACCTTGGTGGTAGGTTTCCTTTATAGAGCACCTGTCAGATCTGGGACACTAAGTTATGGACCAGTGGTTTAGTGTCCCTATAGAAAACGTTTATACTTCTTTTATACTTTTATGCTCTAGTGCACATTACACCACTGCGCATGCCCTGTAGTTACGGCGCTTGCACAATGAAGCTGGGCTGTAGTACCAGAAATGGGTCAGATGCGCCGCATCACTCCGTAAGGGTTTTATTTTTATGGCGGCCATGGAGGGACATGGTAAAGGGCAATTCTGGACACGAAACCACCGGTCCATAAGGATCTGTCCCAGCTTGCACAGACAGGTCCTCTTTAATGGGCCAAAATCTGATGAATTTAACCATTGAGCAGCCCTGTGTCTAAACTTCCTGCCCTTTCTGCACTGGGTCCTGATGCTGGTTGTGAGCTCAATGGTTTTCATTGTTATTTCTAGTATAACGCGGTTTCCATTTTATGTATTGTCTGCCGTGTGCACTAATAATAATTGATACAGTTTCATTTTCTGGTCTTATTTTCTTTTGACTGACCTGTATTTGTTGTGAGATGTGGAATGCTATTATTAGATGCCCGGTCTGGGGTCTCCCTGCTGCACAATGGTATTTGGTACTTCTAGGGTGATCCTCAGATTGAGAAAGGTTGTGCACTCCTATTCTTCACCAACTCATGCTGAAAGGCAAAACATGAATGAAAAGCAAGTCCAATTCTTTCCTAGCAGAGGTCAGACTAGATGACTACCCGTGGTCCACAGCGTGGTGCTGGGTGGCATGATGAAACCGTTTATGGGCCGTGAGCTGTGAGCTCTGGCAGAAACGTTTCCCACACTCACAACACATGTATGGTTTCTCCCCGGTGTGGGTCCTCAGGTGTTTCACCAGACTATCATGGAGAGTAAATGACTTTCCACACTCTGAACAAGTAAACGGCTTCTCCCCTGTGTGTCTTCTCTGATGTTGCACAAGACCAATGCGTTGGGTAAAGCCTTTCCCACACTCCTGACATTTATAAGGTCTGTCTCCAGAGTGAACCCGTTCGTGTACCACAAGGCTGATCCGCTGTGTAAAGTTGCGTCCACACTCCAGACATGTGAATGGCTTCTCGCCGGTGTGGAGTCTCTGGTGGGAGATCAGGGACGTGTTCTGACTGAAGCATCGCCCACACTCAAGACAAGCATATGGTTTCTCCCCGGTGTGAGTCCTCTCGTGGACAATAAAACATGACTGCTTCCGAAAACCTTTCCCACACACTGGGCACAGATATTTTTTGTTTTCTGTATGAATCTTTTTGTGATATTCGGAATTATATCTACTCTTAAACCTCTTCCCACATTCGGAACAGGAAAATGGCCTCTGACAGGCTGGGTTCTTTTGATGGGCCACAAAGCCTTCTTGATCCTCAAAGTTTTGGCCACAAACTGGGCAAAGAAAGGGATTGGCTTCGGAATGGACTCTCCTGTGTGTAAGAAGGTAACGATTATTAGGAAAATGTTTGCCGCAATCAAGACACGAAAATTCCTTTTTCTCCGTCTTCTTAAGTGACTTCTTGCTTTCTTCTCTATGTTTAAAATGTTGTCTTATGAGCTTGAGGGTCGCGTTGAGACAATTCTGACACTCGGAGCAGTTGATTGACCATTCAGTAAGGTGGGTTCCACAGATTCTGGCCTGCGACACCTGGCAGAAATGTTTTTCATATTCCAGACATTTCGACAGGAACACATCCTCCTTGCTTGCTTTAGTCGGACACCAGTCTGAGGATCCAACATGATTAGATACATATTGGATTTCTGCAAGGCCCGCATCTGTAGCAAAGCCCTCCACTGAGCTTGAAGGCCCAACCATATGAGGCAAGGACTTCATGAAATCTTCGACCAACTTTTCAGCCCCTAGATTACATTTACGTCTGCTGAGATGTGTATATGTATGTTCTGTAAAGATATACCTAGAATTGTTATCTTTGTCTTCTCCCTCAGTAGATGTATATTGTTCTGTATCATAGTGCCCCGTGAGGATTCCACCATTACAGGAGATGAGTTTCTCCATAATATTAGTCGACGGACAAAGCTGTGAAGGATCTGTGAGTCCTCCATTATTAGAGGGGACGGGTTCCTCTATAATAGGAGTACAGGAGTATATTGGAGTAATATCTGTGGGCGTATAAGTTATACCTGTGTTTGGTGCCATTACACAATGACCAGAGCTCTGATGTCTACGATCTAAGGCGATGGACGAACCTCCTTCATCCCTTACAGAATTCTCTTTGATATGAGTGAGTAGATGTTGTGTATTCGGAGTATAAATGGAAGTACGTTGTCCCTCTCCCTGTGAAGCTGGTTCTTCTTTAATATCAGCGGGTGAATATGGTTGTATATGATTTATGGGTAGGAGGGTATTAGGGGCTTTTAAATTTATACCATCACAGCTGACCAGTCTCTCCTTAATATTAGCAGCTGGTTGTGCCAGATCTGGTATATAAATGCTGAAGTCTGTAAGGTTTTCTCTATTGTATAAGCCTTGTTCCTGTTTAATCTCCTTTAGTGGACATTCGTTTGAGCCACTTTTGGGCAAACCTAGTGGAAAAAAAAGAAGACGGTAAAAAAATCTCAGTCTTTCCATCTATGATGTGGTTCTAGTATGTCACTTACCTTGTGACATTAGGTTCTGGAGGTCTTCCATCATGGCGTCCTTGTACTGATCCTTGTGTTCTTCTATGTAGTCCCACTCCTCCAGGGAGAAATGGATGGAGACGTCCTGACACCTTATAGGGACCTGACACCCACAATGATACAGTCATCACCCAGACACATCACCCCTTGTATAATGTCCCAGCATTCCCTGCAGCACTCACCTCTCCGCTCAGCAGCTCCAGGATCTTGTTGGTGACCTCCAGGATCTTCTCACATTCCACTAATGGTTGTAGAGGATACATGGCGGGGCTCTTGGCCCATAGATGGTCGCTAGCAGTAACATTCTCACCAGATTTCTTCTTCACTACTATACAATCCTGTGAATGCAGGAAGGCTCTAATAAATATAAGTACATTCCCTAAATCATTGCTGATCCGGCTGTGTCATCACTCACCTCTCCGGTTAGAAGACAGATGATATCTAGGGTGAGGGTTAGTATCTTCTCAGTCATCTGACTCTCCTCCATGTTGTGCTGCTGTATAGGGAGGCAAAAACAAAAGGGAACATTATACTGAGCTGTGAGAGAGCCAAGGGTATCTGTGCACGGGTGTGGGAAGGCTGCGGGATTTATCCCGGATGTAAACAAAGCACAGACCGCAGGTGTTATTGGTAAGTGTTTGCTGCAATATGCAGCAAAGACTTACCGGCTATGGAGAGGTCTCAGCCCGTGGGAATCACTACAACTGTTGGGGCATCCCTATGGCTACTGGGGGCATCACTACAACTACTAGCGACTGGGGGCATCACTACAACTACTAAGGGCATCCCTATGGCTACTGGGGGCATCCCTGTGACTGAAGGGGGCCTCCCTGTGACTGCAAGATACTTGTGGCATCCCTGTGACTACTGGGGGCTTCCCTATGGCTACTGGGGGAATCACTGTGCCAGCTGGGGCCATCCCTGTGACTACTACATACTTGTGGCATCCCTGTGACGATTGGCTACTGGATCATCCCTGTGACTACTGAAGGCATCCCTATGGCTACTGGGGGAATCACTGTGACTGCTGGGGGCATCCCCGTGACTACTAGATACTTGTGGCATCCCTGTGACTACTGGGGGAATCACTGTGGCTACAGTGAGCATCACTGTAACTAATAGCTACTACAGGCATTACTTTGACTACTGGGGGCAGGTACTGTGACTACTGGCGGGATAATCATGGCTACTGGTGGATTATTGTGGCTACAGGGGACTGGCATATTGAGTAATGGCTGTGGGGGGGCTGCTGATATTGCCCACACACAGTAGCCAGTAGTAACATGACCATTAGCTACCGTGTGGGGGCACTGTTACTGTATTGGCTACTGTTACTATATTGGCTACTATGTGGGGACAATGTGACTATATTGGTGAATATGTGCGGAATGTTGCTATTTTGGTTGCTGTGGGGACGTAATAATGATCTTTAGGGGGACAACAGAACAGTATTAAGTTTATGATAAGAAGATGGAGTAGATGATGATGAAGAAGAGAGGAACAGACATTTCTGTGTTGCTAAATCTGCTGAGAAAAGTTGTGGCTTGAAGAAGCTGAATGGCGACCAGGTAGAAGAAGAAGCTGAAGGAGTCTCCAGCGTACAGACATTACCTGATATACAGTAAGTGCTGGCGCAACACATGAGCTCACACTTCTGCACGCTGGTTATGGCGCTGTAATATATATATTATACCTCTACATAAGAGTAAATTCCTTATGAGTTACATAGTATATAAAGAGCATTTTAAATATTGGAAATATTGATTAGAATAGGCAGCGCCCTGTGTACAACAACCTCCCGTAAGGCACCCGCCGAATGTTTCTACTTAGGATCAAAGCAAATATACTGCGAGAATATAGGGGATGACGGGCCTTGTAGTTAGATACCAGAGAACTAGTATGGGGCTTGTAGTTATAGGTACAGAGAATGGACTACATGAGAGGATGATGGGGCTTGTAGTTAGATACCAGAGAACTGGTATGGGGCTTGTAGCTATAGGTACAGAGGACTGACTATATAAGAGGATGATGGGGCTTGTAGTTATAGAGGACCGACTATATGAGAGGATGATGGGGCTTGTAGTTATAGAGGACTGACTATATAAGAGGATGATGGGGCTTGCAGTTATGGAGGACCGACTATATGAGAGGATGATGGGGCTTGTAGTTATAGAGGACCGACTATATAAGAGGATGATGGGGCTTGTAGTTATAGAGGACTGACTATATGAGAGGATGATGGGGCTTGTAGTTATAGCTACAGAGGAATGACGATATGAGAGGATGATGGGGCTTGTAGTTATAGCTACAGAGGACTGACTATATGAGAGGATGATGGGGCTTGTAGTTATGGAGGACTGACTATATGAGAGGATGATGGGGCTTGTAGTTATAGAGGACTGACTATATAAGAGGATGATGGGGCTTGCAGTTATGGAGGACCGACTATATGAGAGGATGATGGGGCTTGTAGTTATAGAGGACTGACTATATAAGAGAATGATGGGGCTTGTAGTTATGGAGGACTGACTATATGAGAGGATGATGGGGCTTGTAGTTATAGCTACAGAGGAATGACTATATGAGAGGATGATGGGGCTTGCAGTTATAGAGGACTGACTATATGAGAGGATGATGGGGGTTGTAGTTATAGAGGACTGACTATATGAGAGGATGATGGGGCTTGTCGTTATAGAGGACTGACTATATGAGAGGATGATGGGGCTTGAAGTTATAGATTGATTATATGAGAAGATGATGGGGCTTGTAATTATAGAGGAACGACTATATGAGAGGATGATGGGGCTTGTAGTTATAGAGGACTGACTATATGAGAGGATGATGGGACTTGTAGTTATGGAGGACTGACTATATAAGAGGATGATGGGGCTTGTAGTTATGGAGGACTGACTATATGAGAGGATGATGGGGCTTGTAGTTATAGAGGACTGACTATATGAGAGGATGATGGGGCTTGTAGTTATGGAGGACTGACTATATGAGAGGATGATGGGGCTTGTAGTTATAGAGGACTGACTATATGAGAGGATGATGGGGCTTGTAGTTATGGAGGACTGACTATATGAGAGGATGATGGGACTTGTAGTTATGGAGGACTGACTATATAAGAGGATGATGGGGCTTGTAGTTATAGATGACTGACTATATAAGAGGATGATGGGGCTTGTAATTATGGAGGACTGACTATATGAGAGGATGATGGGGCTTGTAGTTATAGAGGACCGACTATATGAGAGGATGATGGGGCTTGTAGTTATGTAGGACTGACTATATGAGAGGATGATGGGGCTTGTAGTTATGTAGGACTGACTATATGAGAGGATGATGGGGCTTGTAGTTATGGAGGACTGACTATATGAGAGGATGATGGGGCTTGTAGTTATGGAGGACTGACTATATGAGAGGATGATGGGGATTGTAGTTATGGAGGACTGAGTATTTGAGAGGATGATGGGGCTTGTAGTTATAGAGGACTGACTATATGAGAGGATGATGGGGCTTGTAGTTATAGAGGACTGACTATATGAGAGGATGATGGGGCTTGTAGTTATGGAGGACTGACTATATGAGAGGATGATGGGGCTTGTAGTTATAGAGGACTGACTATATGAGAGGATGATGGGGCTTGTAGTTATGGAGGACTGACTATATGAGAGGATGATGGGGCTTGTAGTTATAGAGGACCGACTATATGAGAGGATGATGGGACTTGTAGTTATGGAGGACTGACTATATAAGAGGATGATGGGGCTTGTAGTTATAGATGACTGACTATATAAGAGGATGATGGGGCTTGTAATTATGGAGGACTGACTATGTAAGAGGATGATGGGGCTTGTAGTTATAGAGGACCGACTATATGAGAGGATGATGGGGCTTGTAGTTATAGAGGAATGACTATATGAGAGGATGATGGGGCTTGTATTAATAGAGGACTGACTATGTAAGAGGATGATGGGACTTGTAATTATGGAGGACTGACTATGTAAGAGGATGATGGGGCTTGTAGTTATAGAGGACTGACTATATGAGAGGATGATGGGGCTTGTAGTTATAGAGGACCGACTATATGAGAGGATGATGGGGCTTGTAGTTATGTAGGACTGACTATATGAGAGGATGATGGGGCTTGTAGTTATGGAGGACTGACTATATGAGAGGATGATGGGACTTGTAGTTAAGTAGGACTGACTATATGAGAGGATGATGGGGCTTGTAGTTATAGAGGACTGACTATATGAGAGGATGATGGGGCTTGTAGTTATGGAGGACTGACTATATGAGAGGATGATGGGGCTTGTAGTTATGGAGGACTGACTATATGAGAGGATGATGGGGATTGTAGTTATGGAGGACTGACTATTTGAGAGGATGATGTGGCTTGTAGTTATAGAGGACTGACTATATGAGAGGATGATGGGGCTTGTAGTTATGGAGGACTGACTATATGAGAGGATGATGGGGCTTGTAGTTATGGAGGACTGACTATATGAGAGGATGATGGGGATTGTAGTTATGGAGGACTGACTATTTGAGAGGATGATGTGGCTTGTAGTTATAGAGGACTGACTATATGAGAGGATGATGGGGCTTGTAGTTATAGAGGACTGACTATATGAGAGGATGATGGGGCTTGTAGTTATGGAGGACTGACTATATGAGAGGATGATGGGGCTTGTAGTTATAGATGACTGACTATATAAGAGGATGATGGGGCTTGTAATTATGTAGGACTGACTATGTAAGAGGATGATGGGGCTTGCAGTTATAGAGGACTGACTATATGAGAGGATGATGGGGCTTGTAGTTATAGAGGACTGACTATATGAGAGGATGACGGGGCTTGTAGTTATAGAGGACCGACTATATGAGAGGATGATGGGGCTTGTAGTTATAGAGGACTGACTATATGAGAGGATGATGGGGCTTGTAGTTATGGAGGACTGACTATATGAGAGGATGATGGGGATTGTAGTTATGGAGGACTGACTATTTGAGAGGATGATGCGGCTTGTAGTTATAGAGGACTGACTATATGAGAGGATGATGGGGCTTGTAGTTATAGAGGACTGACTATATGAGAGGATGATGGGGCTTGTAGTTATAGAGGACTGACTATATGAGAGGATGATGGGGCTTGTAGTTATGGAGGACTGACTATATGAGAGGATGATGGGGCTTGTAGTTATGGAGGACTGACTATATGAGAGGATGATGGGGCTTGTAGTTATAGAGGAATGACTATATGAGAGGATGATGGGGCTTGTAGTTATGGAGGACTGACTATATGAGAGGATGATGGGGCTTGTAGTTATGGAGGACTGACTATATGAGAGGATGATGGGGCTTGTAGTTATAGAGGACTGACTATATGAGAGGATGATGGGGCTTGTAGTTATGGAGGACTGACTATATGAGAGGATGATGGGGCTTGTAGTTATAGCTACAGAGGACTGGCTATATGAGAGGATGATAGGGCTTGTAGTTATGGAGGACTGACTATATGAGAGGATGATGGGGCTTGTAGTTATGGAGGACTGACTATATGAGAGGATGATGGGGCTTGTAGTTATAGCTACAGAGGACTGACTATATGAGAGGATGATGGGGCTTGTAGTTATAGCTACAGAGGACTGACTATATGAGAGGATGATAGGGCTTGTAGTTATAGCTACAGAGGACTGACTATATGAGAGGATGATGGGGCTTGTAGTTATGTAGGACTGACTATATGAGAGGATGATGGGGCTTGTAGTTATGGAGGACTGACTATATGAGAGGATGATGGGGCTTGTAGTTATGGAGGACTGACTATATGAGAGGATGATGGGGCTTGTAGTTATGGAGGACTGACTATATGAGAGGATGATGGGGATTGTAGTTATGGAGGACTGACTATTTGAGAGGATGATGTGGCTTGTAGTTATAGAGGACTGACTATATGAGAGGATGATGGGGCTTGTAGTTATAGAGGACTGACTATATGAGAGGATGATGGGGCTTGTAGTTATAGAGGACCGACTATATGAGAGGATGATGGGGCTTGTAGTTATGGAGGACTGACTATATGAGAGGATGATGGGGCTTGTAGTTATAGATGACTGACTATATAAGAGGATGATGGGGCTTGTAATTATGTAGGACTGACTATGTAAGAGGATGATGGGGCTTGCAGTTATAGAGGACTGACTATATGAGAGGATGATGGGGCTTGTAGTTATAGAGGACTGACTATATGAGAGGATGACGGGGCTTGTAGTTATAGAGGACCGACTATATGAGAGGATGATGGGGCTTGTAGTTATAGAGGACTGACTATATGAGAGGATGATGGGGCTTGTAGTTATGGAGGACTGACTATATGAGAGGATGATGGGGATTGTAGTTATGGAGGACTGACTATTTGAGAGGATGATGCGGCTTGTAGTTATGGAGGACTGACTATATGAGAGGATGATGGGGCTTGTAGTTATAGAGGACTGACTATATGAGAGGATGATGGGGCTTGTAGTTATAGAGGACTGACTATATGAGAGGATGATGGGGCTTGTAGTTATGGAGGACTGACTATATGAGAGGATGATGGGGCTTGTAGTTATAGCTACAGAGGACTGACTATATGAGAGGATGATAGGACTTGTAGTTATAGCTACAGAGGACTGACTATATGAGAGGATGATGGGGCTTGTAGTTATGTAGGACTGACTATATGAGAGGATGATGGGGCTTGTAGTTATGGAGGACTGACTATATGAGAGGATGATGGGGCTTGTAGTTATGGAGGACTGACTATATGAGAGGATGATGGGGCTTGTAGTTATGGAGGACTGACTATATGAGAGGATGATGGGGCTTGTAGTTATGGAGGACTGACTATATGAGAGGATGATGGGGCTTGTAGTTATGGAGGACTGACTATATGAGAGGATGATGGGGCTTGTAGTTATGGAGGACTGACTATATGAGAGGATGATGGGGCTTGTAGTTATGGAGGACTGACTATATGAGAGGATGATGGGGCTTGTAGTTATGGAGGACTGACTATATGAGAGGATGATGGGGCTTGTAGTTATGGAGGACTAGGAGAGGTGATATCAGAGAGGATGAGGTGACAGCAGAGACTCACCTGCATCTCCTCTCATCGTTCCCGGATGGCTCCTTGTTGTTCCTGACGTCACTGGGTCACGTGAGTTCGTTTCGCACGTGACGTGCCGTGAGCTCGGGTGACTGCCGGCTTGTCTGCCCGGGTCAGTGTGCAGTGCGGGAGAGGAGGCTCCTCTGCTGCCTGTCATGGCTCTTCTGGCTCCTGTATACAGTATAATAGGGAGCCGCAGGACAGTCACGACCCTCCATTGTATCGGGTTAAAGGGGGCGTGGTGAGCCAGTTAGGGGTGGGCTGCCTGTATACATGGGGGAAGCTGACTGGTCTGGGGTCTCTGCCTGTATATATGGGGGAAGCTGTCTGGTCTGGGGTCTCTGCCTGTGTATATGGGGTGGGGGGGGGGCGCTGTCTGGTCTGGGGTCTCTGCCTGTATATATGGGGGAAGCTGTCTGGTCTGGGGTCTCTGCCTGTGTATATGGGGTGGGGGGGGGGGCGCTGTCTGGTCTGGGGTCTCTGCCTGTGTATATGGGGGGTGGGCTGTCTGGTCTGGGGTCTCTGCCTGTGTATATGGGGGGTGGGCTGTCTGGTCTGGGGTCTCTGCCTGTGTATATGGGGGGTGGGCTGTCTGGTCTGGGGTCTCTGCCTGTGTATATGGGGGGTGGGCTGTCTGGTCTGGGGTCTCTGCCTGTATATATGGGGGAAGCTGTCTGGTCTGGGGTCTCTGCCTGTATATATGGGGGGGCGCTGTCTGGTCTGGGGTCTCTGCCTGTATATATGGGGGGGGGGGGCTGTCTGGTCTGGGGTCTCTGCCTGTATATATATGGGGGGGGGGCTGTCTGGTCTGGGGTCTCTGCCTGTATATATGGGGGGGGGGCTGTCTGGTCTGAGGTCTCTGCCTGTGTATATGGGGGGGGGGGCTGTCTGGTCTGGGGTCTCTGCCTGTATATATGGGGGGGGGGCTGTCTGGTCTGGGGTCTCTGCCTGTATATATGGGGGGGGGGCTGTCTGGTCTGGGGTCTCTGCCTGTGTATATGGGGGGGGGGGGGGGGGGGGGCTGTCTGGTCTGGGGTCTCTGCCTGTGTATATGGGGGAAGCTGTCTGGTGTGGGGTTTCTGGCTGTGTATATGGGGGGCTGTCTGGTCTGGGGTCTCTGCCTGTGTATATGGGGGGGGGGCTGTCTGGTCCAGACCAGACAGCTCCCCCCGTATATACAGGCAGAGACCCCAGACCAGACAGCTTCCCCCATATACACAGACCAGACAGCTCCCCCCGTATATACAGGCAGAGACCCCAGACCAGACAGTTTCCCCATATACACAGACAAGACAGCCCACCCCCCAATATAGACTGGCAAAGACCCCAGACCAGACAGCTTCCCCCACATACACAGACAAGGGGGGCTGTAAGGTCTGTGTTTGTTAGTGGGGTACACTAAGGGGGGTAGGTCTGTTTAGTGGGGTACACTAAGGGGGGGTAGGTGTTTGTTAGTGGGGTACACTAAGGGGGGGTAGGTCTGTTTGTTAGTGGGGTACACTAAGGGGGGGTAGGTCTGTTTGTTAGTGGGGTACACTAAGGGGGGGGGTAGGTCTGTGTTTGTTAGTGGGGTACACTAAGGGGGGGTAGATCTGTGTTTGCCGGTGGGGGTCCTGTGTTTGGTTGTGGGGGTCCTTCCTGTGCTTGCCATTGAGGGGCTTGTATGTGCTGGACTATGGTGGATTTTGTGGACTAGACTGAAGACTTATTTTTTTTTAATTGAAATGGTTAATCAGGGATTGTGTTATGAGATTATTTTTAACATTCTTTTTACGAACTTAAAACTTGATTTATTGACTTGGTTATGGTTCTGTATAATTGACGGTAACGGGTTAGTATTAGACCGTCTTCCATCTAGATGTATCTGGCTGCAAAAGAGCGGCCTTTTCATATGGGTTGATTCTGCAATTTTCTACAATTGTTTCATGTAAATTTTGACTATTATAACTGAAAGACATTATCAGGTGTCTCTGTCTCTCCTGCGTTGTTTTGTTACTGTTTTTATATTGTTTTGTCTGATCAGTTGTTGCATATATTTATATTTGCATTTTTTGTCAATAAAGATGATATTTTCTTTGCTACCTGACACATGGTTTTGCGTTAGATTTCAGGCCTCCACATACGGCCCTTACTCGTGGTCTCTGTACACGGTTCCGGCCCTTACTCGTGGTCTCAAAAATAAGGGCCATATGTGAAGGCCTGAACCGCGTACAGAGACCATGAGTAAGGGCCATAAGTCAAGGCCTGAAATGCATAGGTTCACCTACTTTTTATGCTACATTTGGATTTTATTTTTGTCAATTCTAAAGGAACTCGCTTTTACAACGTTCTTCGTGTCCTGGAGGATTCAACTTTTCGCTTGAATAACATTTTAATATAGTGATCTTGGTTCTGGTTATATATTGATTTAGCAAAGTTGGTTCTGGTTTTCTATCAATGTAAGAATCTTAGTTCCAGTGCTGCTTCTATGTAATAAACTTAGTTCTAATAACTTATCTATGGAGTAACATGAGTTGTAGACCTTGGCTCTGGTAAGTATTTATGTAGTAGCTGGTATCTCTTTACAGCCCAGGGCCCATGATAGTTCTAAACTCAGTTGATGTGGTATAGTATGAGATGGAAACTTAAAGGGCACCTGTCATCAGGTCTGTGTCACTAGTCCTGTCACCTCTACCTGATGGAGCAGCTCACAAGGATCCATCGCAGCCTTTATCTAGTTATTTCATACATTAATCATTGTAAAATCATCTATTTTTTATCATGTAAATGAGGCTGGTCACATGGTCAGAGGCAGTGATGTCACCCCTGTTACCCCTCCCATCTCCTCCCCCTGCTCATGTCTGTGTGTAATGTATAGTAAAGCATTGCTGGTGTGTGTGCTGCATCCTCCTAATATACAGGTGAGAGACACAGACATCAGCTACACATGAATCTGACATGTTCTGCTGTAACATGGCTGCCTGGAGCTGCTGTATCTCTCCTAAACACACACATGCACACACAGGCTGCAGGGGGCGTGGCCAACAGCCTCACACCATTATACAGGCTGTCAGTCATGTGTATAGGAGTATCTCATACACACACAGGCTGCACGGGGTGTGGCCACCAGCACCAGGAAGCATCATTATACAGCCTCACATCATTATACAGGCTGTCAGTCAGTCACTGGGGGTGTGGCTGTGCCTCCCACTCATGAATAGAGTGGACAGCTTGAATATGCTAATGACTCATTGGACATTTCACAGGTCATTTGCATACAGCTTTAGGACCTCATTGCTTAGGATTACAGGCATGTAGAGGGACAATGAAGGGATAGAGGCAATGCTCTCTAATGGCAGTTTATGAAAATCTATTTAGTTTAGGGGGGTTATTTTGCATGACGGGTTCTCTTTAACATGTCAGGGGGGCCCCCAAAATACCTAGTATCTGCCCTGGGAGTTTATGTAGCATATTCTGTGAAAGCAGTCCCTATTTTTGGAGCCAGAATTGTTTAGTGTGGGATTGTTAACAGCCCTTCTCCACATCTTTCCACAGCTAACAAGCATTACCAGACATATTGGGGTGAGGGAATAATCTGGTGAATTACGTGTATTACATACTGCACAGAAATTGAGTCTCACAGTGGGTTCCAAGGCATTGTAGTAACTGTCACTATTGCAGTGACCAACATATGTTACATATTTTATAGGCTGAATGTGTTTGTTTTAGCCCTTAAACTTGGCTTTACACAAATACGCACAATGTCCACGAACCTTGGCCCCTGTTGGGAGCGAGATATTACAAACCACACACTGAGCAAGTCCCCGGATCTAAAATGCCCGTACTATTCTTTACGGTGAAACTGCGAATGGCTCATTAAATCAGTTATGGTTCCATGCACACACACTTATGTCGTCATAGGATGTGTCATAATATGTGCGCACGGACAGCGCAAATAGATGTGCCCCTAGCTGTCTGCTGGGAAACCGCAGGGCAAAGAAGAACCTTGTGCCGCGTGGAAAAGAGAAGGGTTGTCGGTAAGTATACAGTTTTTCTTCTTAAGGGGCATCTAAGGAATGTATGCAAATGAATGTGAGGCCATAGGTGTTAATGGAGCCTAGAGCCCCTCAGGCTCATTTGCATTCAGTCTTTCATCCTGGTGGTAGATGTCCTTTAAGTTCTTTTGGCCGTGGCCCGGTGGTTGGGATCTAATGGTATAAGGAGTACCTGCTTTGAATGGAGAACATGATTACAGTCTCTTATCAGGTTTTAAAGTAGCTACTTCTTTCATAACTATGGGATTAGAATCCAACCCATGACATCCAGCCAGCGCACAGTCCAGGACTCACAGATCAAGCCCGCTTGTGTCTTCTAACCTTTAAGTCCGTGTGCTGAGCAGAATTGCTGAATTCTGACAGTACCTAAAGGTGTGAGGCTACCTGTGTCTGTGATTTACACTTTGATTGGTAAGTGGAGGTCCACTGGCAATGCCAACTGGTCATCACATGAGCAAAAGAAGGTTGAGATTGCAGTGGCCATTCACATGCTGAATAAGGAACGGCAGGGACCACACGCAGCCCGGTGCAAAGATCATGTATAAGGTTTCATCAAACAGAATACACCTAAAAGAGCACAATAAACCCCAATTAATACAATTCATCTGACATGAAATAGACAAGGACAGACATCAAACAACACGACAGTCTGTGCAAGACAATTTCTCAATATGCTTCGAAAGTTCAGACCATAAAATCGGATGGAAAAAACCACAAGACTCGTATGCAAGCGCCTTGTGTGTGTTTTAGGGTAGGGAGTTTTGGATAAAATTAGTCAATTCCTTCGATAGTTTATCAGTCAAGTTGAAAAAAATTACAGTGAACAACTGTAGACGAGGCAGTGACATTCAGATGTGGAAGAGCTGCTCCTGATCATCACAAGGAGGAAGACGACTCGCCGCAGAGCCTTAGGGAGATCTAGCATCCAGCGTCGCCAGGTTTCATGTGATTTTCCTGATGTTTGAGGAAGCGAGATCTCCGGGTGAAGCTTTTACCACAGGCATTACATAGGAACGGCTTGACGCCCGTGTGCATGGACTGATGTTTAATGAGATTGGACTTGCGAGTGAAGAACTTGCCGCAGTCGTTGCAGCAGAAGGGCTTCTGTCCCGTGTGCATTATCTGGTGATTCAGGAGCACAGACTTCTGGGTGAAGGATTTGCCGCATTCGTTGCACAGAAAGGGCTTCTCTCCTTTATGAATTCTCTGGTGTATGACGACATCCGATTTCTGCGAAAAACACTTCCCGCATTCTGCGCAGGAAAATGGTTTCTCCCCCGTGTGGATTCGCTCATGTCGGACCAGATCCGATTTGAACTTAAAATATTTGTCACACTGAGAACATGAAAAAGGCTTCTCGCTGTTGTGAATGACCTGATGTTCATCAAGATCGGCCTTCTCCACGAAAAACTGTCCGCAATCAAAGCAAGGGAAGGGATTCTCACTGAAGTGACTGCGCTGGTGCTCGAGGAGAACGGACTTCCTGGTAAAGCACTTCCCACACATGGGGCAGGAGAATGGCCGCTCCTCCGTGTGAACCTTTTGATGTTTAATAAGGATAGACTTCTGGGTAAAGCTGCGGCCACACTCGGCGCATGAAAACGGCTTCTCACCGTTGTGAATCCTCTGGTGCTGAATGAGAACAGATTTCTGGGAAAAAGACTTTCCACACTGCAAGCAGGGAAATGGCCGCTCCCCTGTATGGATCCTCTGATGCCGAACCACATCGGACTTGTGGGTGAAGCACTTCCCACACATGGCACATGGGAAGGGTTTATCTCCCTTGTGTATCTTCTGGTGTCTCAAGAGGTTTATTCTTTGGCTAAAACACTTGCCACAATCAACGCATGTAAAGAAGGTCTCACCGGCATCATCTAACTTTTGTGTATCAGGACAATCATCCTCATCATCCACAACATCATCATCATCATCATCATTACAGTAATCAGGGGGGCTGCTGGGGTATTCCTCTTCTTCATTATCTTCAGTCTTAAATTCTAAGTTCTTCCCACTAGGTTCTCCATCTGTTAGAGTAAATGACAAGGTCAGAGGAAGGTCATTGGATTAAGGTTTAAGGAAATCTACCATCACAATCCATCCTGATAAACCAGGGACATTGCACGTAGCTCCAGGCACCAGGACTGTGGTATCTTCTTATATTTGTTATCCATGGCCTCCTTCCTTCTAAAAGCAACTTTTATTGTTATGCTAATGAGTCTTAAAGGCTCTGGGGGTTGTTACTAGAGCCCCTCCATGCTTTAGGCAAAGTGTTACATTGTCTGCTCCTCAGCACTCCTCCCCCCCCCTCCCACTGTGTTAGATTATATCAGGGAGAGGGAAGTGCTCTGCACAGCGTAACAGCCTGTGAAACTATGGCCACCGGGGTTCTGTAGCACTCCGAGGTCTTTCAGGCATTATTAGCATAATGCTGATTTTAGAAGGAAGGAGGCTATGGATAACAAATATAAGCAAATGACCACAGTCAGGTTTATCATGAAGGATTTTAGTGGTAGATTTCCTTTGTTTTACTCAAGTAATGAGATCAGCACATGGTTTCTCTCCATTAAGTAGCAGGTCCAATGTGTGTTCTGTTTGAAGAGGTTTTCCTAGTCCCTGTAGTACTACAGGGTTCCTGCTTGAGAGCAACCATTCACCGATTTGTCTCCTTGAGTAACCAAATATGAGAAATATATATATCAGACCTTTACTCATCACTGGCGGCCAGCATGACACTGGAGAAGAGGCCCACATCATGCTCCACGATGGACATACATGCAAATGGTGCTGATACCATCCCAGGTACTGGACCACAAATGGGATAATGTAAACACTGCCTTGCAGTTCTATTTTTGGGCAGGGCTCACATGTTTCCGTAACAACTTATACAAATAAAGTCAAAGGGAAAAAGGAGCCATGTTGTTGTACAGGAACGAGAAGGGAAACATTTTAAGGACCAAGAATAAAGAGGGGAACTACGCAGACAACTAGAAATTAAAGGGCATCCATGCTAATGTGGGCGGTCTACTAAGAGGCTTTTACTGTTTACGGTTACTGTGTATTTACATGGGTCATTGGCAATTACAAAATGTTATTTATTACTAGAGCATTAATCACATGGGGTTCACATAAAAACAAGCACAAATAAGGTAAAAAAAAAAGGCCACAAAACTCCACTGACCTGGCACAAGTGGAAGGAGCCCCCGGTGTGAGGGCACATAAGCTACATGAGTGGGTGAATTATGGGCGATGTCTTGGAGACGGCCGGAGGAGAAGCAGAAGATGCTGAAGAGATGTGTGGGGCAGTATTAGAAGAATAGGTGAATTGTGTTGTTAGTTATTGTTAGGACTGTGTAATGAGTAACCAGTAGAGGGACAGCCTCTAATATGCATGATCCAGCTACCTGACCCTTCTGCCACCAGGAGAGAGCAGACGTACGTGTCCTGCAGTTATGTTGTGGTCATGTGACTAAACCCAATTCTCCGGAGGACTCTGCCCCCTCATCCTCCCGGTGCCATAATCACACTCACCTTGGCTGTTATCTGAAGTGTAATCCTCGCAGTATTGCCCATCGCTTCTCATATACTCCTCTTCATCCTCTACATTTTCCACTTTAACAATAACCAGTTTATTGATCTACAAAAGATACAGACAGGATTACAGCCGGTTTAATCACAGACTCCCAGGCGCCTCGTCCCCATGATGTACCTCCTCATCCTGTGGCTCTTCCTCCTCCTCCTCCTCTGACCAGTCCTCAGAAGAGCTGGGACTCGGAGACCTCTCGGGTGTATGGCTCGCACTGGATCCATCTGTGGGTAACACACATGGTTAGAGTGAATATACTTGTACACATGATGAGTCTTCAGGCAGCTTTCCCATTACCTGGTGATGTGGGGGGACTGTGCTCCTCCATTATGGCAGCTTAGATCTGGAGTCTCCTGGGTGCTAAGTTTTACTCCACATACACCTCTGCTGTCTGTCGCACATCTATGGGATTCTTAAAATTAAAAATCCTGTGTAGAAGAAAACAGTTTTATAGGTAGGGGCTCGGCCTACGGAAGAAACCAGTCAACACATCCGCCTCGTGGTTGCCTCAAAGGGCCCGACTGCCATTTTATTACTGTATAAATATATTGACTTGAGTTGTTTAGTATTTATACAAAACTAAAAGCTATAACAAAGTAGAATGGGTTATCAAAAAATATTTTATATGTATCTCTCTGACTCTCTCTGTGTCTGACTGACTGTCTCTTTCAGTCTCTTTAATAATAATGGCTTATTAATATTATTTATATAGCGCTTACAGATCACGCAGTGCTACAAAGAGCTTGCCAAATCAGTCCCTGTCCCCAGTGGGGCTCATAATCTAATCATAATCTATGTTTTGGAGTGTAGGAGAGTGACTGCCTGTCTCAGACACTCTCATTTCAGTGACTGTCTATCCGAATGTCACTTTGCAGGAGATTTATCATAAGTGTCTGAGAGCAGAACTGTTCTAGTTGTCCATGGCAACCAATCAGAGCTCAGGTTTCATTTTCCCACAGCTGTATATAAAATTACAGCTGATCTCTGATTGGTTTCCATGGACAACTGGAACAGTTTTACCTCAAACATTTCTGATAAATCTCCCCCTATCTCTGTATCTCTATCCATCTCACACATAAGCGTCTTATACTCATTGCTTATAGAAGTGATGGCGAACCTTTTAGATACCGAGTGCCTAAAATGCAAACCACACCCACTTATTTATTGCAAAGTGCCAGCACAGCTCCGTGCTATAGCACAACTTTCAACAGTCATGAGGACACTGATATATCGCTGACAGAGGGTGTGAAAATTTGGGTTGCCATTGGAGCTTCTCTGAACAGAAAGAATTGTGGGGCCAAGTGCAGGAGCTTCAATGTCCTCACCTTCTCTTTCTGCAGTCTCAGGTATAGACCCAGATGCTTCATGTCCAGGGCTACCTGGACCTGCAGGAGGATCCCTCAACTCTGGTGGATTCTGTGCTGGGGCAACAGCCTGAGTGCCCACTGAGGGCTTAGAGTGCCACCTCTGGCACATGTGCCATAGGTTCACCACCACAGCCTATAGTAACCGCTCAAAGCTCATATTAATGACCTGTGGCAGAACAGCAACCAATGCCGGCTCAGCTTCCAACTACCGCAGCAGCAGTAGACAATGGCTCCTGTATATGGTGGGTAATAAGGTGATATTGGAAAGCGCAGGGTGAAATTTAGGCTCAAAACTTGGTCTATGAGGGTCCCTGAGTCAGAGAGAGAGCGGCTGTGCAGAATTTGGTGTTTTCAAATGTGGTGATGTGTCGGCGCAGATTCCTTTAGTGGACATACATACGTAGACATACTCAGATTTATATTAGATTACCATTACAATCAGTCATTTGAGGGCAACCACAAAGCTGGACTCTCCCAGCAGCCCCCAGCAGTCATATTGCTCCCAGTAGCCAAACTGCCACTCCAGCAGTTACAGTTCCCCTAGTGGCCAAACTGTCCCCCAGTAGCTGCTGCCCCCAGCAATTACTGTACCCCGATAGACACTATGCCCCCAGAAGCCCTGCCCTCTGTTACTCACCTTGCCTCGCTCCCACGTCTGCTGTATGGGCCGGCTCTGTAGCTGGCACACATGAAGTGATGACCTCATCAGGTGTGCCGGCTCCAGAGCCGGTGTGTTCAGCGGTCAAAAGCTGAAGAAGATGGCTGCTGGCGTGAAGCAAGGCGAGTATCAGATTCAGCATCTATTCTGCCCTCCTGACAAGTGCAGAATAGGGGCAGGGACACAAGAGCCGGGCGGGATAACACAAGGCCGAGCGACAGATATGGCCGGCAGGTCTTGTGTTTGACACCCGTGATCAGTTATTCATTAGCACCCATCTGTGTTTCACACTCCCACCCTCTATGACCCCTGCTCTCTCTGGTGCCGCTAGCACCTTGACCTGACCAGTGTTCTCCTGATGTTCAGCATCTAAGGGCTGTCATATAAATGTTAACCCTTTAGTGCAACTTCCCTTCTAACAGTAAGTTCATGTTTACACTACTTATATAACGAGCCACCCATCCTATGTACACCCATATACCCAGTATATACCGAGCCACCCATCCTAAATACCCCCACGTGCCCAGTATACACAGAGCCACCCGTCCTATATACCCCCACGTGCCCAGTATACACAGAGCCACCCGTCCTATATACCCCCACGTGCCCAGTATACACAGAGCCACCCGTCCTATATACCCCCACGTGCCCAGTATACACAGAGCCACCCGTCCAATATACCCCCACGTGCCCAGTATACACAGAGCCACCCGTCCTATATACCCCCATGTAGCCAGTATACACAGAGCCACCCGTCCTATATACCCCCACGTAGCCAGTATACACAGAGCCACCCGTCCTATATACCCCCACATGCCCAGTATACACAGAGCCACCCGTCCTATATACCCCCACGTGCCCAGTATACACAGAGCCACCCGTCCTATATACCCCCACGTGCCCAGTATACACAGAGCCACCCGTCCTATATACCCCCACGTGCCCAGTATACACAGAGCCACCCGTCCTATATACCCCCATGTAGCCAGTATACACAGAGCCACCCGTCCTATATACCCCCACGTGCCCAGTATACACAGAGCCACCCGTCCTATATACCCCCACGTGCCCAGTATACACAGAGCCACCCGTCCTATATACACCCAGCATATTCTCTAAAAAATTGAAAAACACCGCGATGCGCCCACCATGTGACCTCTCACCCGGACTACGCCCCTCCTCCCGCCATGATGTGGAATCCCTTTACCTTGATATCCCCCGCACCTGTATAGTAGATCAGTATAAATGAGCCGGTAGTGACGTCATCTTGCATACAATACCGGGGTGTGGGCGGAGATAGATTCCGTCACATGACTGCTGCCGGACACGACTAGGACATGCGCTCCCGGGAATGTACCGGTCACACTCACCGACAACCGCCTTCTCCTCAGCCGCCGCCTCCTCCTCCTCATCCCCGCACGAACGGCGCGAGCTGATGACGTTGTCGCCAGAGGTAGGAGGCACCGCCCCTTTCTCCCTCGCAGCTGGAAAGTCACGTGACTTCGGAAGTCATGTGCTTCAGACTCGAGCGTCTGTCCGTATCCCTCAGCAACGGCTACACATTCAAGGCAGCGCGGGAAAATGTACAGCTATCCCAGAGATGGCGGCCGGGCGTCTGCTGTGTCTGAGATAACATGAGGAGGAGGAGGAGGAGGAGGAGGAGGTGCTGGGGGGGGGATAACGAGGAGGAGGTGCTGGGGGGGGGGGATAACGAGGAGGAGGTGCTGGGGGGGGGGGATGAGGAGGAGGGGGGGGATAACGAGGAGGAGGAGGAGGTGCTGGGGGGGGGGATAACGAGGAGGAGGTGCTGGGGAGGGGGGATAACGAGGAGGAGGTGCTGGGGGGGGGGGATAACATGAGGAGGTGGTGCTGGGGGTATAACATGAGGAGGAGGAGGAGGTGGTGCTGGGGGTATAACATGAGGAGGAGGTGGTGCTGGGGGTATAACATGAGGAGGAGGAGGTGCTGGGGGGGGGGATAACATGAGGAGGTGGTGCTGGGGGTATAACATGAGGAGGAGGAGGAGGTGGTGCTGGGGGTATAACATGAGGAGGAGGTGGTGCTGGGGGTATAACATGAGGAGGAGGAGGTGCTGGGGGGGGGGATAACATGAGGAGGTGGTGCTGGGGGTATAACATGAGGAGGAGGAGGTGCTGAAGGGGATAACATGAGGAGGAGGTGCTGGGGGGGATAACATGAGGAGGAGGTGCTGGGGGAATAACATGAGGAGGAGGAGGTGCTGAAGGGGATAACATGAGGAGGAGGTGCTGGGGGGGGGGATAACATGAGGAGGTGGTGCTGGGGGTATAACATGAGGAGGAGGAGGTGCTGGGGGGGGGGATAACATGAGGAGGTGGTGCTGGGGGTATAACATGAGGAGGAGGAGGTGCTGAAGGGGATAACATGAGGAGGAGGTGCTGGGGGGGATAACATGAGGAGGAGGTGCTGGGGGAATAACATGAGGAGGAGGAGGTGCTGAAGGGGATAACATGAGGAGGAGGTGCTGAAGGGGATAACATGAGGAGGAGGTGCTGGGGGGGGGATAACATGAGGAGGTGGTGCTGGGGGTATAACATGAGGAGGAGGAGGTGCTGGGGGGGGGATAACATGAGGAGGTGGTGCTGGGGGTATAACATGAGGAGGAGGAGGTGCTGAAGGGGATAACATGAGGAGGAGGTGCTGGGGGGGATAACATGAGGAGGAGGTGCTGGGGGAATAACATGAGGAGGAGGAGGTGCTGAAGGGGATAACGTGAGGAGGAGGTGCTGGGGGAATAACATGAGGAGGAGGAGGTGCTGAAGGGGATAACATGAGGAGGAGGTGCTGAAGAGGATAACATGAGTAGGAGGTGCTGAAGAGGATAACATGAGGAGGAGGAGGCGCTGGGGGGGATAACAGGAGGAGGGGGAGGTGCTAGGGGGGATAACATGAGGAGGGGGAGGTGCTAGGGGGGATAACATGAGGAGGAGGTGCTAGGGGGGGGATAACATGAGGAGGAGGAGGTGCTAGGGGGGGATAACATGAGGAGGAGGAGGTGCTAGGGGGGGATAACATGAGGAGGAGGAGGTGCTAGGGGGGGATAACATGAGGAGGAGGAGGTGCTGGGGGGGATAACATGAGGAGGTGCTGGGGGGATAACATGAGGAGGAGGTGCTAGGGGGGATAACATGAGGAGGAGGAGGTGCTGGGGGGATAACATGAGGAGGAGGAGGTGCTAGGGGGGATAACATGAGGAGGAGGTGCTAGGGGGGGGATAACATGAGGAGGAGGTGCTAGGGGGGGATAACATGAGGAGGAGGTGCTAGGGGGGGATAACATGAGGAGGAGGAGGTGCTGGGGGGATAACATGAGGAGGTGCTGGGGGGATAACATGAGGAGGAGGTGCTGGGGGGATAACATGAGGAGGAGGAGGTGCTGGGGGGATAACATGAGGAGGAGGAGGTGCTAGGGGGGGATAACATGAGGAGGAGGAGGTGCTAGGGGGGATAACATGAGGAGGAGGAGGTGCTGGGGGGATAACATGAGGACGAGGTGGTGCTGGGGGGGGATAACATGAGGAGGAGGTGGTGCTGGGGGGATAACATGAGGAGGAGGTGCTGAAGGGGATAACATGAGGAGGAGGAGGTGGTGCAGGGGGGGATAACATGAGGAGGTGGTGCTGGGGGGATAACATGAGGAGGAGGAGGTGCTGAAGGGGATAACATGAGGAGGAGGTGCTGGAGGGGATAACATGAGGAGGAGGAGGTGCTGGGGGGGAATACCATGAGGAGGAGGAGGTGCTTGGGGGGATAACATGAGGAGGAGGTGGTGCTGGGGGGGTGTAATATGAGGAGGAGGAGGTGGTGCTGGGGGGGTGTAATATGAGGAGGAGGAGGTGGTGCTGGGGGGGTGTAATATGAGGAGGAGGAGGTGGTGCTGGGGGGGGTGTAATATGAGGAGGAGGAGGTGCTGGGGGGGTGTAATATGAGGAGGAGGAGGTGCTGGGGGGGTGTAATATGAGGAGGAGGAGGTGCTGGGGGGGGTGTAATATGAGGAGGAGGAGGTGCTGGGGGGGGGTGTAATATGAGGAGGAGGAGGTGCTGGGGGGGTGTAATATGAGGAGGAGGAGGTGCTGGGGGGGGTGTAATATGAGGAGGAGGAGGTGCTGGGGGGGTGTAATATGAGGAGGAGGAGGTGCTGGGGGGGTGTAATATGAGGAGGAGGAGGTGCTGGGGGGGTGTAATATGAGGAGGAGGAGGTGCTGGGGGGGTGTAATATGAGGAGGAGGAGGTGCTGGGGGGGTGTAATATGAGGAGGAGGAGGTGCTGGGGGGGGTGTAATATGAGGAGGAGGAGGTGCTGGGGGGGGTGTAATATGAGGAGGAGGAGGTGCTGGGGGGGTGTAATATGAGGAGGAGGAGGAGGTGCTGGGGGGGTGTGTAATATGAGGAGGAGGAGGTGCTGGGGGGGGTGTAATATGAGGAGGAGGAGGAGGTGCTGGGGGGGTGTGTAATATGAGGAGGAGGAGGAGGTGCTGGGGGGGGTGTAATATGAGGAGAAATCTCTCATGTAAATTCCAGGAGATGTACTAGTGTGTGTTGGTCGGTGTCTGTGTCTTGTGGACGTCGTATTTGTGGTCTGTTTGCCCCAGTTTTAGTAATGGAGGATCCCCAATAGCCGGGCCTGTGGCCTCGGCCTCATCTAGGGCTCACAAAACAGGAACTGGGCAAGTGATAAGGTGTGAGCGATGAGCGGAGATGCACTTATATTTTATATTTTATTGTTATTCTGGCTGTGGCAGTCACTGTCTTGTCTGTCAGTATACGTCGTTGTATTGCACCCAAACCTTATCGGATGATAAACGGATTCCGGTTCTGGAGGTGCGGGCAGCGTGGCGCTGTGCTCGGTTTAGAAACGCTTCATCCATGCGGTAGTTTTCCTTTAGGACTGCACTAGCCTTGCCCCGCAGACTCTAAGTAATAGTGGGACAGTGCAGGTGCTAACAGGTAATATACAGGTGCCTAACCTGTACCAATATACAAAAAGGGATTGAAATGAAAACACCCAGCACCTACTCACACTGTACACCAGGTATACAATATAGAGGTTTATTGGATCTAAAACTGGAACATATGAGTAGTATACAATTCTATGTTCAAAATGTGAGAACGTATGGGACCTGCATATGGGACCGGTCTAACAAATTAATTCTTTATTACAGAAAATTTCATTCAAAATTACAGAACACAGACAGTTTAAAAACATCAAGAATAGGACTCCAAAAAGAATATATTGCCATCAAACCAAAAAGGACATCCAGGAGTATGATTCAACATATATATATGTGCGTAGTGCATTTAGATTTAACTGGGTCGGCATAGCCACGGATGAACTATCAATTAACACAATTACAATGCGACACAAAGTCTGTGTTTGCAACTATTTCTATTATCTACAGTCATATAATGGCTATTTGCACATACCCATCAATGAAGCTCCTGGGTTCTAGGTTGTGGTCAATCTCCCCAACACTCGTTTCGCGTTACCACCTCTTCCTCAGGGGGTACAAGGAAGCGGTGGAAACGTGCGTTGGGGAGACTGACCACAACCTAGAACCCAGGAGCTTCATTGATGGGTATGTGCAAATAGCCATTATATGACTGTAGATAATAGAAATAGTTGCAAACACAGACTTTGCGTCCCCTACTTACTACTATGCCATGGAATACGAGCTTATGATAAAAGTGTTAATGTAACTTCGTAAGGCAGCCTACGTACATAGACATACTTACCCACAGATTGAGCACAATCTTCATAGCTAGTGTGAATAAAAACTGTAATACAATAGCTTCCCTAGCAAGTCCGAACCTGTTAGGTGAAGACACACGTGGCGTTTTTGGGCTGTTTTTAGTTAGTGCGTTTTCAGATCGTTAAAAAGCGCATCCGTTTTTTGAAAACGCATGCGTTTTGTCAGTTTTTCCAAATTTGCGCAATTACAAACGGACAAAAACGCATGCGTTTTTTAACGATCTGAAAACGCACGAACTAAAAATGCCACGTGTGTCTTCACCCTAAGCAGTAGCTTCATTGTAATGTAGTTTAGGGCTCATTCACACTGGCGTCTGCGGGGCCGTACATGTCCCCATAGCGGCACGGCGGGGATCCGGTGCCACGCGTTTGGCACCGATCCGGGCCGCACACCGAAACAACAAGATAGAGCACGTGTGCCGCTGTTTTCTATGGAGGGAGGAGGGGGCATACCACGTGTGTATGTACCCTTATGCCTATAGACACGTGCACCCAGAGATTGTGCTCATTTCCTGCATAGACAACTTGAACCAGAAGCGTAAAACAGTTAACGCAGCAAGTCTGAATAGGATGTAAAAATCTGAACCTGTCATACAGACACTGCATGCACAGCACACGAGCTGTCTAGGCTTTATGTTAATGTGTAACACGGTCTAATTAGTGTATTGGGAACAAAAAGAGCTACAAGCACAAAAATTATAAACACACTAAGCACAAAGGAGATAGGATGTGCAGAGTCTAACACACATCACCGCAAGGAAATAGATGAGCAGCGCTAGTATTCTAATGTTAATGTGTAACACTGTCTAATGAATGTATTGTAAAAATAAAGAGTTACAAGCACACGAGCTAGATATACACCAAGCTGCAAACTATAATACAAAGTCAGCTAGAGACACTGCGCTGAGTCAAGCAGTTACGTAGGATCTGACAATCTGGCTTAGGGCTTATTCACATGGCCGTCTGCGGGGACGTACATGCGGCCAGGACGGCAATAGCGGCACGGCGGGGATATGGTGCCACACATGTGTGACACCGATCCGGGCCGCACACCGCAAAAAGATAGAGCAATAACTAAAAAGTGAAAATTTTATAGCCTGCAAAAGGAGGCAACAAGAAAACTAAAAAAAACTGGCAGCTGCAGGGCGCTCCTTCCCTTCTGCGCCTCGCTGTGCGCCCATAAAATGAGTAACGTCCACATGTGGGGGGTCTCTGTACCCAGGAGAAGTAATGGCCACATGTGGGGGGTCTCTGCACTCGGGAGAAGTAACAGTCACATGTGGGGGGTCTCTGTACTCGGGAGAAGTAACAGCCACATGTGGGGGGTCTCTGTACCCAGGAGAAGTAATGGCCACATGTGGGGGGTCTCTGTACCCAGGAGAAGTAACAGCCACATGTGGGGGGTCTCTGTACCCAGGAGAAGTAATGGCCACATGTGGGGGGTCTCTGCACTCGGGAGAAGTAATGGCCACATGTGGGGTGTCTCTGCACTCGGGAGAAGTAATGGCCACATGTGGGGGGTCTCTGTACTCGGGAGAAGTAATGGCCACATGTGGGGGGTCTCTGTACTTGGGAGAAGTAACGGCCACATGTGGGGGGTCTCTGTACTTGGGAGAAATTGCAGAACAAATTGTAAGGTGAGTTTTCTATTTTTATCTTTTGGAAATGTGTAAATTTTAGAGCTAAATGAACGTATAACCGTCACAATTTGACCATTCCAAATTTCACCTCCATTTTGATTCAATTACTATGAAGATCTCAAGGGGGTTGGTTATATAGGGGGGTTTTGATGCTAAATATGTAAAATTTCATTCAAAACAGTATTTATCCGCAAAAGAGTAAATTCTGAAAATACGGAAAATCGCTATTCTATTTGTAAGCCGCGTGACATCAAAATATATTATCCAGACACTTTAAAAATGATGAAAATGTAAAGAAGACAAATGGGGAAATGTTATTCAACAACTTATTTAGGTGGTAAATCTTCTGCCTGAAAATGTAATGATTTAGAATTTTAAAAAGTGAAATTTTTCAAAAAAAATCATAATTTTTTCTCTTTTTTTTTGGAAAATAAACGCAAAACTTTATCATCCAACATTTACCACTAAAATGAAGTACAACATGTGGGGAAAAAACATTCTCAGAATCGCTTTGATAAGTAACAGAGTTCAAAAGTTATAACCATATAAAGCGACGCAAGTCAGAATCCAAAAAATGGGACTGAGCCTTAAGTTGTAAAATGGCTGCGTCCTTAAGGGGTTAATCGCCAGGAATAACTTTTTTTTTAATATTTTGATAGAATGTGAGTTTTGGGATTCCTAACATGTTATGATTATATGTGTTTAGTTTTATATCAGTTCTATGGAAAGGGAGGCGATTTGAAATGGGCAATGTCTTTTTATACTGTATTTGCAGACTCTAGGAGGTGAGCGGGAAGCCTAAATCTGTGTTTTGGCCCCCACCAGCCCCACATGCAGCTAATGGTGGAGGAAGGGAAGTAAAAAAAAAACAGAATCCAACCTTTACAATAAAAAGGTTTGAACTTGGCCCCCAAACACTTTACGGCTTTAAGTCACTGTAGCAACTAGTTGTTTCTACCACAATCACTTGGTAATGTCTCTGCCCACTATTAGACTAGAAACACTGTCCATGGTTAGTCCTTGAATCCTGGTCCAAGGACTGGACTAATTTCATCATAGTGATATATGGCATGTAATATGAACACAGTTCGCTGTTCTGCCGGCAGTCTGACATTTTTGACCTATACGTTAATAGTTTCTTCCATGGGACAATTCTTGCATTGCTAAATAATAAATTAAAAAAAAAACACTTTTCTGTAGTGCAGTGGACAACTTAGCTGTCTTTGTATTGTGCGTTATAATACGCACAAGACCTAAAAAAAGGCATGTAATATATCTAGGTACCCCAGTACACATTACACACAGACATGAGCAGGGGGAGGAGAGGGGAGGGGTAACAGGGGTGACATCACTGCCTCTGACCATGTGACCAGCCTCATTTACATAATAAAGAAAAGATGATTTTACAATGATTAATGCATGAAATAACTAGATAAAGGCTGTGATGGATCCTTGTGAGCTGCTCCAACAGGAAGAGGTGACAGGACAAGTGACACAGACCTGATGACAGATGTCCTTTGAGGCAATTAAATATATAATTTTAACTTACGTTGTTCTTTTATATTAAACCACAAATCCCCATTTCCATAATTCGGTTATATACATACACATATATATATACACACACACACACACTACCTGGGTTGGCTTCTGGCCCATAATGGAATTATATCTAATGAGAGCTGGTGATAACTGTATTGATCTGACTCTGTTTCACTGAGGTGAGTGAAAGGGGACTTTTAACTATTCAGGATTTTGGGCGAGTGTTGTGCCTTTCAGGAGGTTTTGTGGACAACTCTCCCTTCCTATGCTCCTGGAACCCGTATCTATGAAAAACGATAACTTAATGACCTTGTGTACCCTTATAGGGTCTGTAATGTCAAACTAATCTATAAGATTTACAAAGTGTTTTTTTTTAACCTTAAAATGTGATAAGAAAGGCATCCAGAGGGCCGTTTGTAATTTGGGGTCATCTGTAAGTCGAGTGCCTGTAAGGCGGGGACCGTGATGGTAGAACCACCTTATCTCTAGGTAGATCCCTGTCTATGATGATAGAACCTCCTCTAGGTGTAGAGGATGCCTCCTGTCTATGGTGATGGTGGAGCCTCCTCTCCTCTAGGTGTAGAGGATGCCCCCTGTCTATGGTGATGATAGAGCCTCCTCTCCTCTAGGTGTAGAGGATACCCCCTGTCTATGGTGATGGTAGAACCTCCTCTCCTCTAGGTGTAGAGGATGCCCCTGTCTATGGTGATGGTAGAACCTCCTCTCCTCTCTAGGTGTAGAGGATGTCCCCTGTCTATGGTGATGGTAGAACCTCCTCTCCTCTAGGTGTAGAGGATGCCCCCTGTCTATGGTGATGGTAGAACCTCCTCTCCTCTAGGTGTAGAGGATGCCCCCTGTCTATGGTGATGGTAGAACCTCCTCTCCTCTAGGTGTAGACGATGCCCCCTGTCTATGGTGATGGTAGAACCTCCTCTCCTCTAGGTGTAGAGGATGTCCCCTGTCTATGGTGATGGTAGAACCTCCTCTCCTCTAGGTGTAGAGGATGCCCCCTGTCTATGGTGATGGTAGAACCTCCTCTCCTCTAGGTGTAGAGGATGCCTCCTGTCTATGGTGATGGTAGAACCTCCTCTCCTCTAGGTGTAGAGGATGCCCCCTGTCTATGGTGATGGTAGAACCTCCTCTCCTCTAGGTGTAGAGGATGCCTCCTGTCTATGGTGATGGTAGAACCTCCTCTCCTCTAGGTGTAGAGGATGCCTCCTGTCTATGGTGATGGTAGAACCTCCTCTCCTCTAGGTGTAGAGGATGCCCCTGTCTATGGTGATGGTAGAGCCTCCTCTCCTCTAGGTGTAGTGGATACACCCTGTCTATGGTGATGGTAGAACCTCCTCCCCTCTAGGTGTAGAGGATGCCCCCTGTCTATGGTGATGGTAGAACCTCCTCTCCTCTAGGTGTAGTGGATACACCCTGTCTATGGTGATGGTAGAACCTCCTCACCTCTAGGTGTAGAGGATGCCCCCTGTCTATGGTGATGGTAGAACCTCCTCTCCTCTAGGTGTAGAGGATGCCTCCTGTCTATGGTGATGGTAGAACCTCCTCTCCTCTAGGTGTAGTGGATACACCCTGTCTATGGTGATGGTAGAACCTCCTCACCTCTAGGTGTAGAGGATGCCCCCTGTCTATGGTGATGGTAGAACCTCTTCTCCTCTAGGTGTAGAGGATGCCCCCTGTCTATGGTGATGGTAGAACCTCCTCTCCTCTAGGTGTAGAGGATGCCCCCTGTCTATGGTGATGGTAGAACCTCCTCTCCTCTAGGTGTAGAGGATGCCCCCTGTCTATGGTGATGGTAGAACCTCCTCTCCTCTAGGTGTAGAGGATGCCCCCTGTCTATGGTGATGGTAGAACCTCCTCTCCTCTAGGTGTAGAGGATGCCCCCTGTCTATGGTGATGGTAGAACCTCCTCTCCTCTAGGTGTAGAGGATGCCCCCTGTCTATGGTGATGATAGAACCTCCTCTCCTCTAGGTGTAGAGGATGTCCCCTGTCTATGGTGATGTTAGAACCTCCTCTCCTCTAGGTGTAGAGGATGCCTCCTGTCTATGGTGATGGTAGAACCTCCTCTCCTCTAGGTGTAGAGGATGCCTCCTGTCTATGGTGATGGTAGAACCTCCTCTCCTCTAGGTGTGGAGGATGCCTCCTGTCTATGGTGATGGTAGAACCTCCTCTCCTCTAGGTGTAGAGGATGCCTCCTGTCTATGGTGATGGTAGAACCTCCTCTCCACTAGGTGTAGAGGATGCCCCCTGTCTATGGTGATGGTAGAACCTCCTCTCCTCTAGGTGTAGAGGATGCCCCCTGTCTATGGTGATAGTAGAACCTCCTCTCCTCTAGGTGTAGAGGATGCCCCCTGTCTATGGTGATGGTAGAACCTCCTCTCCTCTAGGTGTAGAGGATGCCCCCTGTCTATGGTGATGGTAGAACCTCCTCTCCTCTAGGTGTAGAGGATGTCCCCTGTCTATGGTGATGGTAGAACCTCCTCTCCTCTAGGTGTAGAGGATGCCCCCTGTCTATGGTGATGGTAGAACCTCCTCTCCTCTAGGTGTAGAGGATGTCCCCTGTCTATGGTGATGGTAGAACCTCCTCTCCTCTAGGTGTAGAGGATGCCCCCTGTCTATGGTGATGATAGAACCTCCTCTCCTCTAGGTGTAGAGGATGTCCCCTGTCTATGGTGATGTTAGAACCTCCTCTCCTCTAGGTGTAGAGGATGCCTCCTGTCTATGGTGATGGTAGAACATCCTCTCCTCTAGGTGTAGAGGATGCCCCCTGTCTATGGTGATGGTAGAACCTCCTCTCCTCTAGGTGTAGAGGATGCCCCTGTCTATGGTGATGGTAGAACCTCCTCTCCTCTAGGTGTAGAGGATGCCCCCTTGTCTATGGTGATGGTAGAACCTCCTCTCCTCTAGGTGTAGTGGATGCCCCCTGTCTATGGTGATGGTAGAACCTCCTCTCCTCTAGGTGTAGAGGATGCCCCCTGTCTATAGTGATGGTAGAACCTCCTCTCCTCTAGGTGTAGAGGATGCCCCTGTCTATGGTGATGGTAGAGCCTCCTCTCCTCTAGGTGTAGAGGATGCCCCCTGTCTATGGTGATGGTAGAACCTCCTCTCCTCTAGGTGTAGAGGATGCCCCTGTCTATGGTGATGGTAGAACCTCCTCTCCTCTAGGTGTAGAGGATGCCCCCTTGTCTATGGTGATGGTAGAACCTCCTCTCCTCTAGGTGTAGTGGATGCCCCCTGTCTATGGTGATGGTAGAACCTCCTCTCCTCTAGGTGTAGAGGATGCCCCCTGTCTATAGTGATGGTAGAACCTCCTCTCCTCTAGGTGTAGAGGATGCCCCTGTCTATGGTGATGGTAGAGCCTCCTCTCCTCTAGGTGTAGAGGATGCCCCCTGTCTGTGGTGATGGTAGATCCTCCTCTCCTCTAGGTGTAGAGGATGCCCCCTGTCTATGGTGATAGTAAAACCTCCTCTCCTCTAGGTGTAGAGGATGCCCCTGTCTATGGTGATGGTAGAACCTCCTCTCCTCTAGGTGTAGAAGATGCCCCCTGTCTATGGTGATGGTAGAACCTCCTCTCCTCTAGGTGTAGAGGATGCCTCCTGTCTATGGTGATGGTAGAACCTCCTCTCCTCTAGGTGTAGAGGATGCCCCCTGTCTATGGTGATGGTAGAACCTCCTCTCCTCTAGGTGTAGAGGATGCCCCCTGTCTATGGTGATGATAGAACCTCCTCTCCTCTAGGTGTAGAGGATGCCTCCTGTCTATGGTGATGGTAGAACCTCCTCTCCTCTAGGTGTAGAGGATGCCCCTGTCTATGGTGATGGTAGAGCCTCCTCTCCTCTAGGTGTAGAGGATGCCCCTGTCTATGGTGATGGTAGAGCCTCCTCTCCTCTAGGTGTAGAGGATGCCCCCTGTCTGTGGTGATGGTAGATCCTCCTCTCCTCTAGGTGTAGAGGATGCCCCCTGTCTATGGTGATGGTAGAACCTCCTCTCCTCTAGGTGTAGAGGAAGCCCCCTGTCTGTGGTGATGGTAGAACCTTCTCTCCTCTAGGTGTAGAGGATGTCCCCTGTCTATGGTGATGGTAGAACCTCCTCTCCTCTAGGTGTCTATGGTAATGGTAAAACCATCTTAATACCAAGGTGAAAGACTCCACAACACAAAATAGAAGAAATAATTTAATAAGATACATCTGCGCACAATCCACTTACTAAGAGTTTCCCATAAAAGTCTGATCCGGCCTCTGTAGAAAATACTCTCTATAGTCAGAATACAGTAACGTCTGCGTTTCCTCCACATGTTTCTTCTGATGCTGAATAAGACCAGATTTTTGACTAAAACATTTCCCACATTGATCACAAGGAAATTGTCTTTCCCCGACATGGATTCTCTGATGTTGGACTAGATTGGATTTGTGTGTAAAGGATTTATCACACTCCGTACAGGAGAAGGGCTTCTCTCCTGTGTGGATTCTCTGATGTGTGAGAAGATTGGATTTGAGGGTAAAACACTTTCCACAGTAAGAACACGAGAAGGGTTTATATCCTGAGTGGATCCTCTCATGTCTTCCAAGATCTGACTTCAGGGAAAAGCACTTCCCACACACTGAACATGGAAACGGCTTGTGGCCGGAGTGGATCCTCTCGTGGCGGACCATGTCCGACTTCAATGTGAAACATTTTCCACATTCTGAACAGGAATGAGGTTTTTGGTCCAGGTGAATCCTGCGATGTTCCACCAGCTGCTGTTTGTGACTAAAACACTTCCCGCAATCTGAACAAAAAAATTGCTTCACACTGTTGTTAATTCTCTGATGCACCAGGACTTCTGATCTCCTGGGGAAACATGTTTTACCCTCTAGAAGTCCTGCACTTTGGAGGTAACTATGAGACGGATCCAAGTGTTGAGGCAACAGGTCTCCATTGTACAGGATCGGTGGTAGACTTTGAGGGATGAAGGTTTGGGTCATAAAATGAGCTTCCGGAGAATTTTTTAATTGATCAGATGATGGATTTTCACTGTATAGGATAGGGGGTATATATTGGGCCATAAGGTTTTGAGGGGGATCAGATGATGGATCTTTACTTTCAAGGAGTGGGGGTATAATCTCTCCTGGAAAAACTTGCCTAATGATTTTGTGTTCTCTTTTATTACTTGAGGACCAGGCAGGGGGTGTTTTTGAGAGATCGCCATTGAAGGCTTCACCTAGGAAAGAGAAAATGAATCATGATTTGGACGGTAAGCTAACATTTGGTAAAATAAAATGTATTCATTACAATAGGATTTGTAAACAGATCGCCCCATAGTGTTTCATGTCCCCACTGGGGTTCAAAATCCTATAAGAAGATTCCATGTTTTCCAAAATGTGTTACTGAACATGATAAATCCTCTCCCAACTATTACTCAACCCCAACAGTCCTGGGGTGTCCTGTCCCGTCAAATCCTCATGTCTGGACCATAAACAGCAGAAATGTCTGTGTGTGTGTATAGCACCTATCATCAGAAAGTGACAGCTCTCCTGTGCAGCAACATAAAACCTCCTCCCTGCAGGTTCCTCAGAGGTTCTACATGATTCAATCCTCCCCCTATACAGGCGGTCCCCTACTTAAGGACACCCGACTTACAGACAACCCATAGTTACAGACAGACCCCTCTGACCTCTGGTGACCTCTCTGGATGTTACTATAGTCCCAGGCTGCAATGATCAGCTGTAAGGTGTCTGTAATGAAGATTTATTGATAATCCTTGGTCCCATTACAGCAAAAAATGTTTAAACTCTAATTGTCACTGGGGCCAAAAATTTTTTTTTGTCTGGATCTACAATGATAAAATATACAGTTTCGACTTACATACAAATTCAACTTAAGAACAAACTTCCGGACCCTATCTTGTACGTAACCCGGGGACTGCCTGTAGTGTGTCTCTGTATAGGTGTATGACTCACCTTTGTTACCATCAGTAGGATGTTCCATCTCCATGAACTGGTGGTCGCCCATCAGGAATGTGTCTACTTCATCGTCCAGTTCTTCCACTTTAATATTGAGAAAACCATCACCCTAAACAAGGACATTCACCATATAAAAGTGTGTCAGGAGTGTGCGGCTTATTACAGACCATATAACGTGTACATCGCTGTGTCAGGTACCTGATAATCCTGTGCGGCTCCTTCCCGGAAGTCTATAGGACAGGGACATCCATCAGGAGGATTTTGCTTAACGTTACCATCTTCAATAAAGAAACAGATGGTAACATATTATAACACGGTCCTTTTGGGGCACTACAGCCTCTTTGCTACCCTTCCTCCCCCCCCAATAATAATGTCACTTTTATTAGATAAACTAATGAAAATCGCTAGAACCCTCAGCGCTATCGATACTGCAGCCTAATCAGACAGGAGGTGGGCCGAGAAAAATCCTGGAAAATCAGTACATAGAAACTCCGGATGACACCAGGACAGAGCCGAGGGCTGGGTTTTTAATCTACAGACAATTTTTGATTTCCATCTAAAGTGACGATGGGAAAAAAAGCTTTAGTTATGGGCAAGGGAAGGAATTCTCACACAATTACAAACAACCTGGTGAATATTACCAAACAGAGCACTAGACGTCAGTGTAAAAGCTCTGATCCATCACTGGTTTCAGCCATGTCCAGGATTTGTCTGGTTTCACAATGACAAGTTGAGTCCTGGTCCATGGGGCACATTTACTAAAGGACCGAACACCACATTTCCGTAGGGTTTCCCGACTTTTTACAGTTTTGCGCTGAATTGCTTCGGGTTTTTGGCGCATGCGATCAGATTTTGGCGCATCGGCGTCGGCTTGCATGCCACACAAATCGGGGGCCGTGGACATCGGACAACCCGACTGATTCGGACAAACCGTGGAATTTAAAAACCAAATTGTGTTGCAAGATCAGCACTCACATGCACCGGGAAGAAGAAGGTGAACTCCGGCGGACCTCAGCGGGAAGCAACATGTAGGAAATTGAACGCGCATTCTTAGTGAATCGCGGCAGCTCCGGATCCTTGTCCAACATTCCGGATCGACGGCGTCAACAGGACGGGTAAGTAAATGTGCCCCATTGTGTTGGTCAGATCTCTCTGGGTGGAGACATGAGCTGACAGGATCTGCCATCTATGACATGATGAATCACTGCCTCCCCCAAGGACTAGGGTGCTGTCCCGAAACCATAATAATAGTACGGTACAGCAGTCCAGCAGAAACTTTAAAGATTCATAGAGGATTAGGTCCAGGTCCTGAGTGAGTATTCAGTCTCGGAAATCTGTCTGACAGAGACCAAGGGTTAGACCCAAGATTCCCCGATATCCCCCTCTACATGCTTGGATCTCCATATATCTGGCTCTCTAGAATGGATGGTGTGTCAGGCTGAGCATCTCCCCTGCTGCTCCATTCATTTTCTATTGCATTGTACACGACTATCCCCAGCAGATCCCCCCCCCCCCCATTCCCCTAAATAGTGAGTGGAACACAACGTGCAAAATTAGCTTGTTGCCGATTCGTTCAAGGGAACAGCAGTGGAGGTCACGGGAGAGCTACAAGTTGTTAGTGGGTAACCGGACCATCTTGGGTCAACCCCTTTTTAGTAATTTTTTTTTTTAACAGGGACGGACCTGATAGAGTTGACAGTCTATTACATTAGACACCAAAAACATATTTGATACTAAATTACCATATTCACTGCAAGTCATGAGCCTTTCTACTCCGACATGGATTCTCTGATGTTGGACAAGATTAGATTTGTGCGTAAAAGATTTGTAACACTGAGGGCAGGAGAAGGGCTTCTCTCCTGTGTGGATTCTCTGATGTGTGAGAAGATTGGATTTGAGGGTAAAACACTTTCCACAGTAAGAACAAGAGAAGGGTTTATGTCCCGAGTGGATCCTCTCATGTCTTCCAAGATCTGACTTCAGGGAAAAGCATTTCCCACACACTGAGCATGTAAATGGCTTCTGGCCCGTGTGGTTTCTCTGATGTCTGACCATGTCCGATTTTAGCGTGAAGCATTTCCCACATTCTGGACATGGAAACGGCCTCACCATCCCATGTGTTCTCTGGTGCTTAACCAGATCTGACTTTTTGATAAAACTTTTCCCGCAGTCTGAGCACATATGTGGCTTTTGGCCTGTGTGAATTCTCCGATGTTGAACAAGATTTGACTTGTGACTAAAACATTTGCCACATTCTAAGCACGAGAAGGGCTTCTCTCTGGTGTGAATTCTCTGATGCACAATGAGATTGGATTTCTGTGTAAACCATTTCCCACACACCGGACATGAAAACCTCTTCTCGCCCCTGTGAGCCACGCTTCCTGTAGAAATATAGGACAGTTCTGAGGAACGATCCACATTATCAGAAAGGTTAGAGGACAGATCTCCAGCCTGTAGGAGTGAGGGAATGTTCTTTGTCCGAATATCTGAAGCTTCTGGAGAATGTTCCATGTTATTAGTTACAGCTTGAGGATTCAGATTCTCTCTAGAAAAGTCTTGGACAAGGGCGACGTCTTCCTTTACATTGTGTGGAGAACCAACATGGTACAAGGTCGTCTCAGCAACGTGTCCACCTGTCCGAGAGAACAAAATACCCAAACTTCAGTACAAGCCGTAGCATGTTATCATAATGTAATGATGGGCATGAATAGTTAATGCACAGATACCTGCAGGGATCTCCTCCCCATCCAGAAGAAGCTGCTCTTCTCCCTCTGCAGCTTTTTTACTGTTCCCATCTTCAGCCTGAATGGAAGACAAGATGTAGAAAGTACTGGTATCAGACTCCATGTACAGAGCGGACACTAGTAATAGCACGTGTAGGGCTTATAAACATAACACTTCTGGGGATCCATATACACAATGGGTACAGAAAGTATTCAGACCCCTTTAAATTTTTCACTCTTTGTTTCATTGAAGCCAATTGGCAAGATCAATGTGCACTGTGCACCCACCTGGACCAAAAACAGAAATGTAGATATTTTCGCCAATTTAAGAATTCATCCCCTTTGCTCAGTTAGTAGAAGCAGTTTTGGAGCTTGTACAAGTTTCTCACCACTGGATTTGGGGATCCTCCGTCTCTTCCTTGCAGATCCTCTCCGGTTCCCTCAGTTGCCACAATTCTGTCTGAGCTCCTTTGGCAGTTCCCTAGACCTCATGATTCTCATGTGCTCTGACATGCACTGTCAGCTGTGAGGTCTTCTATAGACAGGTGTGCACCTTTCCTAATCAAGTCCAATAAGTTTACATAAACACAGCTGGACTCCAATGAAAAGAGTAGAACCATCTCAAGAAGGATCAGAAGAAAATGGACGTGTCACAGAAAAGAGTCTGAATACCTGACCATGTGATTTAATACATTAGCAAACATATCTACATTTCTGAATACTTTCCGTACCCACTGTAGTTCTCCATTGCAGATGTCTCTTAGCTAGAATGAGCTAATGGCAGTAAATGTCAGGAATCCATTTCAATCTGTGGTGCAACTGTGTCCGTGTGTATTAGTGTGGGGAATAGGAAGGCTCAGACTAGTGGTCAGGGTTTTAAAGCTTAATGTCATTATCCATTTATTAGAGAACTCCTGAAATCCTGCAGTTTTAACACTGACCACTAGTCTGACATCTGTGCACATGTTGCACACCTGTAAAACTACTACTGCATTACACGGCAGATTTGCTACATGCACCCGACCATAAATGAGGGCTGTGAGCTAGCCACAAAAACCATCAGCTAGCTCACTGTCCCCATTGAGGTCTACTTGGGATGGTCACAGAGTGGTAGGCCCGCCAAAGGTCCTTTTTCTGCCTGAATTCACAGCGCAGCCGCTCATTCAGTCTCCCATTTGTGGACCGTTTGTGCACAGGTTGGAAGGGTCAATCTACAATAGTGGGGCAACCTCTGTTAATCTACCTCACGATCCAGCCAAACATTCACATCTTTCTTTGGACATTCAGGTTTGTGCAGGGACCTTGGACATCTCTCTGGTGGGTTTGTGATAGTGAATCCATCTGTGGAAAGAAGAAATAAAAAACACATTCATCAAATGATGGAAGAACCTCAAAAGTTCCAAGTTTCCAAGTTCTGAGTCTTCAAATACCTGGAAACATGAGGTCCTGGTGCTCCTCCATCATAACTTCTTTATAGAGATCCTTGTGCTCTTCTATGTAGTCCCACTCCTCCAGGGAGAAATAGACGCTGACATCCTGACACCTTATAGGGACCTGACACCCACAATGATACAGTCATCACCCAGACACATCACCCCTTGTATAATGTCCCAGCATCCCCTGCAGCGCTCACCTCTCCGCTCAGCAGCTCCAGGATCTTGTGTGTGAGCTCCAGGATATTTTGCTTGATGTTCTTCTCATGGATTAGTGGAGGTGGAGGCTCAGTCCTGGCACTCTGGATGCTGCTCCATCCTCCTGACACTTGTGGGATTCCAGGGGCCACAGACTCTCGTGATGTCCGATTCGATTCAGTGTCATCCTGTATACAGAGAGAGACCCTAATAAACCCCATTCATGCCGGAGCAGACACTGCAGTAAGGTCCCCAGCACTGCAGCACTTCCGCTGGGGACTCCACCAGATAAATAGGTTGTTTAGGTTGTTGTTCTTTTTCTCACTTTCTCCTCCGCCTCCAAGAAATGGAGAAGAAAGGAGGTACACACAGACACAATTGTTGGTCCCCCTCATTAAAAGAAAAAAAGTAAAAATTACATTTCTATGAAAAGAAAAAACTTATAAAACGGCCTGGACAAAAATTATGGTTTTCCAGACATTTACATCACGGTGCATCCCCGTGCCGTGCCTAGGGCTGCCGCTCCTCCCCGCACCGTGCCTAGGGCTGCCGCTCCTCCCGGCGCCGTGCCTAGGGCACAGTTACTCCGCTGTTTGGTGACATGGTGACCACACTCCTCATGGACTGGGGGAAGCGAAGGAAAGACTTGTCTCGGGAGCATGATAAAGGGAAAGGTAATAAGTCCATCTCCAAGCAGCTTGATGTTCCTGTGACTACAGTTTCACATATTATCCAGAAATGTAAGATCTATGGGACTATATCCGGCCTCCCTGGACGTGGCCGCAGGAGGGAAATTGATGACAAATCAAAGAGACAAATAATACGAGTGGTGACAAAAAACTGACAAAAAAATGATTAAAGGTGAACTTGATCTCAGCATCCGTCGTAGTTCCAAATCGTCTGCAGCAATTATCTCAAAAGCTTCTGAGACTAAATATTATGGTCCGGGCCTTAATATTAAGGTCCAAGGTCTCATGAGTTTTACTTTTCAAATTTTTTTTAATTCTGTTGAAACAGGAGGAAATGTCTGCCTTTCATTGCTTCACTTTAATATATATTTAACTTATTTTTACTTTTGTCAGATTCAAGTTATTTCCCTGGCATGTGATACAGCTCCCTCTCACCTCTCCAATCAGCAAGTAGAGGATCTTCAGTGCAAGCTTCACGATTTTCCCAGTTAATTGCTTGTGGTCCTTGCGTCTGACCGTGGACGTCATCTGTAGAACATTGGGACACAACGAATGAGGGAAAGCTTTAGGTATGGACACCAAGCCTTATAATGTCACCAGGTCCCTGGACCATCAGGGACCATTCTCAAAGGTCTAAATTTTGGACTGTTTAGACCTCCCTTAAAGGGGTTTACCCATGAAACCAAGGCAAAAACCAGAAGCGGGTCAGTACTCGGATGAGCCTTATAGAATGGGGCTAGTAATGTGACCACTAAGTTCAGACACAGAAGTCACAGTAACTAAAAACTAAGCACAAAACTAAAAAAACGTGCAAAAAAGTGTAACATATTCTAAAAAGGTTTTCTATATTTTATTGGCCACAGTCGTGATCAGTCGACTGTAACCACAGAAAGTTCCTGTATCGACCACGATTGAAACAGTTGGAGTTGATTCATGAAAGCAGAGAGTCCATATTTCCTGTACCGTCCAATCGCCATCTCTGCTGCTCCGAGGGATTATGGATGTGCACCGAGGACAAGTTTCCTGTACAGCAGATGACTAGGCTGCTGGGAGGTCGGTTCCAGGGCAGTACAGGAAATATGGCCGAACTATAGTCGTTACTTCACACATTGAACATGCTACTCCATGAAGCCTAAACCACTGGAAAAATTTGTAAGTTTTCCCAAGATGGGATAAGGTTTTCCTTGTCCCATCTTGGAAAACTTATTTGTATATTTTTTCAGAATCCCCTAGTGGAGCATCAATGGCTACAAGTCTCCACACGCCTACAAGGCAGCATTTATTGGCAAAGTCTCCATAAGGAGAACAATTACTTCCAGAGCCTAAACCACCGGACATTTCTCCAACTTTACCTTTTGACGATTCTCAGAGTTGGTCGTTTCCTTGGAGGAGGAAATGTTGAGCGCAGTCGTAGGGTCTCTTGAAGCTTCTCCCACATAACCTGTACCTGCAGAAGACACCACATTGTCCCCCGATTTCTGAGGCACGTTACAGCCATTGTCCGGGCTACAATTGCACTTGAAGTTCTTTGGGTTGGCGCTGGACAATGAGATGTTCCCGTATCCCATCCATGATGCCTCGGTTTGTGTCTGGACATCCCGTCTTGACTTGTTATCCGCTCCTCTTTGGTGGTTAATTTGGGGCTTTTGATCATCTTCCTTGATCTGAGTGTTGAGGTTTGGGAAGATACTTGGCAAAGCATCAGGCTTGAGGTGGCGTTGGTTTCCCAGCACCACGTAAGAGTCTTCTGAGAAGTGTCCTGAGCACAGACAATACTGAGCACTGCCCTGAGCCTGCATGATATCTTCTGCCAACTGGTTAACGTTAGGAAACGGTCCGCTCCGCCAAAGCCATTGCTTTATCATCTCCATGTTCTTTGGAAAGACATGGAAGGTGACGCTGGACAAATCTGCATTCTTGCACCAATGACTGTAACAGTTTTCGACAATACAATTCGGCATCTCTACCGGATCTGCAATAAAGGAACAGCGGAGGACTGAGGGAGAGGCGATGGAACCTTCAATCCTGAACTACAAGACACAAGAAATAGATCCTGCTCCCTACAGTCCAAAAGACCAGAAGCCGCCAACATTTACTGGTGGCCACAGGAGACCGACGACCCACTCATAGGGCAGATCACCAGTAACCGGTACAGGAGGCCCGACATCCCGACCACCAACACAGAGTCACTTCTAACTGGATAGTGGCCATCAGTGTAAACATCAGCTCCAATTCCTACCCATCCCTATACCCCAGTATATCCCTGACCTGTGCCCCTCCTACCCAGCCCGATACCCCGGTATATCCCTGACCTGTGCCCTTCCTACCCAGCCCGATACCCCGGTATATCCCTGACCTGTGCCCCTCCTACACAACCCGATACCCCGGTACATCCCTGACCTGTGTCCCTTCTACCCAGCCCGATACCCCAGTACATCCATAACCTGTGCCCCTCCTACCCAGCCCGATACCCCACTATATCCCTGACCTGTGCCCCTCCTACCCAGCCCGATACCCCACTATATCCCTGACCTGTGCCCCTTCTACCCAGCCCGATACCCCACTATATCCCTGACCTGTGCCCCTCCTACCCAGCCCGATACCCCGGTACATCCCTGACCTGTGTCCCTTCTACCCAGCCCGATACCCCAGTACATCCATAACCTGTGCCCCTCCTACCCAGCCCGATACCCCACTATATCCCTGACCTGTGCCCCTCCTACCCAGCCCGATACCCCACTATATCCCTGACCTGTGCCCCTTCTACCCAGCCCGATACCCCACTATATCCCTGACCTGTGTCCCTTCTACCCAGCCCGATACCCCAGTACATCCATAACCTGTGCCCCTCCTACCCAGCCCGATACCCCACTATATCCCTGACCTGTGCCCCTCCTACCCAGCCCGATACCCCACTATATCCCTGACCTGTGCCCCTTCTACCCAGCCCGATACCCCACTATATCCCTGACCTATGCCCCTCCTACCCAGCCCGATACCCCAGTATATCCCTGACCTGTGCCCCTTCTACCCAGCACGATACCCCGGTATATCCCTGACCTGTGCCCCTCCTACCCAGCACGATACCCCAGTATATCCCTAACCATTCCCCCCCTGACCTGATACCCCAGTATATCCCTGACCTGTGCCCCTCCTACCCAGCCCGATACCCCACTATATCCCTGACCTGTGCCCCTTCTACCCAGCACGATACCCCGGTATATCCCTGACCTGTGCCCCTCCTACCCAGCACGATACCCCAGTATATCCCTAACCTGTGCCCCTCCTACCCAACCAGATAACCTGATATATCTCTGACCTGTGCCCCTTCTACCCAGCCTGATACCCTGGTATATCTCTGACCTGTGCCCCTCATACCCAGCCCGATACCCCGGTATATCCCTAACCTGTGCCCCTCCTACCCAGCCCGATACCCCGGTATATCCCTGACCTGTGCCCCTTCTACCCAGCCCGATACCCCACTATATCCCTGACCTGTGCCCCTCCTACCCAGCCCGATACCCTGGTATATCTCTGACCTGTGCCCCTTCTACCCAGCCCGATACCCCAGTACATCCCTGACCTGTGCCCCTCCTACCCAGCCCGATAACCTGATATATCTCTGACCTGTGCCCCTTCTACCCAGCCCGATACCCCAGTATATCCCTGACCTGTGCCCTTCCTACCCAGCCCGATACCCCGGTATATCTGTGACCTGTGCCCCTCCTACCCAGCCCGATACCCCAGTACATCCCTGACCTGTGCCCCTCCTACCCAGCCCGATACCCCAGTATATCCCTAACCATTCCCCCCCCTGACCCTTGGCCCTTCTACCCAGCCCGATACCCCACTATATCCCTGACCTATGCCCCTCCTACCCAGCCCGATACCCCACTATATCCCTGACCTATGCCCCTCCTACCCAGCCCGATACCCCACTATATCCCTGGCCTGTGCCCTTCCTACCCAGCCCGATACCCCGGTATATCTCTGACCTGTGCCCCTCCTACCAAGCCCGATACCCTGGTACATCCCTGACCTGTGCCCCTCCTACCCAGCCCGATACCCCAGTATATCCCTGACCTGTGCCCCTCCTACCCAGCCCGATACCCCGGTATATCCCTGATCTGTGCCCCTTCTACCCAGCCCAATACCCCACTATATCCCTGACCTGTGCCCCTCCTACCCAGCCCGATACCCTGGTATATCTCTGACCTGTGCCCCTTCTACCCAGCACGATACTCCGGTATATCCCTGACCTGTGCCCCTCCTACCCAGCCCGATACCCCAGTATATCCCTAACCATTCCCCCCCTGACCTGATACCCCAGTATATCCCTGACCTGTGCCCCTCCTACCCAGCCCGATACCCAGTACATCCCAGACCTGATACCCCTGATCACCGCCCCCGGACCTGATACCCCAGTATTGCCCTGTGAGAAGAGATTTACTGTAATACCGTCGTGTCTGTACAGCGTCATATACTGCTAGCAGTAGCCGCTGTGATGACCGGTGACCCCTGAGACTCGTCCTTCCTGTTTTCTGCGGCCCCGGACACATCCCGCACACATCAGTGCACAGATCTGACAGTCACAGCGCCCCGCCCACCCCTCTCGCCAGCCTATCAGGCCGGGCATCGTCGCGCGGACTGATGACGTCAGCGGCCGGCAGCGCGCACAGACTGCTGGGTGCTGTAGTTTTCTTTTGTTGTTTTTCCTGATCCGCCTCTTCCTTCTGATTCCCCAGTAGAACACTGACCACTGCGCCCCCCCTCATTTATGGACGTAACCCAACTAGCAGAGAGGTCCTGAGAGCTGTCATCCTGTGACCTACACCCACCCCATGCCTTATTCACACCCCTAGGGTGTCCACACAGAGATGCTTCCTAGGGGGCCACCAATACCCCTAATTTTCCATAATTTGCCCCCCCACGCCAAAAAAATACACTGCTGAATAAAATAAGCGGAACACTTATATAAAAATATAACTCCAATATAACTCTAGGTGTAGAGGATGCCCCTGTCTATGGTGATGGTAGAACCTCCTCTCCTCTAGGTGTAGAGGATGCCCCCTGTCTATGGTGATGGTAGAACCTCCTCTCCTCTAGGTGTAGAGGATGCCCCTGTCTATGGTGATGGTAGAACCTCCTCTCCTCTAGGTGTAGAGGATGCCCCTGTCTATGGTGATGGTAGAACCTCCTCTCCTCTAGGTGTAGAGGATGCCCCTGTCTATGGTGATGGTAGAACCGCCTCTCCTCTAGGTGTAGAGGATGCCCCCTGTCTATGGTGATGGTAGAATCTCCTCTCCTCTAGGTGTAGAGGATGTCCCCTGTCTATGGTGATGGTAGAACCTCCTCTCCTCTAGGTGTAGAGGATGCCCCCTGTCTATGGTGATGGTAGAACCTCCTCTCCTCTAGGTATAGAGGATGCCCCCTGTCTATGGTGATGGTAGAACCTCCTCTCCTCTAGGTGTAGAGGATGCTCCCTGTCTATGGTGATGGTAGAACAGCCTCTCCTCTAGGTGTAGAGGATGTCCCCTGTCTATGGTGATGATAGAACCTCCTCTCCTCTAGGTGTAGAGGATGCCCCCTGTCTATGGTGATGGTAGAACCTCCTCTCCTCTAGGTGTAGAGGATGCCTCCTGTCTATGGTGATGGTAGAACCTCCTCTCCTCTAGGTGTAGAAGATGCCCCTGTCTATGGTGATGGTAGAACCTCCTCTCCTCTAGGTGTAGAGGATGCCCCCTGTCTATGGTGATGGTAGAACCTCCTCTCCTCTAGGTGTAGAGGATGCCCCTGTCTATGGTGATGGTAGAACCTCCTCTCCTCTAGGTGTAGAGGATGCCCCTGTCTATGGTGATGGTAGAACCTCCTCTCCTCTAGGTGTAGAGGATGCCCCTGTCTATGGTGATGGTAGAACCGCCTCTCCTCTAGGTGTAGAGGATGCCCCCTGTCTATGGTGATGGTAGAATCTCCTCTCCTCTAGGTGTAGAGGATGTCCCCTGTCTGTGGTGATGGTAGAACCTCCTCTCCTCTAGGTGTAGAGGATGCCCCCTGTCTATGGTGATGGTAGAACCTCCTCTCCTCTAGGTATAGAGGATGCCCCCTGTCTATGGTGATGGTAGAACCTCCTCTCCTCTAGGTGTAGAGGATGCTCCCTGTCTATGGTGATGGTAGAACAGCCTCTCCTCTAGGTGTAGAGGATGTCCCCTGTCTATGGTGATGATAGAACCTCCTCTCCTCTAGGTGTAGAGGATGCCCCCTGTCTATGGTGATGGTAGAACCTCCTCTCCTCTAGGTGTAGAGGATGCCCTTGTCTATGGTGATGGTAGATCCTCGTCTCCTCTAGGTGTAGAGGATGCCCCCTGTCAATGGTGATGGTAGAACCTCCTCTCCTCTAGGTGTAGAGGATGCCCCCTGTCTATGGTGATGGTAGAACCTCCTCTCCTCTAGGTGTAGAGGATGCCCCCTGTCTATGGTGATGGTGGAACCTCCTCTCCTCTAGGTGTAGAGGATGCCCCCTGTCTATGGTGATGATAGAACCTCCTCTCCTCTAGGTGTAGAGGATGCCCCCTGTCTATGGTGATGGTAGAACCTCCTCTCCTCTAGGTGTAGAGGATGCCCCCTGTCTATGGTGATGGTAGAACCTCCTCTCCTCTAGGTGTAGAGGATGCCCCCTGTCTATGGTGATGGTAGAACCGCCTCTCCTCTAGGTGTAGAGGATGCCCCCTGTCTATGGTGATGGTAGAACCTCCTCTCCTCTAGGTGTAGAGGATGCCCCCTGTCTATGGTGATGGTATAACCTCCTCTCTCTAGGTGTAGAGGATGCCCCCTGTCTATGGTGATGGTAGAGCCTCCTCTCCTCTAGGTGTAGAGGATGCCTCCTGTCTATGGTGATGGTAGAACCTCCTCTCCTCTAGGTGTAGAGGATGCCCCCTGTCTATGGTGATGATAGAACCTCCTCTCCTCTAGGTGTAGAGGATGCCTCCTGTCTATGGTGATGGTAGGACCTCCTCTCCTCTAGGTGTAGAGGATGCCTCCTGTCTATGGTGATGGTAGAACCTCCTCTCCTCTAGGTGTAGAGGATGCCTCCTGTCTATGATGATGGTAGAACCTCCTCTCCTCTAGGTGTAGAGGATGCCCCCTGTCTATGGTGATGGTAGATCCTCCTCTCCTCTAGGTGTAGAGGATGCCCCCTGTCTATGGTGATGGTAGAACCTCCTCTCCTCTAGGTGTAGAGGATGCCCCCTGTCTATGGTGATGGTAGAACCTCCTCTCCTCTAGGTGTAGAGGATGCCCCCTGTCTATGGTGATGGTAGAACCTCCTCTCCTCTAGGTGTAGAGGATGTCCCCCGTCTATGGTGATGGTAGATCCTCCTCTCCTCTAGGTGTAGAGGATGTCCCCCGTCTATGGTGATGGTAGAACCTCCTCTCCTCTAGGTGTAGAGGATGCCCCCTGTCTATGGTGATGGTAGTACCTCCTCTCCTCTAGGTGTAGAAGATGTCCCCTGTCTATGGTGATGGTAGATCCTCCTCTAGGTGTAGAGGATGTCCCCCGTCTATGGTGATGGTAGATCCTCCTCTCCTCTAGGTGTAGAAGATGTCCCCTGTCTATGGTGATGGTAGATCCTCCTCTAGGTGTAGAGGATGTCCCCCGTCTATGGTGATGGTAGAACCTCCTCTTCTCTAGGTGTAGAGGATGCCCCCTGTCTATGGTGATGGTAGAGCCTCCTCTCCTCTAGGTGTAGAGGATGCCCCCTGTCTATGGTGATGGTAGAACCTCCTCTCCTCTAGGTGTAGAGGATGCCCCCTGTCTATGGTGATGGTAGAACCTCCTCTCCTCTAGGTGTAGAGGATGTCCCCCGTCTATGGTGATGGTAGAACCTCCTCTCCTCTAGGTGTAGAGGATGCCCCCTGTCTATGGTGATGGTAGAACCTCCTCTCCTCTAGGTGTAGAGGATGCCCCCTGTCTATGGTGATGGTAGAACCTCCTCTCCTCTAGGTGTAGAGGATGTCCCCCGTCTATGGTGATGGTAGATCCTCCTCTCCTCTAGGTGTAGAGGATGTCCCCCGTCTATGGTGATGGTAGAACCTCCTCTCCTCTAGGTGTAGAGGATGCCCCCTGTCTATGGTGATGGTAGTACCTCCTCTCCTCTAGGTGTAGAGGATGCCCCCTGTTTATAGTGATGGTAGAACCACCTCTCCTCTAGGTGTAGAGGATGCCCCCTGTCTATGGTGATGGTAGAACCTCCTCTCCTCTAGGTGTAGAGGATGTCCCCCGTCTATGGTGATGGTAGATCCTCCTCTCCTCTAGGTGTAGAGGATGTCCCCCGTCTATGGTGATGGTAGAACCTCCTCTCCTCTAGGTGTAGAGGATGCCCCCTGTCTATGGTGATGGTAGTACCTCCTCTCCTCTAGGTGTAGAAGATGTCCCCTGTCTATGGTGATGGTAGATCCTCCTCTAGGTGTAGAGGATGTCCCCCGTCTATGGTGATGGTAGATCCTCCTCTCCTCTAGGTGTAGAAGATGTCCCCTGTCTATGGTGATGGTAGATCCTCCTCTAGGTGTAGAGGATGTCCCCCGTCTATGGTGATGGTAGAACCTCCTCTTCTCTAGGTGTAGAGGATGCCCCCTGTCTATGGTGATGGTAGAGCCTCCTCTCCTCTAGGTGTAGAGGATGCCCCCTGTCTATGGTGATGGTAGAACCTCCTCTCCTCTAGGTGTAGAGGATGCCCCCTGTCTATGGTGATGGTAGAACCTCCTCTCCTCTAGGTGTAGAGGATGTCCCCCGTCTATGGTGATGGTAGAACCTACTCTCCTCTAGGTGTAGAGGATGCCCCCTGTCTATGGTGATGGTAGAACCACCTCTCCTCTAGGTGTAGAGGATTCCCCCTGTTTATAGTGATGGTAGAACCACCTCTCCTCTAGGTGTAGAGGATTCCCCCTGTTTATAGTGATGATAGAACCTCCTCTCCTCTAGGTGTAGAGGATGCCCCCTGTCTATGGTGATGGTAGAACCTCCTCTCCTCTAGGTGTAGAGGATGCCCCCTGTCTATGGTGATGGTAGAACCTCCTCTCCTCTAGGTGTAGAGGATGCCCCCTGTCTATGGTGATGGTAGAACCGCCTCTCCTCTAGGTGTAGAGGATGCCCCCTGTGTCTATGGTGATGGTAGAACCTCCTCTCCTCTAGGTGTAGAGGATGTCCCCTGTCTATGGTGATGGTAGAACCTCCTCTCCTCTAGGTGTAGAGGATGCCCCCTGTCTATGGTGATGGTAGAACCGCCTCTTCTCTAGGTGTAGAGGGTACCCCCTGTCTATGGTGATGGTAGAACCTCCTCTCCTCTAGGTGTAGAGGATGCCCCCTGTCTATGGTGATGGTAGATCCTCCTCTCCTCTAGGTGTAGAGGATGCCCCCTGTCTATGGTGATGGTAGAACCTCCTCTCCTCTAGGTGTAGAGGATGCCCCCTGTCTATGGTGATGGTAGAACCTCCTCTCCTCTAGGTGTAGAGGATGCCCCCTGTCTATGGTGATGGTAGAACCTCCTCTCCTCTAGGTGTAGAGGATGCCCCCTGTCTATGGTGATGGTAGAACCTCCTCTCCTCTAGGTGAAAAGAAGGAAGAAGGATAAGGCAAAAGAAAAGGAAGGGTATGTCCAAGGGATCCTAAAACCAGAATTTAAGACCATGGTAATTTGTGGAGATCTACTCCTATGAAGAGCATAAGAGCATATTGTTGTCAAGCAGTGGTGAGAGCCTTGCACAGGGGCCTGTTGTGAAGTCTGAACAGGCGGATTCTTATGTTGAGGAAAGAAAATTATTATTATTGGTATTATTATTGATAACCATTTACCATTAATTATTGGGTCTTTATGAGTTGGTGAGGATAACATTGCTGTAGCTGTAGTTAGAGTGTGTGTGGAGATTTGCCTTGGTGGTGTAATTAAGGCACCTAGTATGGTGTCTCTGATAAGCTGTCCAAGGGGCCCATTTGGCTACAAATTTTTGGTGCTTGATTCCAAGCTAGCTACTTCATCCATCCTAGATATGGAGTCAATACGGTCATACCAGTTATTAATACTTGGTGAGTTTTGTTGCAACCATTTACTGGGAATGGTTGGTTTAGCTGCTTGAATAAGCATTGTGACCAGGATATGTTTGCCAGGTGTTAGGATTGGGTAACACAAATGGGGATAGTGTGCCCTGAGCTTGCCCCAACCCCTGTCCCTTCCTATAGCCCCCCCACGCTAACCCGTGGGGCGACTACTTGAAGACTCGAAATACACTGCTACGTGTGGGAAGGGAAAACACAAACAGACTGACAAACATAAAACACAAAAGAATAGTAAACTAGCCGGAGTCACAACGAGAGGGTACGTCAATAGCAAAATCAGTAGGCAAAGAGTCAATGTCAAAAAACGAGCCGAGGTCACAACGATAGAGATACAGATACAGAGCAAGTCAAACCTAATGCTGAGAGCGAGTGGAGAAGGGATTTCAGACACTGGCACAGGTGACTAGTGAAGCTGCAATTTATGCAGCCAGAACTCCACCTCCAGAACCTGATAGGAGCTGGACAGCTTCTGGGAATTAACCCCTCATGGTGCAGAACAACCAGGCATCATGCAGAGGCACACAAGTCCCAGCAGTACCGAAAACAACTCCTAGACAGCGCGAGATCTTCGTAGCCGCTGCCCGGGACGAGAGGTGGAGTTTGCGCGGATACGCGAGGGGGTCGGAGAATGCTGCTGGCACCAGCAGAAGAACCAGAAGTCCCAGCATTCTCCCTATCCTCAGGACCATCTCTAGCCGGAACCCAAGACCTATCCTCAGGACCAAAACCTTTCCAGTGGACCAGGTACTGCAGGGAGTTACCTACCCATCTGGAATTCAAGACCTTTTCCACCTCAAACTCCAGATTCCCCTCCACACTAGATGGAGAAGGAGGGTCAGGAAGAGGCAAAACAGGCTCAACATAGTGCTTCAGGAGACTCTTATGGAAGGTGTTATGAACCCGCCACCCTGCTGGAAGAGTAACCTTGAAGGAAACCGGGTTAACAATTTGAGTAACAACAAAAGGACCAACGAACCTGGGCGCAAACTTCAATTTAAGATTTTTAGTTGATAACCACACTTTATCCCCCACCACAAACGTATCGGAGTTAGTGCGCCTTCTCTGAGCCTGTTGGACCATAGAATTTTGTGCCCTCTGAATATTTTGCTGAACTTGTGACCAGAGCGTGCGCAACTTGGATGTAATAGCTTCCGCCCGAGGAATGTTAGAGACAGGCACAGATGAAAAGGAGAAACGAGGATGAAAACCATAATTGCAGAAAAAGGGAGAAACCTGAGTGGACGAACTACAGTGATTATTAATAGCAAATTCTGCCAACGGAAGGAATTTCACCCACTGGTCCTGACTGTCCGAGACAAAGAATCGCAGATATTGAATCATCTCCTGATTCATTCTCTCGGGCTGACCATTAGACTCAGGGTGAAATGCCGACGAGAATGACAAATTAACTTCCAGTTTAGAACAAAATGCTCGCCAAAATTTGGAAACAAATTGTACGCCCCTATCTGACACAATATCATCAGGTATACCATGGAGGCGTACAATATTCTGTATAAACAATTCAGCCAACTCCTCAGCTGAAGGTAACTTTTTTAATGGAACAAAGTGTCCCATCTTAGAGAAACGGTCCACTACCACCCAAATCACAGTATACCTTTGAGATGCTGGCAGATCAGTGACAAAATCCACAGATACGTTAGACCATGGCCTGGTGGGAACTGGAAGCGGAAGAAGAGGCCCCTCAGGGCGTCTCCTGGGAGCCTTTCCTCGTGCACAGACCTGACAGGCTTGGACAAATGCGTGCACATCATCAGTCATGTGAGGCCACCAGTAACTTCTCTTTAAGAGATCCAAGGTGCTCCGCATTCCCGGTTGACCTGCCAATACTGAGCAATGCGTCTCCTCCAACACTCTCAAACGACAAGAAAGAGGAACAAATAATTTGCCTTCCGGAAGGTCTTTGGGTGCAGATTTTTGTGCTGCTAAAATTTGAGAGGAGAGGTGGGAGGAGACAGCTGCCAACACAACACCTGGAGACAAAATATTACTGTCCGTAGTCTCTGGAAGCTCAGGAGTCCCGAAGCTACGGGACAAGGCATCAGCCTTCACATTTTTTGACCCCGGTCGGTAGGTGACCACAAAATTAAAGCGAGAGAAAAACAAGGCCCACCTAGCCTGACGCGAGTTCAAGCGCTTAGCAGTATCCAAATATACTAAGTTCTTATGATCCGTGAGCACAGTTATCGGATGAAGAGCTCCCTCCAAAAAGTGTCGCCAGACTTCAAATGCCCACTTAATGGCAAGGAGCTCTCGATTACCAATATCATAATTCCTCTCACAAGAAGAAAACTTTCTAGAGAAATATGCACAGGGTCTGAGTCTGGTGTGAGTGGAGGACCCCTGAGACAACACTGCACCTACTCCAACCTCGGCGGCATCTACCTCTACAATGAATGGCTGAGAGAGGTCAGGTTGAACCAAAACTGGGGCTGACGAGAATGCCGCTTTTAAAGTTTCAAACGCAGAGCAAGCGGCAGGGGACCAATTGTTTGGATCAGCACCCTTAAGAGTTAGATCCGTGAGGGGTTTGGCGATCACGGAAAAGTTCTTAATAAAGTTCCGATAATAGTTAGCGAAACCCAAAAAACGTTGTAAGGCCTTAAGATTGGTAGGCCGAACCCAGTCCGTGAGCGCCTGAACCTTACTCGGATCCATCTGTACATCAGAGGGAGTAACAACACAACCTAAAAAGGAAACTTTTTGGACACAAAAAACACACTTTTCCAGTTTAGCGAAGAGATGGTTTTTGCGTAACCTGGTAAGTACTTGGCGGAGATGTTGCTGGTGAGAAACCATATCAGGAGAGAAAATCAAGATATCGTCTAGATAAACCACCATAAACACACCGATGTAATCATGAAAGATGGAGTTCATAAACCCTTGAAAAACCGCTGGGGCATTACTCAAACCAAAGGGCATAACCAGGTATTCAAAGTGTCCCAAAGGTGTATTAAATGCGGTTTTCCACTCATCCCCTTCTCGGATCCGAATCAGGTTATAAGCCCCTCTGAGATCTAATTTAGAGAAAACTTGGGCCCCAGAAACCTGATTTAAGAGATCCGGGATCAAGGGGAGAGGACCTGAGTTTTTTACCGTTATCTTATTTAATTCTCGATAATCAATACACGGCCGTAAACCACCATCTTTCTTCTCAACAAAAAAGAACCCGGCCCCAGTGGGCGACTCAGAGAGACGGATATGTCCGATTGCCAAACTCTCATCAATATAACTCTTCAGTGACTCCCGTTCTGGTACCGAGAGGTTATATATACGACCCTTAGGTAATCTAGCATCAGGAAGAAGGTCAATTTTACAATCAAACTCCCTGTGAGGAGGAAGGACTTGGGACAAGGGTTTTGAAAACACATCTGATTAATCAGAGAGAAAACCTGGAAGACTCTGATCTTCCGCCACTACTGTACATAATGAAACTCTGGTCAGGTGATCCTTAAGTGAGGACCCCAGTGAACCAGCTCCAGAGTTTCCCAATTAATTACCGTTAAGTTTTCCATAACTAGGAAAGAACACCATTCCTCATGCATAGCTCCTACCATAAGTTTTATCTGCGGGGTTCGGAATTTAATCAACCCTGCCTGTAGAGGGGTCAAATCCGCACCCGACATCTGGATAGGAGTGGACAAAGGAATCAATGACATGCAAAACTGAGAGACAAAAGTATAATCAATAAAATTAGATGCAGCACCTGAATCCAAAAAGGCGCGACCAGTGCAGGAAACAGACTGAAACTTAACCGTACAAGGTAAATACATTCTAGACACAATTGGGAGTACCTGAGCTCCTAAGCAGTCCCCCCGACTACTGCTTAGGAGCGGAAGTTTTCCTGCTGCTGCCTCTTGGAACAGATCAGGACTTCCACAGCAGAAACAAAGATGGCGTCTTATGCGAAGTTGCTTCCGCTGTGCAGGAGAGATGCTATCCAGCTCCATGGATTCCCATTCTGGATTACCTGGAGACAGGCTGGCCGCTGGCTGACAGTCAGAGAACACCCGAGGTGGTCGCCTGGATCTTAGGCGACGATCAACTCGGATGACCAGAGTCATAGCATCATCTAAAGTCTGAGGCTCGGCATAAGCTAAGACTAAGTCCTGTACTCGGTCTGACAGTCCGGACATAAATTGGTCTTTTAGGGCGCAGTCATTCCATTGCGAGTCAGTCACATACTGTCTGAACTGGGCCCAATAATCTTCTGCTGTCCGTTTTCCCTGACACAGATCTAAGGTGGGAAACTGCCAGTGCCCGGCGGTCAGGTTCGTCATAAATCTGGCCTAAAGCAGAAAAAAAAGCGTCAAGAGAAGAACGGGATGGAGAGTCAGGTGGGAGAGAAAAGGCCCAATTTTGCGGATCCCCACGCAACAGGGAAATTACCACGCCCACCCTTTGAGTCTCTGTGCCAGAAGAACGAGGACGTAAAGAAAAATAAAGTTTACAGCCCTCCCGAAATGAAAAAAATTTCTTACGGTCACCAAAAAACAAGTCAGGGAGAGGAACCTTAGGTTCAGGCATGGGTGGCAGTGGATCCTGCGGTGGTGTCTGCCGTGGAACCTGCATAGATTCCTGAATTTGGAGACGGGAAGCTAGATCCTGAACAAGCTGAGTTAGGGTCTGGACCTGAGCGACCACAGCTGAGAAAGGCTCCATGGAAGGAGTGAATGTAGCAGGTCATATACAGGTTGCAGACCTATGTGTGGGCCAGTGTTTCTGTTAGGATTGGGTAACACAAACGACAGGGGATAGTGTGCCCTGAGCTTGCCCCAACCCCTGTCCCTTCCTATAGCCCCCCACGCTAACCCGTGGGGCGACTACTTGAAGACTCGAAATACACTGCTACATGTGGGAAGGGAAAACACAAACAGACTGACAAACATAAAACACAAAAGAATAGTAAACTAGCCGGAGTCACAACGAGAGGGTACGTCAATAGCAAAATCAGTAGGCAAAGAGTCAAATGTCAAAAACGAGCCGAGGTCAACAACGATACAGATACAGAGCAAGTCAAACCTAATGCTGAGCGAGTGGAGAAGGGATTTCAAACACTGGCACAGGTGACTAGTGAAGATGCAATTTATGCAGCCAGAACTCCACCTCCAGAACCTGATAGGAGCTGGACAGCTTCTGGGAATTAACCCCTCATGGTGCAGAACAACCAGGCATCATGCAGAGGCACACAAGTCCCAGCAGTACCGAAAACAACTCCTTGACAGCGCGAGATCTTAGTAGCCGCTGCCCGGGACGAGAGGTGGAGTTTGCGCGGATACGCGTCGGGGGTCGGGGAACGCTGCTGGCACCAGCAGAAGAACCAGAAGTCCCAGCATTCTCCCTAGCGACCCTGACACCAGGTTTCCAAGTCCAATGTGGGAGCCAAAGTAAAACAGATTCCGGGTTTAGTTTTATGTGTTTTTTGGTGATGGCTCGTATTTCGCTTTCTATTAACAGCTAAAATTGTCAAATGGAGGGTTAAAACCAGAAAATTTGTGAAATATCCCCCACCAGGGCCTAGCCTTTTCTTGGGGCCTGGAGTCAGCCGGGGCCCAGAATACCGGAGTGGCTGGCGGTTGCGGCCTAGGCACGCTGATGTCACGGTGCTTGGTATGGGGACCGGAGGGCTGTCCTACAGCCTGGCAGGTCTCCAGCAGGTGGTGTGTGCAAGAAATATGGAGGGAGAGGCTGATGTACTGGTTATAAGATAAGTCCCAGGGTAATGGATGGGGCGCCCGTGGTGGTAGACAGCCGTATCCAGTGAACCACTATCTTTAGCGCTTCGTCAGCAAATGTCCAAATCGGTTACACCTCTTAACGTAAGATCTGTGGGGGTGCTATACCACCTTGTTACAAGTTTGTATGAGTTTTCTTGTATTCTGATACATCTAGAGAAGCTGTGGGGGCTTTTAAGAATATATTTGGTTTGGGAAGTAGGCAAAGTCATTTCCTTCTACCAGTGTCTTACAAAAGCCGGAATGGATTTGTCAATCCGCTGCCGAATAAAATTATACATTTTAGAGATTATCTACTTGAAGTCCCTTTTCTAACCATGTAGGGTCGTTAAATATGGGATATCGCTTACAGAGAGCAACCTGGGTACGGGACAGTCTGGATTGTTCTCTACAACAGATCGCTCCTTCCCATGAAAAAGTTTCAGGGGGACATCTCTCCAACGAGGCCTCTGAGAATTGTGGCTGCGATGGTCGGAGTAGGAGTGGAAGCCACTGGGAAGAAAGGGGGAGGGAAAGTTAATTACTGCAGGAGTTTCTTGGAGAGACTTCCTGACTTGTTAGGTGCCCTTAGTTATGAGATTATTGCAGGGTCTCGGTGTATCTACTAGCCGTAGTTTAGCTCTTGACCTAGCAATCTAATTTCTATTTCTGTGCCTAAGTGGCCTAGTTTGTGGTTATGAAGCTGATCCTACCTTTTCAAATGGATTGCTTTGTACTATGTGTAAGCGTCTGGGAGGCCAAACCCCACTCTTACCGTCTTACCCTTCCATATGAATGTAATTAATAGGGATTTTACCTTGGCAAAGAAAAATGTAGGGACCGCTATGGGCACCATCTGCAGAACATAGTGGAGTTTAGGTATTACAAAGGTCTTTAACCACCCATATAGCTCAGCAAGAAAAGTTGCGAAGGCTTGCTAGTTAATTGGATGGCTAAGTAGGTGAGTGAGAGGCTCTGCGACGGAAAGGGTGAGGATGACTTCACGGCAGAAATAGTGGATGGTGTTGCCGATACACTCATGGCTTCAGACTTAGCAAAATTTGAAGTTAGACAGCTCCCCAACTGTTGAGAATATCTCAATAAAATTTGGTAGCGATTGAAATGGGTTGGTAAGTAATAGAAGATAATCTGTAAATGCAGCGTTCAAGTGTGTGGTCCCGCCAATTGTGATGCCACGAATATTTGGGTGCTGTCTAAGGGCTTGTAGTAGGGATTCCATGTCTAACACAAAAAGGGAGCGAGATTGGGGGCAGCCTTGTCTAGTTCCATTATTAATATTAAAGGCCGTTAACATGTATTTTGGCTGAGGGGTTCCAATATAGGGACATAATTGCAGTAATAAATTGCAGCGGTAAACCAAAGTGATGTAAGACTGCTGTCAAAGGCCTTCTTGGCATCCGTGGCGAGAAGGACCAACGGGATGCGCTTTTCTAATGCGTAATTAATAGCTTGTATTACTCTTGTGGAATAATGGTCCCTCCTCTCCCCGATACGACAACTATTTGTTGGCTTAACAGTTTGAGCTGGTATTGGACCATCACCACATCCAGGTCTGTAACAATATTTCCATGAATGTATGCTGCATGTGTTTGTGGACTTTGTGTTTGTTGCTATTGAGTTGTGACTTTGCTATGATAGAAAGATGTCAGGACACACCCAGGACATCACAGGAAAACCCCAGACCCCTTTGATGCCTGGGGTATAGTCCTACAGGAAACCCTGTGCCCTGCATCCGCAACATCCCATTAAAGACTCACCGCGTATGCGGGAGCTGGAAACTAGGACTGGGGTGGCTGGCTTGATGGCAGCTGGGCCGGAGGTGTCAAGGTAACTTTTGTCGTAGCACACACCTCAGAGGTGGAAGCAGAGTAACAGTAAAGGGTCCCCTGGGGCACTCCCAGTGTAGGTGACTGATAGAAGGGAGACCTGTTCCTTTATTAGGAGATCGCGGTAACAGGCTGATGACAAACTACATCTTCTGAGGGCTAGAAGAGCTTTGTGATGGCTGTGGCAATCATAAAATTCCTCTTGTAGCAGGAACCAAATCATAATTGAACCTGGACCAGTGGCCAGCTAGGCTAGCAATAATGTCCAGTGAGCCGTGTTGGCTCTGCTCCATTAGCAACATGACAGCGATCAGAGTGTCATTCACAGCACTATCTGCGAACAGAGACAGAGTCCAAACAGTTCAGACAGAGCCTATTTATATAGACTTCTGGGTTCTGAGATGCCAACCAATCACAGCCTGCGAAGACTCAATTAGGATGCAAAAGTTACTTATAACATAAATGCAATATTAACTATTAACTCTAGCATCACTGATTAAAATGCTTGTGCATATACTCTCTTTAGACAGTAATACTTTATAGCTGAGCAGGTAAATTATGGTGGATAATTGCTCTTAAAGAAGTGACCCAGCCTTAAAGGCGCTATGAGCTTGATGGGAATATAAGAGAGGCCTGCAGCCCTATCCAGCCAGCCACTGGAAACTAACTGGGTGCAGAATTTAGTAAGGCCCCCTCCTGCGGGACATTACACATTGGGGGTCATTTACTAAGGGCTGGATTCGCTTTTTCCCGACGTGTTACCCGAATATTTCCGATTTGCGACGATTTCCCCTGAATTTCCCCGGGATTTTGGCGCACACGATCGGATTGTGGCGCATCGGCGCTGGCATGCATGCGACGGAAATCGGGGGGCGTGGCCGAACGAAAAACCAACGGATTCGGAAAAACCGACGCATTTAAAAAAAAAAAAAATGTGTTACGGAGCTTGCACTTACCTTCACTCAGCCTGAGCCGGTGAACTCCAGTGCGTTCCAGGGAACTTCAGCGCAGCAGCGCCACCTGGTGGACGTCGGAGGAACTGCCTTAATAAATCCCGTCCGGACCCGAATCCAGCGCAGAGAACGCGCCGCTGGATCGTGAATGGACCGGGTAAGTAAATCTGCCCCAATATGTGGACCTTACTGTGACAGGTTGTCAGAACTCGTTTAGTCGGATTTCTCACGGCTAGTGCCACAACCGGGTGTTGCTCTGCAGAAGGCTCCATCCAGGGCTCTGCTATAACCCAGAGCCCTGGATGTTTCTCAGATGTAGTTGTAGCAAAGGGCAGACAAACCAATCAGTTGTTGGGGAAGCGTCAAGTAATTCCATTTTAGCTCACTGCTCGCTTCCTTCAGTGCTGGTTAAACTTGTCTCCTGGCTCTTGTAGTTCTACATAATCTATTGTATCTTTGCTGTGTGTTCTGACACTTGTTCGGACTTATTTCTATTCTATTTGCTCCAATATTTTGTGCTTTGCCCCCATCTTGGTGTAACCTCACTATGGGGCTTATTTACTATGGGACCGCGCACTTTCATCGGATTTTGACATTTTCAGGATTTGCGCCGCTGTGACAGGTATTTAACTGGGGATTGAGTCGCCCACAACCGTTTTTGGTGCAGCCGCGCTGCTTTCATGTGACACAAATCAGGGGGCGAGCCGGGCGATTTGACTGATTTGGACTGAGGGAGGGATTTTACTTTAAAATTGTGTTGCAAAACAATGCACTTACATGCACCAGGAAGAAGAAGGTGAACTGCAGCGGACCTGAGAGGGGAAGAGACACATGCAGGATATCGGGTGCACGGTCGTAGTGAATCGCGGCAGAGTGCATTTCGGTAGGATAATGCGCTTTCGGGAACGTGTCAGGACAGGTATGTAAATGTGCCCCTATATGGCTGTCTCTCCGTTTATCTGTTCTTTTCATATACCCAATGTAGGGACGGTCATCCATTTGACACCTGCGGGTTAGCGTAGTGTTGACAACAGGGCCAGAGGTTATGGGAAACGCAAGTACCAACCTATATAACATTGTGCAGAGGCCTCTTTCAGCAGGATAATGGCCCTGCCTGACAAAAAAACGGAAGGGTCTGAGGAACATTAAAGGTGATTCCAAATTCAAAAGAGCAGGGATGTGCAACACCCTCGCCGATGCAAGGCGAAGGAGTGCTTGCGAATACGTCCCACAGCATGTCACTACATCACACAGGGGACATTGCAGTGGTAGATCCTGCCTGGCAAGGCAGGAGTTAAGTGTTTTGTATGATGCAAGATCTGTCGTCCAATCACTTGTATTGCATTCTGCCCAATGTAAGCTGAGATGTAATTGGAGGAGCAGCCACCATCTGACCTAGGGGCTACAAAACCCCTGGCCAGGAATATTCCAGGGCTCAGTTCCAGGCAGACCTGAGGGTCTGCAGGACACTAGAAGAGACTAGTTTAGCCTAGCTCAGATGAGAAGCAGCAGACTGGGTTATCCCAGTCCAGACTCTATTCAGCCAGCATACCATACCAGAGCAGGAAGAGCCTAGCCCCTGCCTCTGAAGAGTGGAGCTAATAGATAAGAGTTAGTGAGGAAAGGGGTATCATCCTACCTTCAAGGGTGATACCTGCACTCCAGGACGAGCTGAAGCTTCCTATTAGGACACAGCTACCTCCCAGCCTGCCCTCTGCATCCAGGCTGGCGATCTACCTCCTGTGGCTTCCTCCAGCTGCATCTCAGTACTCCACCATTCTGTTAAAGGCACGTTGCTGATGTTCCTGTCGGTTCCAATAAAGAACTGTAAGTGTTTCTGTTCAACCTCTGCCTCCGTCTGGTCCCTGCTACTCCGGCTGTCACCATCACGGGCACCCTGTCCACCACACAGAGACTCATACTCTAGACACCAAAGGGTTGCCCCAGGGAGATCCGCTATAGCAGCCTCTCCCTCATCATTTCTTGCCAACACCACCCTGCCGGAGACCTGCCAGGCTGTAGGACAGCCCTCCGGTTCCCCATACCAAGCACCGTGACACAAGCGTGCCTAGGCCGCAACCGCCAGCCACTCAGGTACTGCGGGCCCCGGCTGACTCCAGGCCCCAAGAAAAGGCTAGGCCCCAGTGGGGGATGTTGCAAGTGGCGTCACGAACAGGATTGATACTTTTGTGCCTTATTTCGGCATTAAACTATCCTTTATTGAAAAAGACTGTGCTGCCTAACCCTGCTACCATTCGGGTATAGGCCCAAGTGATTGTGTGTTTCTGCATTGAACTGTATTACTGCTGCCACGTGCTGTCGAGCACCGCTCCAGCACTTAAGAGGTTAAACCCTGCAAAGAACTTTGTCAGCTCTGCTACATTATATGATCTACTGCTAATATTCTCATCTGAAAGGGGGGAGCAACATTCTTTGTGGAACAAGATAAGAAAGGCTGGAAAAATTTAGATAAAAAAAATTTCTTGTCATGGGCTCCTTAAAATAGCCATTGAATATTTGTGTCTTAAACTTGTATTGAAACATACATAGGCACAGTTCACACATGTAGAAGTTGTTCGTCTCACGTTAATTAATGCAAATGTCCGCATAAATAACTGCAACTCAATTAGAGACATAGGGGCAGATTAACTTTCCCGGTCCATTCACGATCCAGCGGCGCGTTCTGTGTGGAGGATTCGGGTCTTCCGGCGATTCACAAAGGTAGTTTCTCCTACGTCCACCAGGTGTCACTGCTGCGCTGAAGTTCATCGGAATGCACTGAACTTCACCAAGCCGGGCCGAGTGCAGGTAAGCGCGTGTCCAGCGACACTTTTTTTAAAAAAAATGTGGCGTTTTTTTCGAATCCGTCAGGTTTTCGTACGGCCACGGTCGCGTGCATGCTGGCGCCAATGCACCACAATCTGATCACGTGCGCCAAAAACCCGGGGCAATTCAGGAAAAATCGCCGCAAAACGGCAAAATTCGGGTAACCCGCCGTAAAAAACGCGATTCGGGCCCTTAGTAAATGACCCCCATAAAGAGACCAAAAATGCACAATATAAATTCATACAAATAGCCAAACAAAAAACATATCTCCATCAACCTGATACTTGTCAAAATTTCTTATCCCCTGTACTTGATCGTTGTCAAGTGTTTTTCGGCAATTATTTTTCTGCTCCACCCGGGTCAGACGCTGAGACCAGTCTTCTGCGCTAAAGCCTCCTCCTGCAGTCACACCATTTCTTCTCAAAATCAGCAAGAGAACTGCACTCCACCCCTTGGGAATTAATTTGCCCGCATGCGGAGGGGTATATTAGATTTTTTTTAAAGACCGGGGAAGCCAGTCAGCAAGCCGGCCAAGCAAAAGATGGTCATACAACAAAGGAAAAAAAATCAAAACGCAGCTTAAGTTGTTGCCCTTTGAGCCACTCAAAAACGTACCCAAAAAAAAACTGGAAAAATTAGACATCAAGAAGAGTAAACAAAAATCAAAAAATATACCTCCTCCACTAAAATTTGTGTCTCCTTGTGAGAAAATTTCGGCTTTTTTTTGGCGAGGCCCATAGTCATCGCCCATGTCTGCAGAAACCTCATATTCAACGGAAACATGGGGGGGATGGCAGATTGCAGATCTGCTGGTAGAAGGGACAACACGGGTGCTAGCGCCTGCCTGCTCATACTCCTGGGGGAAATCAGTATGGATATAAATCCATACATTAAGCACTGGCATCAACTGGGGAAGTCGACGGCAGATCTGTGCTCCTAGACAAGCGTCCTGGGTTGACAGATACCGCCTGATGCACAAAGGGCACAAATTCGCACTTCGAATTTTTGTCGCACCCAGATTGCACCAGATTATTGAAGACCCTGCACCACTTTTGATGAATCTGGCGCCCCCTGCACACTCCACAGGCAAACTGCACATAGTACACTAGTTTCGATAAATGTGTCTCATACAATGATCTCATTTACATTTTTATTCTGTGCCGTAGAATATATACAATTTATGAAATAAGATAAAATACTGATATATTCCTCATGTCGGGATCACATAGGACACGCCATGACCGTAACATTTAACAAATTGTGTGTAGTGTGGATCTAAAGTCCACAATTGAAACACAAGTAAACAAAACCACAGAGGAACAATCACTTCGATTTTTTTTCCTCTGTATCGTCAAATTATAAGTAAACTGAGTCACATCCTGATTTGTCCTTAACTCCAGGTGATGAGATTGTGAAGAGCTTTGCTCAGAGTTTATTGATTTCTTGGTCCTTTCTATTCCTTCTGACCAAAAGTCACTAAATGACATACAGGCAGTCCCCGAGTTACGTACAAGATAGGGTCCGGAGGTTTGTTCTTAAGTTGAATTTGTATGTAAGTCGGAACTGTATATTTTATCATTGTAGATCCAGACGAAAAAAATTTTGGTCCCAGCGACAATTGGAGTTTAAACATTTTTTGCTGTAATGGGACCAAGGATTATCAATAAAGCTTCATTACAGGCACCTTACAGCTGATCATTGCAGTCTGGGACTATAGTCTGGGACAGAGAGGTCACAGGGGGCAGAGGGGTCTGTCTGTAACTATGGGTTGTCTGTAAGTCGGATGTCCTTAAGTAGGGGACCGTCTGTATTGATGTTTTTTTCCCTATTACCTACATATTTCATCTTCTCATATACGCCACATATGGCATATGGTCTTCACTGCAGAGCATCTCCCCACCCCATAGCACATACACAATGCAGAACATCTCAAGCCTTATCCGCAACGAAGAAAGTGCTTTTCATAGTCTTAGTTGGACAAAGACGCAGGTCCATCAAGTCCAACCTATAAACCTACAACCTCGAGTAACAGAATGGACCTAGGTTATTAAGGAAACCTCCTCAGGGGGGCCTCATTTTGGTTTTACAGTCATCCCTTGTCACATAGCAGGAGAAGAGATGTGATATAGTGTAACTTTTTAAAACCTTCTCTAATCACGGTTTTGCGTGCGTCTTCAAATGCATCGTCAGCAGCGTCTTCTGAACAAAACGTTTCCCACAGGCAGGGCAAGCGAAAGGCTTCTCCCTGATGTGAATTTTCTGGTGTGTAATCAGATGAGACTTGCTATTAAACCTTTTCTTGCAGTCCAAACATGAGACAGATTTTATTCCGCTGTGGACCTTCTGATGCTTTGCACGGTCCGAGTTGGTGGAAAAACGTTTACCACACTCAGGGCAAGGATAGGGTTTCTCTCCGGTGTGAATTCTCCGATGGACGATGAGGCTCGCGCTACAGTTGAAACTCTTCCCGCATATGTTGCAGGAGTACGGCCTCTCTCCTGTGTGTATCCTGCGGTGCACCGTTAGATGAGCGTTACGGTTGAAACACTTTCCACAATCCGAACAGGAAAAAGGCCTCTCTCCGGTATGAACCCGCTGATGGAGTGTAAGGTGGGCGCTGCAACTGAAACATTTGCCGCATTCCTGACACGGATAAACTTTCATCCCCTTGTGAATGCGTTGATGGACGTCGAAGAGGGACCTCGTTCTAAAGCAGTCCCCACATTTTGTGCATTCAAAAAGTTGCGAAGCCTTATGTCCTAAGAACTCTGAGCTGTCTAGAGGACTCTGATCCTCAAAGATATAGTATGCCTGGGCCGAGGCATGGCTGGCTTGGTTTATAGGCTTAAATCGCGTCTTTGAGTTATTTACAGGTATATAAATGTTGGTATTGATGAGCTCCCCTGCTCCCAATGAAGATGGCCCCTCTTTAATAAGAGAGGGTGGGTACTGCAGGGGATCCCTAGAGGCATAAATATTAAAGTCTAGAAGATGCTCTCCTCCCCAGGACTCAGGTTCCTCCTTGATGTATGGAGAGGAGTATTGTTGGATATGTTCTGTGGATGTATACATTTCTTGGTCTGTGAGGAAGCTTTCATCAGATAGTTCCTCCTTAATCAGCATGGACTTATAATGTATAAGATCTGAAGGTGTATACATTTCGGATTGTAGCAGACTCTCATCTTCGGATGACACTGGCTCTTCTTTAATCTGTATAGATGGATATTGTAAATGGTCTGAAGGCGTATTAGGTGTCCAGATCTTTGAGTCTCTGAGGTTTGCAGCATCATCTAGGACTGGTTGTCCATCAGCTAACTGATATTCAGACATTACATTGTTTGTTAAATCTGTTGGAGGAAAACAAATTAGGTAAATTATCTACAATTATACTGTGTACAAGCTGATCATGCTGGAGGTAGTAAAACCTCTTACCTGGAGAAGTAGAGGAGTGGCGTCCCTCCGTTATAACGTCCTTGTAGAGGTCCTTGTGTCCTTCTATGAAGTCCCACTCCTCCATGGAGAAATAAACGCTGACATCCTCATAACGTAAAGGGACCTGGCACACACAATGACACAATTGTCATCCATGTGGCTGCCTTAAAGAGAACCTGTCAGTGAAACTTACCCAAACTAACCAGATCTCTGAAAACTGCTATTATACAGTAGTACAACTATCTCTATGTGGTTCCTCCTCATCCCGGTAAAGTTCCACAGTCTGTTCATAAAGTTGACTCACCATCTATGCAAGTGACCCCCAAAGTGAGTTCAATGATTGGATAAGATCTATTATTGGGTCTGCCCCAGTTTTCTGTAAGAATGTGCAAACTGCCTGCACATGTGTTTATAAAGTGTCTGCGCCAGTTCGAAGGTGAATTTGCGCCGACCTCCGGGCAGCAGCGACACCTGCTGGATATCGGGCGCAAGGACCTTAGTGAATCCCGGCAGACCCGAATCAGCGTCGGGCAACGCGACGCAGGATGGCGACTGGACCGGGTAAGTAAGATGTCAGCTGACTTATTTTCCATGAGAAAGATATTGCTCCAGTATAGGATTATGTCCTATTGGAATTAAATCCTTAAACACTTTGTGATTGAACATGCCTGATCCCCCATCAAAATGATTTGCCCATCATTGAATCGGGACACACACCAGTTTGTGGTAGATCATAAAAAATTTTCTGGGATCCACAGATTTTAATCAAGAAGTATGGGGGTCATTTATTAAGGGCCCGATTCGCGTTTTCCCGACGTGTTACCCGAATATTTCCGTTTTGCGCCGCTTGTACTTAAATTGCCCCGGGATTTTGGCGCACGCGATCGGATTGTGGCGCATCGGCGCTGGCATGCGCGCGACGGAAATCGGGGGGCGTGGCCGAACGAAAACCCGACGTATTCGGAAAAACCGCTGCATTTAAAAACCGAAAATGTGTCGCATAAGGACCGCTTACCTTCACCTGGTCCAGCTCGGTGCATTCCGGCGCGATGAGTTTACTTTCAGCGCAGCAGCGCCACCTGGTGGACGGCGGAAGAACTACCTTATTAAATCCCGGCCGGACCCGAATCCAGAGCGGAGAAGCCGCCGCTGGAACGCGAATGGACCGGGTAAGTAAATTTGCCCCTATGTGCATTGTTTATGTGCATTACGTGCATTTTTTACGTGCATTGTTTATGTGCATTACGTGCATTGTTTATGTGCATTACGTGCATTGTTGATGTGCATTACGTGCATTGTTGATGTGCATTACGTGCATTGTTGATGTGCATTACGTGCATTGTTGATGTGCATTACGTGCATTGTTGATGTGCATTACGTGCATTGTTGATGTGCATTACGTGCATTGTTGATGTGCATTACGTGCATTGTTGATGTGCATTACGTGCATTGTTGATGTGCATTACGTGCATTGTTGATGTGCATTACGTGCATTGTTGATGTGCATTACGTGCATTGTTGATGTGCATTACGTGCATTGTTGATGTGCATTACGTGCATTGTTGATGTGCATTACGTGCATTGTTGATGTGCATTACGTGCATTGTTGATGTGCATTACGTGCATTGTTGATGTGCATTACGTGCATTGTTGATGTGCATTACGTGCATTGTTGATGTGCATTACGTGCATTGTTGATGTGCATTACGTGCATTGTTGATGTGCATTACGTGCATTGTTGATGTGCATTACGTGCATTGTTGATGTGCATTACGTGCATTGTTGATGTGCATTACGTGCATTGTTGATGTGCATTACGTGCATTGTTGATGTGCATTACGTGCATTGTTGATGTGCATTACGTGCATTGTTGATGTGCATTACGTGCATTGTTGATGTGCATTACGTGCATTGTTGATGTGCATTACGTGCATTGTTGATGTGCATTACGTGCATTGTTGATGTGCATTACGTGCATTGTTGATGTGCATTACGTGCATTGTTGATGTGCATTACGTGCATTGTTGATGTGCATTACGTGCATTGTTGATGTGCATTACGTGCATTGGTTATGTGCATTACGTGCATTGTTGCTTTATAACATCTCGCCATTCCCAGCAGCGCTCACCTCTCCAGTCAGGAGCTCCAGGATCTTGTTGGTGAGCTCCAGGATCCTCCATTCGTTGTTGCTCTTGACCCGGGTCTTGCTCCATCGTTCTGATTCACTAAAACAGCTGTTGGGCATCACATACTTTCCAGATTTCTTCTTCACTACTGCATAATCCTGTTTATAGAATAGGACATTGATAGATCACTACATACATTCCCAAAATCCATCATCTGATCGCATGTAACCCAAACCCCATAATCTCTCACCTCTCCAGTCAAAATAAAAATGATCTCAAGAGTGAGGTTCAGTATTCTGTTGGTGAGGTGGCCCCTGTTCTCGTCCATCCTCTGTGGATATGTCAGACGATGTCCACCAGACTGTGCTTCCGGGACATAGGATTCACTTCTCTATAATGAAAATATAACTTATTCCATCATTATGGCCATCAAATACACTGATCTGAGGCAGTGTCGGACCACCAGGGAAAACCAGGGCCGACTCTTATTCATATCCCAAGGAAATAGACTCTAGCAGTCTCCAAATTTGGTTCTTTTCTGCTGAACCTCTGGGGGTTAGTGTTGGGTTGAACCAGGGCCACTGGAGAATCGTTCAGTACTCTAGTGCAGTGTTCCCCAAACGACGGTCCGCGACCCAAGACCAGGCCGTGTAACACCTGGTACCAGGCCACGGCAACCCGTGTAAAAACCAAAAAATACTCACCTTCCCTGTTCCCCTGCAGCAGTCTTCTCTTCCTTAATTTCCACAGTAATGCACTGCTTTATTGACAGCGAGCATCAGGGGCGGACTGGGAATTTAAAGTGGTCCTGGAAGAAACTGTAAAAGTGGCCCCAGTCTGTGGGCGGAGTCAAAACACGTAGGCGTGGCCGTGTGATGTGGGTGGAGTTACTAAACTCCACACAAACCGTTTATTGATGGTCTAAATCAACATGTACAGCGCAGAGAAAGACTCATATATATGTTTCCCGTATACAGGAGTAAAGCCTCTTTTTTAAAAGGACACAACTTAATACTGACTACTACAATACCTTCTCCGATAAACAAGAATATAGCTACTATAATACTGCCCCCTATGTACCGGAATATAACTACTATACTACTGCCCCCTATGTACAGGAATATAACTACTACAATACTGCCCCCTATGTACAGGAATATAACTACTATAATACTGCCCCCTATGTACAGGAATATAACTACTATACTACTGCCCCCTATGTACAAGAATATAACTACTATAATACTGCCCCCTATGTACAAGAATATAACTACTGTCATACTGCCCCCTATGCACAAGAATATAACTACTATAATACTGCCCCCTATGTACAAGAATATAACTACTATAATACTGTCCCCTATGTACAAGAATATAACTACTATAATACTGTCCCCTATGTACAAGAATATAACTACTATACTACTGTCCCCTATGTACAAGAATATAACTACTATAATACTGCCTCCTATGTACAGGAATATAACTACTATAATACTGCCCCCTATGCACAAGAATATAACTACTATACTACTGCCCCCTATGTACAGGAATATAACTACTATAATACTGCCCCCTATGCACAAGAATATAACTACTATAATACTGCCCCCTATGTACAGGAATATAACTACTATAATACTGCCCCCTATGTACAGGAATATAACTACTATACTACTGCCCCCTATGTACAAGAATATAACTACTATAATACTGCCCCCTATGTACAAGAATATAACTACTATAATACTGCCCCCTATGTACAAGAATATAACTACTATAATACTGCCCCCTATGTACAGGAATATAACTACTATAATACTGCCCCCTATGTACAGGAATATAACTACTATACTACTGCCCCCTATGTACAGGAATATAACTACTATACTACTGCCCCCTATGTACAAGAATATAACTACTATAATACTGCCCCCTATGTACAGGAATATAACTACTATAATACTGCCCCCTATGTACAGGAATATAACTACTATAATACTGCCCCCTATGTACAGGAATATAACTACTATACTACTGCCCCCTATGTACAAGAATATAACTACTATAATACTGCCCCCTATGTACAGGAATATAACTACTATAATACTGCCCCCTATGTACAGGAATATAACTACTATAATACTGCCCCCTATGTACAAGAATATAACTACTATAATACTGCCCCCTATGTACAGGAATATAACTACTATAATACTGCCCCCTATGTACAGGAATATAACTACTATAATACTGCCCCCTATGTACAGGAATATAACTACTATAATACTGCCCCCTATGTACAGGAATATAACTACTATACTACTGCCCCCTATGTACAAGAATATAACTACTATAATACTGCCCCCTATGTACAGGAATATAACTACTATAATACTGCCCCCTATGTACAGGAATATAACTACTATAATACTGCCCCCTATGTACAGGAATATAACTACTATAATACTGCCCCCTATGTACAGGAATATAACTACTATAATACAGCCCCCTATGTACAGGAATATAACTACTATAATACTGCCCCCTATGTACAGGAATATAACTACTATAATACTGCCCCCTATGTACAGGAATATAACTACTATAATACTGCCCCCTATGTACAAGAATATAACTACTATAATACAGCCCCCTATGTACAGGAATATAACTACTATAATACTGCCCCCTATGTACAGGAATATAACTACTATAATACTGCCCCCTATGTACAAGAATATAACTACTATAATACTGCCCCCTATGTACAGGAATATAACTACTATAATACTGCCCCCTATGTACAAGAGTATAACTACTATAATACTGCCCCCTATGTACAGGAATATAACTACTATAATACTGCCCCCTATGTACAGGAATATAACTACTATAATACTGCCCCCTATGTACAGGAATATAACTACTATAATACTGCCCCCTATGTACAAGAATATAACTACTATAATACTGCCCCCTATGTACAGGAATATAACTACTATAATACTGCCCCCTATGTACAGGAATATAACTACTATAATACTGCCCCCCTATGTACAGGAATATAACTACTATAATACTGCCCCCCTATGTACAGGAATATAACTACTATAATACAGCCCCCTATGTTCAGGAATATAACTACTATAATACTGTCCCCTATGTGCAAGAATATAACTACTATAATACTGCCCCCTATGTGCAAGAATATAACTACTATAATACTGCCTCCTATGTACAAGAATATAACTACTATAATACTGCCCTCTATGTACAAGAATATAACTACTATAATACTGCCCCCTATGTACAAGAATATAACTACTATAGTACTGCCCCCTATGTACAAGAATATTACTACTATAATACTGCCTCCTATGTACAAGAATATAACTACTATAATACTGTCCCCTATGTACAGGAATATAACTACTATAATACTGCCTCCTATGTACAGGAATATAACTACTATAATACTGCCCCCTATGTACAAGAATATAACTACTATAATACTGCCCCCTATGTACAGGAATATAACTACTATAATACTGCCCCCTATGTACAGGAATATAACTACTATAATACTGCCCCCTATGTACAGGAATATAACTCCTATAATACTGCTCCCTATGTACAGGAATATAACTACTATAATACTGCCCCCTATGTACAAGAATATAACTACTATAATACTGCCCCCTATGTACAAGAATATAACTACTATAATACTGTCCCCTATGTACAGGAATATAACTACTATAATACTGCCCCCTATGTACAAGAATATAACTACTATAATACTGCCCCCTATGTACAAGAATATAACTACTATAATACTGCCCCCTATGTACAAGAATATAACTACTATAATACTGCCCCCTATGTACAAGAATATAACTACTATAATACTGCTCCCTATGTACCAGAATATAACTACTATAATACTGCCCCCTATGTACAGGAATATAACTACTATAATACTGCCCCCTATGTACAGGAATATAACTACTATAATACTGCCCCCTATGTACAAGAATATAACTACTATAATACTGCCCCCTATGTACAAGAATATAACTACTATAATACTGCCCCCTATGTACAAGAATATAACTACTATAATACTGCCCCCTATGTACAAGAATATAACTACTATAATACTGCCCCCTATGTACAAGAATATAACTACTATAATACTGCCCCCTATGTACAAGAATATAACTACTATAATACTGCCCCCTATGTACAAGAATATAACTACTATAATACATCCCCCCAGTATACGTCCATCCAGTCCCCCCAGTATATAGCCAGCCAGTCCCCCCCAGTATACAGCCAGCCAGTCTCCCAGTATATAGCCAGCCAGGCCCCTTCCCCCATACACACCCAGCCCTCCCCCGTATACAGCCACCCCTGGACCGACTGCTTCAAGTAGAGGAGCTGCAGGGGAGCGTCGGAAAGGTGAGTACATGGTTATTTAGTTTTCCATAGGCCTCAGACACTATGACAGGACATTACCTGCGCTGGGGGAGGACATGTCTACACTATGACAGGACATTACCTGCGCTGGGGGAGGACATGTCTACACTATGACAGGACATTACCTGCGCTGGAGGAGGACATGTCTACACTATGACAGGACATTACCTGCGCTGGGGGAGGACATGTCTACACTATGACAGGACATTACCTGCGCTGGGGGAGGACATGTCTACACTATGACAGGACATTACCTGCGCTGGGGGAGGACATGTCTACACTATGACAGGACATTACCTGTGCTGGGGGAGGACGTGTCTACACTATGACAGGACATTACCTGCGCTGGGGGAGGACATGTCTACACTATGACAGGACATTACCTGCGCTGGGGGAGGACATGTCTACACTATGACAGGACATTACCTGCGCTGGGGGAGGACATGTCTACACTATGACAGGACATTACCTGCGCTGGAGGAGGACATTACCTGCGCTGGAGGAGGACATGTCTACACTATGACAGGACATTACCTGCGCTGGGGGAGGACATGTCTACACTATGACAGGACATTACCTGCGCTGGGGGAGGACATGTCTACACTATGACAGGACATTACCTGCGCTGGAGGAGGACATGTCTACACTATGACAGGACATTACCTGCGCTGGAGGAGGACATGTCTACACTATGACAGGACATTACCTGCGCTGGAGGAGGACGTGTCTACACTATGACAGGACATTACCTGCGCTGGGGGAGGACATGTCTACACTATGACAGGACATTACCTGCGCTGGGGGAGGACATGTCTACACTATGACAGGACATTACCTGCGCTGGGGGAGGACATGTCTACACTATGACAGGACATTACCTGCGCTGGGGGAGGACATGTCTACACTATGACAGGACATTACCTGCGCTGGGGGAGGACATGTCTACACTATGACAGGACATTACCTGCGCTGGGGGAGGACATGTCTACACTATGACAGGACATTACCTGCGCTGGGGGAGGACGTGTCTACACTATGACAGGACATTACCTGCGCTGGGGGAGGACATGTCTACACTATGACAGGACATTACCTGCGCTGGGGGAGGACATGTCTACACTATGACAGGACATTACCTGCGCTGGGGGAGGACATGTCTACACTATGACAGGACATTACCTGCGCTGGGGGAGGACATGTCTACACTATGACAGGACATTACCTGCGCTGGGGGAGGACATGTCTACACTATGACAGGACATTACCTGTGCTGGAGGAGGACATGTCTACACTATGACAGGACATTACCTGCGCTGGGGGAGGACATGTCTACACTATGACAGGACATTACCTGCGCTGGGGGAGGACATGTCTACACTATGACAGGACATTACCTGCGCTGGGGGAGGACATGTCTACACTATGACAGGACATTACCTGCGCTGGGGGAGGACATGTCTACACTATGACAGGACATTACCTGTGCTGGAGGAGGACATGTCTACACTATGACAGGACATTACCTGCGCTGGGGGAGGACATGTCTACACTATGACAGGACATTACCTGCGCTGGGGGAGGACATGTCTACACTATGACAGGACATTACCTGCGCTGGGGGAGGACATGTCTACACTATGACAGGACATTACCTGCGCTGGGGGAGGACATGTCTACACTATGACAGGACATTACCTGCGCTGGAGGAGGACATGTCTACACTATGACAGGACATTACCTGCGCTGGAGGAGGACATGTCTACACTACACAGGACATTACCTGCGCTGGGGGAGGACATGTCTACACTATGACAGGACATTACCTGCGCTGGAGGAGGACATGTCTACACTACACAGGACATTACCTGCGCTGGGGGAGGACATGTCTACACTATGACAGGACATTACCTGCGCTGGAGGAGGACATGTCTACACTACACAGGACATTACCTGCGCTGGGGGAGGACATGTCTACACTATGACAGGACATTACCTGCGCTGGGGGAGGACATGTCTACACTATGACAGGACATTACCTGCGCTGGGGGAGGACATGTCTACACTATGACAGGACATTACCTGCGCTGGGGGAGGACATGTCTACACTATGACAGGACATTACCTGCGCTGGGGGAGGACATGTCTACACTATGACAGGACATTACCTGTGCTGGAGGAGGACATGTCTACACTATGACAGGACATTACCTGTGCTGGAGGAGGACATGTCTACACTATGACAGGACATTACCTGCGCTGGAGGAGGACATGTCTACACTATGACAGGACATTACCTGCGCTGGAGGAGGACATGTCTACACTACACAGGACATTACCTGCGCTGGGGGAGGACATGTCTACACTATGACAGGACATTACCTGCGCTGGGGGAGGACATGTCTACACTATGACAGGACATTACCTGCGCTGGGGGAGGACATGTCTACACTATGACAGGACATTACCTGCGCTGGGGGAGGACATGTCTACACTATGACAGGACATTACCTGCGCTGGGGGAGGACATGTCTACACTATGACAGGACATTACCTGCGCTGGGGGAGGACATGTCTACACTATGACAGGACATTACCTGCGCTGGGGGAGGACATGTCTACACTATGACAGGACATTACCTGCGCTGGGGGAGGACATGTCTACACTATGACAGGACATTACCTGCGCTGGGGGAGGACATGTCTACACTATGACAGGACATTACCTGCGCTGGGGGAGGACGTGTCTACACTATGACAGGACATTACCTGCGCTGGGGGAGGACATTACCTGCGCTGGGGGAGGACGTGTCTACACTATGACAGGACATTACCTGCGCTGGGGGAGGACGTGTCTACACTATGACAGGACATTACCTGCGCTGGGGGAGGACATGTCTACACTATGACAGGACATTACCTGCGCTGGCGGAGGACATGTCTACACTATGACAGGACATTACCTGCGCTGGGGGAGGACATGTCTACACTATGACAGGACATTACCTGCGCTGGGGGAGGACATGTCTACACTACACAGGACATTACCTGCGCTGGGGGAGGACATGTCTACACTATGACAGGACATTACCTGCGCTGGGGGAGGACATGTCTACACTATGACAGGACATTACCTGCACTGGGGGAGGACATGTCTACACTATGACAGGACATTACCTGCGCTGGGGGAGGACGTGTCTACACTATGACAGGACATTACCTGCACTGGGGGAGGACATGTCTACACTATGACAGGACATTACCTGCGCTGGGGGAGGACATGTCTACACTATGACAGGACATTACCTGCGCTGGGGGAGGACATGTCTACACTATGACAGGACATTACCTGCGCTGGGGGAGGACATGTCTACACTATGACAGGACATTACCTGCGCTGGAGGAGGACATGTCTACACTATGACAGGACATTACCTGCGCTGGGGGAGGACATTACCTGCGCTGGGGGAGGACATGTCTACACTATGACAGGACATTACCTGCGCTGGGGGAGGACGTGTCTACACTATGACAGGACATTACCTGCGCTGGGGGAGGACGTGTCTACACTATGACAGGACATTACCTGCGCTGGGGGAGGACGTGTCTACACTATGACAGGACATTACCTGCGCTGGGGGAGGACATGTCTACACTATGACAGGACATTACCTGCGCTGGGGGAGGACGTGTCTACACTATGACAGGACATTACCTGCGCTGGGGGAGGACATGTCTACACTATGACAGGACATTACCTGCGCTGGGGGAGGACATGTCTACACTATGACAGGACATTACCTGCGCTGGAGGAGGACATGTCTACACTATGACAGGACATTACCTGCGCTGGGGGAGGACATGTCTACACTATGACAGGACATTACCTGCGCTGGGGGAGGACATGTCTACACTATGACAGGACATTACCTGCGCTGGGGGAGGACATGTCTACACTATGACAGGACATTACCTGCGCTGGGGGAGGACATTACCTGCGCTGGGGGAGGACATGTCTACACTATGACAGGACATTACCTGCGCTGGGGGAGGACATTTCCTGCGCTGGGGGAGGACATTACCTGCGCTGGAGGAGGACATGTCTACACTATGACAGGACATTACCTGCGCTGGGGGAGGACATGTCTACACTATGACAGGACATTACCTGCGCTGGGGGAGGACATGTCTACACTATGACAGGACATTACCTGCGCTGGAGGAGGACATGTCTACACTATGACAGGACATTACCTGCGCTGGGGGAGGACATGTCTACACTATGACAGGACATTACCTGCGCTGGGGGAGGACATGTCTACACTATGACAGGACATTACCTGCGCTGGGGGAGGACATGTCTACACTATGACAGGACATTACCTGCGCTGGGGGAGGACATGTCTACACTATGACAGGACATTACCTGCGCTGGGGGAGGACATTACCTGCGCTGGGGGAGGACATTACCTGCGCTGGGGGAGGACATGTCTACACTATGACAGGACATTACCTGCGCTGGGGGAGGACATGTCTACACTACACAGGACATTACCTGCGCTGGGGGAGGACATGTCTACACTATGACAGGACATTACCTGCGCTGGAGGAGGACACTACCTGCGCTGGGGGAGGACATTACCTGCGCTGGGGGAGGACATTACCTGCGCTGGGGGAGGACATTACCTGCGCTGGGGGAGGACGTGTCTACACTATGACAGGACATTACCTGCGCTGGGGGAGGACATTACCTGCGCTGGGGGAGGACATGTCTACACTATGACAGGACATTACCTGCGCTGGAGGAGGACATGTCTACACTATGACAGGACATTACCTGCGCTGGGGGAGGACATGTCTACACTATGACAGGACATTACCTGCGCTGGGGGAGGACATGTCTACACTATGACAGGACATTACCTGCGCTGGAGGAGGACATTACCTGCGCTGGGGGAGGACATGTCTACACTATGACAGGACATTACCTGCGCTGGGGGAGGACATGTCTACACTATGACAGGACATTACCTGCGCTGGGGGAGGACATTACCTGCGCTGGGGGAGGACATTACCTGCGCTGGGGGAGGACATTAGCTGCGCTGGGGGAGGACATTACCTGCGCTGGGGGAGGACATGTCTACACTATGACAGGACATTACCTGCGCTGGGGGAGGACATGTCTACACTATGACAGGACATTACCTGTGCTGGAGGAGGACATGTCTACACTATGACAGGACATTACCTGCGCTGGGGGAGGACATGTCTACACTATGACAGGACATTACCTGCGCTGGGGGAGGACATGTCTACACTATGACAGGACATTACCTGCGCTGGGGGAGGACATTAGCTGCGCTGGGGGAGGACATTACCTGCGCTGGGGGAGGACATGTCTACACTATGACAGGACATTACCTGCGCTGGGGGAGGACATGTCTACACTATGACAGGACATTACCTGCGCTGGGGGAGGACATGTCTACACTATGACAGGACATTACCTGCGCTGGGGGAGGACATGTCTACACTATGACAGGACATTACCTGTGCTGGAGGAGGACATGTCTACACTATGACAGGACATTACCTGCGCTGGGGGAGGACATGTCTACACTATGACAGGACATTACCTGCGCTGGGGGAGGACATGTCTACACTATGACAGGACATTACCTGCGCTGGGGGAGGACGTGTCTACACTATGACAGGACATTACCTGCGCTGGGGGAGGACATGTCTACACTATGACAGGACATTACCTGCGCTGGGGGAGGACATGTCTACACTATGACAGGACATTACCTGCGCTGGGGGAGGACATGTCTACACTATGACAGGACATTACCTGCGCTGGGGGAGGACATGTCTACACTATGACAGGACATTACCTGCGCTGGGGGAGGACATGTCTACACTATGACAGGACATTACCTGCGCTGGAGGAGGACATGTCTACACTATGACAGGACATTACCTGCGCTGGGGGAGGACATGTCTACACTACACAGGACATTACCTGCGCTGGGGGAGGACATGTCTACACTATGACAGGACATTACCTGCGCTGGGGGAGGACGTGTCTACACTATGACAGGACATTACCTGCGCTGGGGGAGGACATGTCTACACTATGACAGGACATTACCTGCGCTGGGGGAGGACATGTCTACACTATGACAGGACATTACCTGCGCTGGGGGAGGACATGTCTACACTATGACAGGACATTACCTGCGCTGGGGGAGGACATTACCTGCGCTGGGGGAGGACATTACCTGCGCTGGGGGAGGACATTAGCTGCGCTGGGGGAGGACATTACCTGCGCTGGGGGAGGACATTACCTGCGCTGGGGGAGGACATTACCTGCGCTGGGGGAGGACATTACCTACGCTGGGGGAGGACATGTCTACACTATGACAGGACATTACCTGTGCTGGGGGAGGACATGTCTACACTATGACAGGACATTACCTGCGCTGGGGGAGGACATTACCTGCGCTGGGGGAGGACATTACCTGCGCTGGGGGAGGACATTACCTGCGCTGGGGGAGGACATTACCTGCGCTGGGGGAGGACATTACCTGCGCTGGGGGAGGACATTACCTGCGCTGGGGGAGGACATTACCTGCGCTGGGGGAGGACATTAGCTGCGCTGGGGGAGGACATTACCTGCGCTGGGGGAGGACATTACCTGCGCTGGGGGAGGACATTACCTGCGCTGGGGGAGGACATTACCTGCGCTGGGTTTGGGGGCTGCTCCTTTTCTTCTGTGATTTTGAGAGAAAAGTTTTTTTCCTTCCCTTTCTACTTCCTGTTGCTGCGTTTCACTTCACTTCCAGGTTGTCTGTCCCAAGCCTCTGTCCCACACTGGAGGCTGGAGACTACATCTCCCATCATGCCTAGAAATCGCATCCATTACATGTGGGTGTAAATCTACAGAGACCTCTCCGTGTATTTGTAGGGTCATCCTGGCAGTGCATTGTGGGAGATGGCATCTTTAGCTAAGAACCGGGAGACTGAGCTGGAGACTTATTAACCATTCACACTACTTCAGACCCTGCATCATAACACACACGTCAGCTTCTGCAGAACCTCATAATAAACACGTCAGATGCTGCAGGACTCTAAATACACATCTCATCTGCTGCAGGACCTCATAATAAACACGTCAGTTGCTTCAGAACCTCATAATAAACACGTAAGCTGCTGCAGAACCTCACAAAAAACTCGTCAGCTGCTGCAGAACCCCATAATGCACACGTCAACTGCTACAGAACCTCATAATACACACGTAAGCTGCTTAAATGCCTCATACTACATATTTCAGCTGCTGCAGAACCTCATAATACACACATCAGCTGCGGCAGAACCTCATAATACACATGTCATCTGCAGCAGAACTTCAAAATACAACCTCATAATAAACACCTGAGCTGCTACAGAGCCTCATAATACACAAATCAGCTGCTGCAGAGCCTTATAATACACACGTCAGCTGCTGCAGAACTTCAAAATACACATCTCAGTTGCTACATAATATCATAATACACATATCAGCTGCTGCAGAACCTCATACTACACTCCTCAGCTTCTGCAGAACCTCATAATACACTCCGCAGCTGCTGCAGAACCTCATAATACACTCCGCAGCTGTTGCAGAACCTCATAATTCACACCTCCACTGCTGCAGAACCTCCTAATGCATTCTCAGGTGTTGAAAGATCTCCTTATACACACCTTAGCTGCTGCAAAACATCAAAATACACATCTTAACTACTGAAAAACCTTTTGATATACACCTATGCAGCTTCATGAACTCATAATTCAGATTAGCTGGCTCAGAACGTCACACTACACACTTCAGCTGCCTCAGAACATCAATCACACAACAGACTTCAGCTGCCTCAGAACATCAATCACACAACAGACTTCAGCTGCCTCAGAACATCACACTACACACCACAGCTTCTGCAGAACATCACACTACACACTTCAGTTGTCTCAGAAAATCTCACAACACACTTCCTCTGCCTCAGTACATCACATTACACACTTCAGCTGCCTTAGAACATCTCACAACACACTTCAGCTGCCTCAGAACATCACACTACAGACTTCAGCTGTCTCAGAACATCACATTACACACCTCAGCTGCCTCAGAACATCTCACAGCACACTTCAGCTGCCTCAGAACATCACACTATATATACATCAGCTGCCTTAGAACATCACACTACACACTTCCTCTGCCTCAAAACATCACATTACACACCTCAGCTGCCTCAGAACATCACACAACACACTTCAGCTGCCTCAGAACATCACATTACACACCTCAGCTGACTCAGAACATCACACAGCACATTTGAGCTGCCTCAGAACATCTCACAACACACTTCAGCTGCCTCAGAACATCTCACAGCACACTTCAGCTGCCTCAGAACATCACACTATATATACATCAGCTGCCTTAGAACATCACACTACACACTTCCTCTGCCTCAGAACATCTCACAACACACTTCAGCTGCCTCAGAACATCACACTATATATACATCAGCTGCCTCAGAACATCACACTACACACTTCAGCTGCCTCAGAACATCACACTACACACTTCAGCTGCTTCAGAACATCACATTACACACCTCAGCTGCCTCAGAACATCACATTACACACCTCAGCTGCCTCAGAACATCACATTACACACCTCAGCTGCCTCAGAACATCACATTACACACCTCAGCTGCCTCAGAACATCACATTACACACCTCAGCTGCCTCAGAACATCACACTACACACCACAGCTGCTGCAGAACATCACACTACACACTTCAGCTGCCTCAGAACATCACATTACATACTGACCAATAGGATGCCATGTTTATTAATTGTAAATTCCATAATGTAAGAACGTACCTGGTTGGATAATGGAACTTACCACCTCCCAAGGGAAGTTCATAAAACCCCTTGTGGCTGGAAAATTTCTGGTCTGTTCTGTGAGTGGTGAGGGACCAGCAGACCAGGCCTGCTGCAGGACCTACCTTAACTTACTTTTCAAACCCATTGGAGCACATTTACTTACCCGGTCCTGTCGCGATCCCTGATCCGGGACTGTCCGAAGAGGATGAAGTCCGGCGCGATTCACCAAGATCGTGCGCCCGATATCCTGCATGAAAGTCGGCATGAAAATTCAATCGCTTGCGCCAAAAACCCCTGTTAAATGCGTCACAAATCGGAAATAGTCGGGGAACCCGACGGAAATGCGGTGTGCGGACCCTTAGTAAATGAGCCCCATTGTCAGAATGATACGCTGCTAGTTGACCGTGTTTCTCCGGCTCATGCAGGCAGAGAAATCTTCCAGCTAGATAACCTCACTGCTCTCGTCCAGGTTCCACCTGTTGCTTGGTCACACTAGGAAATAAGGAAAAAACTTTTTTTATTTTTGTACAAAAGTGATGAATAAAAAAGGCACATTTTACTGCACGATTCAGTTATTGGGAATGCTTTACCGGCAAACGGCTGGGGGAAGTTACCAGATTACATCTATGCTGTAGCTTCACAGGCTGTTACACTGTCTCCCTCCACCTCTGTTCCCTCAGCACTTCTCCCCTCCCTCCAACTGATGTAACCTCATCACACAGTGGGAAGGGGGAAGTGTTCCTGGACAGAGGTTTCTCAGGAATATCCATTGACCTGCATTTATTGGACAAGCTATAATGCCGGGCCAACTACAACACTGACATATGTCATCATTATTGCACAGGAAACGTTGCCAATATTAATTCAGTGCAGGTTTATTTTTTGAGTGTTTTTTTGTGATTGTGTGTTATTGTGTTTACAATGAAAAACCATCCTTTAACCACTTTGATGGGGCTGTACCAAGTTTTCATGTTATCCATATATACAGGATAGGGGATAACAATTTTAATAATCCATTTTTCTTTCTATAGCGCGACTGAGCTCCACTTGGATCATCTGGTTGCTATATGAGGACTCCTAGAATCATCTTTGGTCATAGTTATACTTCATGTTTAACTAGCCAACCGTGATGGGGTGTAATAGCTTCACAGGTTGTTACACTGTCCCACCCTTCCCCCTCAGCACTTCCACCTGTTTGCTGAAACTGCCTCTAATGTGGCAAGAATAAATCAGGCAGAGGGAGGGGGAAGTGCTGAGGGTGTAGAGGGAGAGGGCGAGACTGTGTAACAGCCTGTGAAGCTCCAGCACAGAAGGGATCTGGTAACGCCCCACTTATTCATTAGCATAATTATAAATGTTGATTTTAGTAGGAAGGAGGCCATGAATAACAGATATAAGAGGAGCGCAGCAGTCCCGGTGCCTGGATCTATGAGTAATGTCCCTGGTTTATCAGGATGGATTATGAGATAACATTGGATATTTCCACTCCGCACCATGAGGGGTTAAACCAGCTAGTGAGGGCGGGTCCAGTCTCAGTATTCTCCTCCCACTGCTTCTTACGTCAGTGATCACATGATGTTGACATCATCACAGGTCCTTTACCCGCTCTCTCTACACCTGTGCTAAGCCCTGCCCCCTCATGTGGCTGATCACGTGGCAGTGACATCATCACAGGTCCTGGAGCCAGTCTGATTGAGCAGATGCAGGTAGGTATGTGTGATGGTAGTCACTGACCTGCGTGCTCTGTGGAGACCTCTGTGGTCATGTCAGTACATTACACCTCAGACTATGGTGACTCCTGAGGAGCAGATACTATTGGTTATGATTTGGGTTTCACACTATAATGTCCCCTTGTTATATGACTGTGTGCATTGTGACCTAACACTAGGGTGCAGGAGACCCTCAGTCTCTGGATATTTGGTTGTATTTGTTTTGTGTCTGGTAATCGTCACCGGTGCCCACTTACCCCCACAGACGCTGGCTACAACCTCCCCGCCAATATATACAGACCCCAAAATCCATGGAAAGTACTGACAGGTCCACACATCGCACGCTCCTGTCGTTTAATTTTCTTATTTGAATAAATTAGATCTCTGTTGCTGTTTTATCGGTAAAAATCGCATTGAATTTAGTGGCCGTCCTTGATATTCTCCCTCTGATGATTAAAGGGGGTTTCCCACGAAGAAAAGTTAGGACCTATCCATGGGATAGGACCTAATTTGCTGATCAGTGGGGGTCTCAATGCTGAGACCCCCCCACAGATCATGAAAACAAGGGGTCTGATGGGGTCTCACATACCTTCGTCGCTTCATCAAATGGAGCAGACAGCCGCGCATGACTGTTCTGCTCCATTCATCTCTTTGGAGCTGCCGGAGATTGCCAAGCGCAGGGCTCACCGATCTCCGTCAGCTCCATAGAGATTAATGAAGCAGAATGGTCACACGCGGCTGTCTGTTCCATTAATCTGAGGAGTGACGAGGGGTGGACGGACCTCTCGTTTTCTTAAACTATGGGGGTCTCCGCACTGACCCTGCAAACCCAGGGGGTTTTAGAAGGTGCGGGGGTCATGGACTGTTGCATATATTATGGGATTGCCCGATTGTTAAGGTTTTCTGGAAGAAAGTGATTTAATAAAGATGGTGATGGAGAGGAAGAAGGATAAGCGCTGCTCACCCCTCCGCTCTCCATAGGGCAGCGCAGGGCTGGCGCCGTAACACGGCAAAATATAGGATATGTCCCGTATTTCACTGTGCACGGTCACAGACAACGTGTGGACTATTATGTGCCCGCAAATGGTGCAACCGCATACTGGTCCCCATTACGTTCCTGTGAAGGAGCCCCAATCGATTCAGCCTCTAGACCTAAGCAGCAGGTTATTAGATAAACTATCTTAGCAGCCAAAATTTTAGCTGCTGAGTCCTAGAAACAGCCTGACTTTCCTCTAAAAAGGGTTAAGCACAAATTGTCCTGGATAAACAAGAAAATAAAGAGATAACGGGATTAAGTTTTAACGCTGGGCATTGGCGTATTTCTATTTATCTCTTTTCTTCCCATCTCTTCCTTTTTCCTCTAGTACGGTGCGCGTCGGGTGGGTGGAGAGGGCTCACGGGCTGAGCCCGCTCCATAGCCGGTAACTCTTTGCTGCATATTGCTAGGACCGATCGCAGGTGTTATCCCCGCGATTGCATGGGCGCCGCCATCTTGCCGTAGCTGGTCACTCCCCATGATGTCATTGGGGAGCAGTAATCCATTGCTATGGCAGCCTCGGGTCACGCTGTCCCGTTTTAACCCATTCATTACAATGTGCTAATTGCACATTGTAATGAATGAGGAGGAAAATCCCCATATACTGCCAAACTGTAGTATACGAATATATGGTAGGATTGATCAGACAACTTAGTACTAAAGTACTATAGAGAGTCTAAAAAATAGTAAAAATAAAAGTAAGTATGAAAAGTTATTGGCGCCAGAAGATGACAAAATCGAAAAAAAAAAAAATTGGTACAGGAGTTTTTAATTTTTGTAAATGTATGAAAACATTATAAAACCTATACACATTTGTTATCCCCGTGATCGTACCGAACAAAGAATAAAGTAGACATGTCATTTGGGGCGCACAGTGAAAGCCGTAAAATCCAATCCCACAAGAAAAAGGCGCAAATGCGTTTTTTTTCACCAATTTCACTGCATTTTGAATTTTTTTCCCACTTCCCAGTACACGGCATGGAATATTAAATACCATCACTGAGAAGTGCAATTTGTTACACAGAAAACAAGCCGTCACACAGCTCTGTACATGGAAAAAGAAAAAAGTTATAGATTTTTGAAGGTGGGGAGTGAAAAATAAAAATGAAAAAACAAAAAAGGTCGTTAAGGGGTTATAATTGTAAGAATTCCGCACGACCTCCGTTAAGAACAAGACACATTCAGACTAAACGCTAAATCCTTATCCTCCTCACACGTCAGACCCGTTCTTTATCAGTGTTTGCTATAGAGGAGATTGAAGTACACATAGCGGAGTCTGTTGCATCCACTAAAATATGTTTTATTATACTTATACTCCCAAACAAAAGGGTTAAAATGCGCTAATAAAAGATTCCATGAGGACGCCAATCTCTCGTGCCCTAGAGCAAGACAGATTGCGTCCTCGTGGAATCTTTTATATCATAAAGACAAGAATGTAAATTAAAATCTCTCCCTGAGAACACATATAAACATATTACACACAAGGAATTCCTGATGCTTAAAGGGATTGTCCCATTTCAGCAAATTTATGTTATTGTCTGTATTATAAAAGGTTATACAACTTTCCAATATACTTTCCGTATAAATTCCTTACAGTTTTCTGGATCTCTGCTTGCTGTCATTCTATAGGAAGTTTTATGTTACTTCCAGCGGAGAGAAATCTGACCATGGTCACACCGGTGCACGGCTCGTTATATCACACAGCTCTGATTACTGTCTATGATATAACGAGCCGTGCACCTGTGTGACCAGGGTCAGATTTCTGTCCACTGAAAGTAAACATATAAGGACAGCAAGCAGAGATAATGCACTGTACCGTGATTCACTAAGATGGTGCACCCGATATCCTGCATGTGTCGCCTCCCCCCTCAGGTCGCCGGAGTTCACCTTCTTCTTCCTGGTGCATGTAAGTGCATTGTATTGCGACACAATTTTAAAGATAAATCCCGCACTCTGATTTCTGTTGCATGCATGACACAATCCCCTTCTAAATACCTGTGCCAGTCGTACAATCCCCGAAAACATCGGGAAGTCCAACGGAAATGCGATCCACGGACCCTTAGTAAATAAGCCCCAATGTCTTTGGCGGCAATGGAGACGCTCCGGCCCCTGTTCTGCAGGATGTAGATGATGGGTATTTATTATCGTCTAGATTCTCTAGACCCGTTGAGTCTTCATACATTTAGTAATGTATCTTCTGTACTCGGGTGCATAACACAATACGTCTCCGCGCTGACCGCCCTATTTACTTTAACGTGCATTGTTTTTGATGGGGTGGTCTTCTTATAGAAGACGCCTACTGTGTAATAATATATTGTGGAATGAGGTCGGGATGAGAAGGTCGCCCTCTAATATAATGTTACCTGTCAATATGACACAAGACCATGGATTGAAATTGTAAGTGAATATTTTGGTTTCTAGAGACCCTGTAAGAAATAATGGGGGTCACCTGTGTGTGTACGGTGATAAATGTCCCCCACACGTCTGTTCTGTGGTTTCAGGGTCCTACAGCGTAAGATCCTCTACAGGATAATGGTCCTATTCCTTTCTGACCCACCGAGGATGGACCAGAACAGGAGCAAGATGACTGAGAAGATATTAAACCTCACCCTGGAGATCATCTACCTGCTGACCGGAGATGTAAGGGATTCTGGGAGTTATGTGTCATGGCATCATCATGAATGTAAAGAGAGATATTTATCCGTGTCACTCTCCATACACAGGATTACACTATCGTGAAGAAGACCTCCAGTGATTGTGTGACCCCCAAACCTAATTCTCACTCACTGACAAACAGTGAGAGTAATGGCCAGAAGATCCTGGAGATCACCAACAAGATCATTGAGCTGCTGAGCGGAGAGGTGAGCGCTGCTGGGGCACATACAGCAACACAATGTACTAACCAGAGGGACGTGCGCCACATTTATAAAGTGTTTGCGACTTTCTTCCAACTGGACTTAACCAGGGAGGTGACGCTAATGATGTGACAAGTGCATCACAAAAAATAAGTATAAAGTAAGACAAGCAGAAGATGGTTTAGGGGAAGACAATCTTGGCTAAAGTTGCACCACATCTGTCCCAACCGCATGATCATCTGAGATAAATTTTGTGCGTTTAAAGGGGTTTAACCCTGAAAGAAAATTCTCAAATTTCAACCCCCTAGTGATGATCAGTGTAAGATCCCAGAGTGTGAACAGGGACTCTCTAATCAGACACTCCATGATCCATCTGTACTATGAGATGCTGTGAGTTGACAATGTGCTTAGATTATCAGAGTACAAGGTTTATATACACTTATATTTACCTTCTGAACATTGTACTAGTATCTGATACATAGAAAGAGAGATGAGACAGATCAGAGATGATGAGATGCCTATTGCACATAATGACAGTCAGCTCTCCTTCAACTCTGCTATTCCACAACACACTCTGATGTGCCTGCCTCCCCCCTCCCCTGATAAACAACTTATATGCTTGTAACTTGTAGTTCTCCTCGCTGTCAGCAGGAAGTCAGTGTGTGAAGTCCGTCCTCGATTGGGAGGGGCTAAAGTGCAGGGGGTGGGGCTAGATTGCAGTGAACAGAGAGAGTGAAACTCGGCAGCACGGCCGTCACACAGAAATGGAAAATTGCTTCCCCAATCCAAAGTCAGAAGTTACAGGGTCGTGTCTTGGGGCAACAGAAAATGTGTACACCAGGACTGATAGAGACAGGTTGGTCTTATATCTGTAAAATGTTGGATTTTTGTTAATAACACTGAATTAGAGAATGTCCTGGCCCAGGGGCAGAGTACATTTGTGTGAAAGAAGCCAGAAGGTGCACAGTTATGAAGACTTTCAGATACACTGCTCACTACAGGAGAAAGAGTAGGAAAAAGACTAGGAGAAGCTGCTTTACAATATTTACTATCATCACCAATCGCTGCAGGTTTAGTAAATCGTTTAATTAATGAATGAATGAACCTGTCCCAGTATGTGAAACATGATGGATTCCGGTCTCTAAGATGTCCGCGTGTAACGGCCTTTTTTTTCCCTTGAGGAGTGGGACTACATAGAACAGAAGGATCAGTACATGGACGTCCTGATGAAGAGGCGCCAGACCCTCACATCACTGGGTAAGAGAATTTTTTGATGTCAAGGCGAGAGAAGCTTTGGGGTTTTCACTTGCTAAACCCATGATCATATATATGAGACTTACATGTGCGGTTGTGTTTCCTATAGCTGGATCAAGTAAGAAACAATCACCAGAGAGATCTCCTAGCCCCCGGGACGATACAGCAGAAGATGTGGGGGTCCCCCCGGATCACATGGTCCGTGCTATACACCTTTATGTCCTGTAGGTACCTCTGTCTCGCTGCTCACGGCTGATTTTGTTGAATGTACATTTAGGAGGAAGGGTTCCTTAATATTAAAGTAGAAGATTTTGATGATGATGATGATGATGATGAAGAGGATTCCAGTTTTTTGGAGATGGAACATTCTAGTGATAACAGCACCGGTGAGTAATAACTGCTATATAATAACGATGATAATAATGATCTATTTATTTACATCCACTTGTTGCTTTGTTCTTCTGCCTTCTTTGAGTTCTCTGCTGTTACATAGCAGCACAATGAGGTAGATACAACCCCACATGAGGATCATTATTCCTTATAGTAAATGTGTATGAACTACACACTTGGCTGGCCTACAAGAGGGTCAGTTTTTGGTCACACCTAGGGGTGAGGACACTGGGTGACCTATGTGAAAATGACGCCTTCCTCTCCTTTGACAACCTGCACGGAAGATGCGATATACAGTAGACACTGCAGCTCGGACATGTCCTGTCCGCCCAATTTCCTGGTCCTCGACAGGGCATGTCCGAACCTCATATTTCCAAGCACCAGCTGATAGGGGTGATCCGATCCCAGGGCCCAGCCGGGCTTATCTCCCTAATATACTCCAGTTTAATCAGTGCTAGAGCATCCTCCACCCCTTTACCGGCGGTAAAGAAATGGAAGACCTTGGATGCGGATGCCAGATGAGTTGTGCCAGTCACACCTACTGTAACCCACCAAATGATATAACTGCACATCATTCACCGAAGCTACCTACCTCCTCTCCGCTTATTTAAAATGAAGCGCACGCCCACACCCGAGTGTCATAGGTGTCGGCACTCCCCCAGCCTCCTTGATGTGGGAATGCCCGGTTCTCCAGGATTTCTGGAAGGAAGTTCTTTCCCTTTTATCCTTAGTATAGGAGAGACCTATCCCACATACTCCAGAGGTTTGTCTGATCAGCCTGTTATAGATGAGGAGGTCTGGGTGCACCATGACAGGATATTCCTTCGGGAGACCCTGTTTTTGGCCAGGAAGACTATAGTGCTGTGTTAGATGGACCCTAGATCTCCCACATGCAATATGTGTAAGAGCATACCCAGCAAAATTCTATAAAATATGGGACAGGTGGTGTTATTCCTCTGCCACGGCTGCCGGGCCCCGGGATCTTTCTTCAGCTGTTAGAGATCTATCCTAAAGTGTGAGTCTTCCTGTTGCTGCCCTGAGCAACTTCATCGGCCACCCTGCGGATTCCACTTTGGGTATTATGGGCCAAGTGCTCCAATAATCACTTGGGCTTCCTCTCTCTGCTCTGTTAAAATGCTTAAATTGATGTAACATTGATAATATACCAAAGGTAGTAAGTAGTTTTTGCATTTGATGTTCTTAAGACTCCATTATCTCTGTTCAGCCTTCTGCTATCACATACCATGCTCTCTGTATATGATGATTGGTTGTAATGTAATGCATGCGAGCCATAATATGTGTATTGTGTATGAACTGAGAGCGGTTACTTACCCAATGTACAGGACACCACGGCCTTCCTGTATGTACCTAAAGTATTTGTGTTCCAGATGGATTTAACAAGAAAAATCCAGCAGAGACGTGCTCCAGTCCTCTGTGTTCCCAGGAAAGCCCAGATGAAGATTTTAGTGCTTCAGAGGATAATCAGGTACATACAAAGTGAGAATTTTATTGGTCTTGTTGTGACTTCAAGAATGAATTAGGAGGTAATATGGAAGGTAAATGATGAGTGTCTTCGGCTTCTGTACAATATTAGACTGACTGGTTCAACTAAAGACAGGCCAGTAAATGGCCAAGTGGTTAAATTATAGGGGTTTTGCCACAAAGGCAAGTTAGGCCCTACCCAGGGGCCCAACTTGCTGATCTTTGGGGGTCTCAGCGCTGAGACCCCTGCAGATCCTGAGAATGAGGTGTCGACTGACCCCCTCACCGCTCCTCAGACTAATGGAGCAGACGGCCGTGCATGACCATTCTGCGCCAATGATCACTATGATCGATGCATAGAGATTAATGGAGCAGAATGCTCATGCGGGGCCGTCTGCTCCATTAGTCCGAGGAGGGGTCAGGCGGACACCTCATTCTTGTGATCTGCGGGGGTCTCAGCACTGAGCCACTCGGCCAGTAGTATATGCTTGTTTTAAAGATTGAGCCATGCATGTCTAATTACTGACTACTATTTACGGTGAAACTGCGAATGGCTCATCCAATCAGTTATGTTATCCTTAAAGGGGTTGTATGGTCGTTCTAGGTAAAATATGAAAATCAGAGCATCTCTATTAGATTCTCCTTTTTTCATTTTCCAAGGTCCTCCAATTTTTTTGGGTGTGAAAAAGTTTTTTAAACAGCTTTTTACCTTTTAATCCTTCTGGCATGGCATAAAGACTAAATATGGCCGCCACGCTCCGCAGAAAGACTGCAAGTCCCAGGATCCTCAGCTCCTACGGAGCTGTGTGCGTGTGTGCACTGCACACACTATTCCCTGATTGGCTGTTTAAGCATCTGCTGTAAACAGTAGAGCGCGCACACACCCTCTCATGTGTGGATGTGAGTGAGCAGCCGCGGACCACAGACATCGCTAGGCGCATGCGCGACTGTACAGTAAGTCTCCTTGTCGTATCCTTGGAGATTAGGGAGTTCACAAATGCTGTCTGGGAATAAAACATTTGTTTTATACCTCACAAAGGACCAGGAATTGTTTATAACATTAAATTAGTGATAGTTTTGATTATTGTTAAGGGTAATGTTTAAGGGCAGTGTTTTTGACCATACAACCCCTTTAAATCGTAGCGCTCGGCCTCTCCTCCGCCTCGGGTCGTTGCCCCCGGCCTATTAAACCGCACACCTTCTTCTGTTTTTTTATCTTGTTCCTTATTTCTCTTATTCATTGGATCAGGATGAAGATTTGCTTGATATTAAAGTTGAAGTTGTCAATGAGGAAGAAGAAGAAGAAGAGGAAGAAGAGGGGATGCATTCAGCGAGTGATCAGTGTAAGGAAGAGGAGCAGGAAATCCCTGTATTCATCGGGATTGGTGAGCCGGCAAGCAGATCCTTACTCTACTTTACACCAGCAATAGTTTAGAAGGCTTGGTGCATGTTTGGTAGAAGCTGTAGGAATCGTAGCTGAGCCCAGTTATCCATGGAGAGCATCCAACAAAATGCTAAAATCCATCTGCCCTCAAGACGGTATGAAGGGCCTTACAGGATTCTTATAGAGCAGTAGGGGTCAAACACACTGAACTCTTCCTTTTAGAAAAGTGGATATGTTCGGGTCAGATAGAAAGAATTCTTCCAGACACCACCTATGAGGGTTAGATAAAAGATGGGACATGTGGTTTTCCAGTAATTCCAATTTAAAAAAAAAAGGACCCTCAATAAGGCCACAGTCTATAAGGTCATATATATTTTAGGAGCTTTGCCTTCCTTAAGAATAGCAGAATTCTAAGTGAGATGTTAAAATCAGAAAACCCAAATGACCCAGCCCCCCTGCTTCCAGAACCAGAAAATAAAAAAACTTTCTTATTCCACAGATGGCCAGAGCAAAAAACGGTTTTCATCCCGGGAAGGTGAAGATAAGAAAACGGCACCAAACTCTTCAGCAGAGAATACATTTTCATGTTTAGACTGTGGCAAATGTTTTCCACAAGATCTAGAACTTGTTAGACATCAAGAATCTCACACGGGGGAGAAGCCATTTTTATGTTTGGACTGCGGGAAAAGCTTTGCCAGAAAATCCAACCTCATCCAGCACCAGAGAACCCACACGGGGGAGAAGCCATTCTCATGCTCACTTTGTGGGAAATGTTTTAGTCAGAAGTCGGGACTTCTGGGACATCAAAAAACTCACACGGGGGAGAAGCCGTTCTCATGTTCAAAATGTAGCAAATGTTTCACCCAGAAATCTTGTCTTATGGAACATCAGAAAATTCACACAGGCGAGAGACCATTCTCATGTTCAAAATGTGACAAATGCTTTATCCATAAATCGGATCTTGTCAGACATCACCGAATTCACACAGGGGAGAGGCCTTTTTCGTGTTTTGAGTGCGGGAAATGTTTTACCCAAAAACAAGATCTAGCGAAACATGAAAAAATTCACACCGGGGAGAAGCCATTTTCATGCTTGGAATGTAAGAGATGTTTTACTCTGAAATCTGATCTGGTGAAACATCAGAGAATCCACACGGGGGAGAAGTTGTTCACCTGTGCCGAGTGTGGAAAATGTTACACCCAGAAATCGGGTCTTGTTGACCATCAGAAGATGCACACGGGAGAGAAGCCCTTCTCCTGCTTGGATTGCGGGAAAAAATTTACGAAGAAATCAAGTCTGGTGGATCACCAGAGAACTCACACGGGGAAGCCATTTTCGTGTTTAGAATGTGGCAAAAGCTTTAATAGAAAGTCGTCTCTCGTTGAACACGAGATCCTTCACACGGGGGAGAAACCCTATAACTGTCTGGAATGTGGGAAAGGTTTTAACCAGAAGTGGGGTCTGGTGGAACATCAAAAAATTCACAGAGGAGAGAAACCATTCTCCTGTTTGGAATGTGGAAAATGTTTTACCCAGAAATCTGGTCTCGTTGACCATCAGAAAACTCACACCGGGGAGAAACCGTTCTCATGTCTGGATTGTGGGAAATGTTTTACGCGGAAATCGGTTCTAGCCGAGCACCAGAGAATTCACACGGGGGAGAAACCGTTTGCATGTTTGGACTGCGGGAAATCTTTCTCCAAGAAATCTGTTTTCGTTGACCATCAGAAGATTCACACGACCGCTAAACGCTTCACGTGTCTGGAGTGCGGGAGAGGGTTTAACCGGAAACTCGATCTGGTGGAACATATGAGAAGTCACACAGGGGAGAAGCCATTTTCGTGTTTGGAATGCGGCAAATGTTTTTCGAAGAAATCTATTCTTATTGACCATAAGAAAACGCACACAAGAAAGAAGCAGTTTTCATGCTTGGAATGCGAGAAGTGTTTTTCCAAGAAATCCCTTTTTGTCGAACATCAGAGAATTCACGCTGAGGAGAAGGCGGCGTTTTACGAGAATTCCGAAAATGATTTAAGCACCGATTAAATTGTTTTAGGTAACCAAATGGAATAGTCTCTCTAGTTTCCTATTTTCGTCTTTGTATATGTTTCTCCTAAATTGGACTTTTTTGAAGATCTAAGATGACAATAGACTCTAAGACATGGAGACTCGGATGGAGAATTCTTAAAGTCTCCGTTTTCCTGTTTAGATGGTTTGATCATTCTACTTCAGTATTTTTCCGTGTGCCTTCCAGCCGTTGAACAAAAAAAGTGTCTGTATTCCTGATGAAGGACTGAACCGAGCCGGAATGGAATTGTTTGCTCCAGGAAACTTCTCTTGGTCTTTCCAACGGTTTCGATATATTTTTTTTCTAGAGTATTCAGCACTTGTGAAATATGAATGAAGACGAAGCAATAGCCGCCGTATGGATACATTTTTTCCGGTTTAGAAGTTGAATCCAATGAAGTTCTCGTTGGACATGCCGGCGCTTCTGCTCCATTCAGAGTGGGCGATGACAATACTTTGTCATTCCATTGTTTTGGAAAAGTATCAACTTGATCATCAATGAATTCCGCCGGGGATACAGAAGGACGGAGCCGCTGCTACCACAACCCATGATCAGATACCTTTTAGCTATCCTGCAGATAGGTCATAACTGTTTATGATGGAAAACCCCTTTTAATAATCCACTTTCTGACAAATTGATGGTATCATTTCCGCGGCAGTTCAGACTGATACGGCTCTTATTAGGGTGTTTTATATAATGCTCTAAGGTGTAGATACGGTGAATGTTTTTGGGCATTGGGCCTAATCTGTTAACTTTTTCACTAAGTTAGAGATTTTTTTTGTAGTGTTGAACATTTAATAAAAACCAAAGCCTCCAACAGTTCTACCGCCCTTGCATCTGATATTTTATAGGTCGGTTAGAAATAATGGTTTAAGTTTATTATTGTACTATAAATTGGGCATCAATGGGGTTGGCCATTTTTCAATAAATCTCTTCCATTATACGTGTCTCTGCATGTGTATGTCCCTGTGTCTTTGCCTCCTGTGAGAGCTTCATCCTTTCCCTGTTCTCTCCATGCTGCCCTCTGCATATATACACAACTTCCTCTCTCACTGCTCCAGCCTATCCTCAAGGCGTCTCCTAATGTGTCTTCCTTCTCACTGTCTGTTTCACTGGCAGACACGGGAAGAGTGGAGGGAGCAAGATGAGTCTTTATCTCCTGCTGCAGCTCCTCCTATTCAGCAGAGCTCAAACATGTAAACAAAGATCCATAGAGAGTTTGCTGAGAACACAAAAGTACATGTGAGGACTGCTGAATCACTTGATGAACAGTCAGGGATTATTATTAAGGCTGTAAAGGCAAACAGGCAATGTAGAGTGGCCAACCCTTTTAAAAGTAGGGTTGGTGTGTATTTGCAGATTGACTGCTGTATGAATGGAGAAACAAGAAAGCAGAACACATCTAATAAAAAAACTAACTTGCTTAAAAAGAACCTTTCATCAGGTTTTACCCCCCCCCCCCCTTCCTAAACTATCATCACCTATAGTCGGGGATGAGATGTGCTTGTGAAATCTCATCCATGTACCTAAAAAAAATATCTCCCCCCAAAGTCAGGCCAATACAACACATATTACTCATTTCACATAAAGTCAAGTTTAGTGTTTGGAGGGGTAGTGTCACAAGTGTCTATCTTTGGTTATATGGCACCTACAAACAGTTTCCATAAAAAGGAGCTTTTATTAGTAATAGTAGTAGTAATATATAAGCAAACCTGTACATGTTTGGTATCTCCTTACCCGTACTAACCTATGGAATAATTATATCATGTTTATTATACTGGACGGTGAACTGAGTAAATGTTTAAAAAAAAAGGGGGCAAAACAGCAGGAAAGGGTTAATGAATTTGAATCCTCATGCTATTTTTACCATAAAAATTAACCCATTGGAAAATACAAATCTTCCCGCAAAAAACAAGCTCTTACAAAATAAAACCGTTATATTTTGGAATTTAAGCAAAAATCCTCCTTCCTCCTTTAGACCTGGCGAACCATGTGTCATAGACCTGGACTAGAAGAGTAACAGAGAGACATCGGCAGGTTGTACCAGAGATACAGAGAGACATCGGCAGGTTGTACCAGAGATGCAGAGAGACATCCGCAGGTTGTACCAGAGATGCAGAGAGACATCGGCAGGTTGTACCAGAGATGCAGAGAGACATCGGCAGGTTGTACCAGAGATGCAGAGAGACATCGGCAGGTTGTACCAGAGATGCAGAGAGACATCGGCAGGTTGTACCAGAGATGCAGAGAGACATCGTCAGGTTGTACCGGAGATACAGAGAGACATCGGCAGGTTGTACCGGAGATACAGAGGGACATCGGCAGGTTGTACCAGAGATACAGAGAGACATCGGCAGGTTGTACCAGAGATACAGAGAGACATCGGCAGGTTGTACCAGAGATGCAGAGAGACATCGGCAGGTTGTACCAGAGATGCAGAGAGACATCGGCAGGTTGTACCAGAGATGCAGAGAGACATCGGCAGGTTGTACCAGAGATGCAGAGAGACATCGGCAGGTTGTACCGGAGATACAGAGAGACATCGGCAGGTTGTACCGGAGATACAGAGAGACATCGGCAGGTTGTACCGGAGATACAGAGAGACATCGGCAGGTTGTACCGGAGATACAGAGAGACATCGGCAGGTTGTACCAGAGATGCAGAGAGACATCGGCAGGTTGTACCAGAGATGCAGAGAGACATCGGCAGGTTGTACCAGAGATGCAGAGAGACATCGGCAGGTTGTAGCGGAGATACGGAGGGACATCGGCAGGTTGTACAGGAGACGCAGAGAGACAAAGGCAGGTTGTACTAAAAATGAATAACGCATCATAAAGATGTTTCATTTGGAACTCTAAAAAACAGAGATCACCATTCCTTGTACTTACCCAAATGCTAATGGCGGCCTAAATTTCCCTGATTTGCGCCCGTATAATGTGGCTGTCCTATTGCGCAATGTCAGCGACTGGATAAAAGGTGGTTCTGTCTTCACAAACACGGAATTAGACACACACTTCCCACAATCCGCATCTCTTCTACACCTTTTGCATTTTTCCCTTAATTCCCTACATGAAGGCGTTAAAACTAATCCCTTATTATTCACGCTCCCTCATTACATAATTATGTAGACCTCTTGTGTGCACGAGCCGGCTCCTGTACAGGGTAGTGGGAGGCTAGAAGTGAAACCAAAAGAGGCGCGTAATTATGTAATGAGGGAGCACCAGGCTGTGATTATAAAGATCCGTCGTCACCACCACGGATCCACCCGCCGGTAAATGAACTTGGCAAAAAATAATTTTTTAAAAGTGGTTGATTTATTATAAGGCCTGGCAATATACCAGAAAACTTAAAGGAAGACAAAAAATCCTTACGACTCCACCTCCAAGGCAACCCAGAGTAGGCATATGAAAAGCACGGGACTCACTCACTCCACACACCAGACTTATGGCTCATGCATGCTAACGTATTTCCGCGGTGCCGTGGTCCAGCGAGCACACATCGGCGCGGGAGAGGAGGAGGGGGTGAGCGCTGCTCGCCCCTCTCCATAGAAAATAGTAGCCACATGGCCATTGATACAGCCAAAGATAGAGCAGCCCTATCTTTTTGCAGCTACGGCTCAGAGCAATGAGCACTTGTTGCGCTCACCATACCGAGCCCGTGACCTTTCACCACACAAGAAGAGATCACAATTTACCTTTTTACCAGACTAAAGGACATACAATTAAAGGATATCACTATTTTATTCTTCTTTATGCTCACAGATTCCAGTGTGCAGGGCCTGGTGGGTTGGTCATCCCATTTCCCAGACCTGGACCTCTCAGATGTAATTGACCACACATACAGGACTTTCCTCATCTATGTACAAGGACATTGTCCATAGGGCATACACTCCTCCCTCACGAAGCTGTGGACCCTCACTCACCCTTACCAGGTTGTCATAAATGTACAAAACTAATAGTAATTGCCAATAGTCATGGAGCCTTGTATCCAATAACCACAGTGCCCGTTGTATAATGCACAAATCACAAAAACACACAAAGAGGACGTCGCTTTGGGTGATATCGTCTGGGAGAGGTGGAAATCACAATGGATGTAGATGGGCGCTCACCACTTGGTAATGATGGAAGGTGATCCGGATCAAGATCCAAGTGCTTTGTGCTTGAATTGCCAAAGAACAAGACTAACCACCAAAAAAAAACCTGAACCTCCCAAAATAAAAGGGTATGAATAAAAAAAGATCTGGTCTGGAAGCATGGGAGAAAGGTGATGTCACAGGAGAAGACTAGCGGAGGACAGCGCCGGGATCAACATCAAGAGGGATGGAGGTGAGTATTTATAGGTTTTTTTTTTAATGTTTTTTGGTGGTTGATTTCCTTTAACACCTATCAGACTTTCCCAGATTTTTATCTGCATACATAACACTAATCTTCTAATGACTCCGGATTAATCTTTTTCATGTCAGTTTTGGATATTCCCTGAAAAACTGTCAAATTGATTGCAGAGATCTACGCAGGAAGACCACACAATGGTAACATTTTGAGGGAAAAAAGCGTCTGCAGAATGGTCACATAGGGAGACATGAGACAAGTGCAAATAAGTGTAGACAATCCAAAAGCAACAAGGAGTCTCCTCACAAAAGTATAGACATAAATGTAGGGGTAAAAATCAAAGCAAAAGTAAAAAAAAATCAAACACAACACACAGCTATGCACAGCACCACCACCCCAGGGTCCACCACTACAACAGACTTATTCAGTCAACTATACGACTTATTAGGAATTCTTACTGGTAAGTGGGTGATCTCCAAGGTCACCAGGAGAGGCTGGGCAATGAAATCAATAGAGAGGATGTGATCATCTCTAGTACCACACTCAGCGCGGGTCCCGAATACTCCAGGGTAAGGTCTCCACCACCCTACACAATGTCAGTCCTCGAATTCCAGATGAGCACTGAAGTTTCTCCATAGGCAGCGTCTCAGCTATAGTGTAAAGCAGAGGAGAGAGGGGGCAGCCCTGGCGACTTCCTATTGTTGAGCTGTCTTGATTAACAAGCGGTGGACCAAAACTATGAATTCCCTAGGGAACCCAAATTTCTCCAACACCAACCACAAATAAGACCCCTACACTGAGTTAAAGGCCTTGGGTGCATCCAGTGAGACCAAGACCCTCGACCCAGCATTGTCATGTGCAGCCTGGAGGTCCAGGAAGAGCCTGTGCACATTTCGGGCAGTGGACTTTCCAGGCAAAAAAGCTGTTTTTGGTCAGGACCAACAACTGACAGGATAACAGCATTGGACTGTCTCACTGCTGTATTAAAAATAAAAATTACACATAATTTTTTCTCATCTTGCAGCTTGTATCTATTCATTACCTACCTATTACCTTACCTTTCATCTCCTAATTTTGGTTAATAGCGCACCCGCACATAGCTCCAAAACCTTTTGCTTCTTCCATACTTAGGATAACAGAATTGACTGCGAGCCGGGACCTTAGCCAGGTAGTTTTTTTTAAATTTTTTTATTAAGGCAACAAAAAACAAAGCCTTACATTTACCATTTCTGAATAGAAAGACTAAACAGAAACATATAGTACAACCTCCAGCAACCAAAAGCGAGGGCTTTTCTCACCGGACGTGGCCGGGAGCTGTATGAACAAAAGGTCCTGTCTACACCGCTCCCAACCTGCCTGGCGCCCCTTATCTAGCATGTCTTTCAAACATTAAAGGTAATGGGGGTCATTTACTAAGGGCCCGATTTGCGTTTTCCCGACATTTTACCCGAATATTTCCGATTTGCGGCGATTTTCCCTGAATTGCCCCGGGATTTTGGCGCACACGATCGGATTGTGTCGCACCGGGGCTGGCATGCACGCGGTGGAAATCGGGGGGCGTGGCCGAACGAAAACCCGACTTATTCGGAAAAACCCGCCGCATTTAAAAAACAAAAAGTGTCGCGGAGCTTGCACTTACCTTCACTAGGAATAGGCCGGTGTACTTGAGTGCATTCCGAGGAACTTCAGCGCAGCAGCGCCACCTGGTGGACGTCGGAGGAACTACCTTAGTGAATCCCGGCCGGACCAGAATCCAACGCAGAGAACGCGCCGCTGGATCGCGAATGGACCAGGTAAGTAAATCTGCCCCAATGAGTCCCAACTTAGCGGTTATGTCCGTAGACATATGGTGCTCTAGTATAGTGCAGATATGTCTGTTGTGGTGCGCAGTCCCCTGGTTTAACAAGCGGACAGTGACAGCTTTTGATTAGTAGCAAGGAGCACCCCTGATGGTAACCCCGGTGTTGCCAACCAGCGACCCCCAGATCGCCTCAAATATCCTGGTTTTTCTTTTCGGATAACCTCCATATTCTCATCTAATAATATTATTTATACGATTTTTATACTCTGTCATGGTGGGAGGTGAGGCCGTACCCAATGAGAGAGGATCTCTTTCAGCATCTGGCACAAGGCCCCGTGGATGCCCAAGCCAAAAGACTTGTTCACATCCAGGCCGGGCATTATGCCCAACACACACAGTCGGGGCTGAGCTCTCAGAGAGGTTTGGAAGACCTCAGACAGTCGGCCCATTACCACTTTCCAGTAGTCACCTAGTTTATGACATGCCCATAGCATACGAAGCAAGTTCACGTTATCCTGCTGGCATCGAGGACATTGAGATTTTGGTCGGAGATAGAATCTATGCAGCATCTCGGGGGTCTTATATACTCACCTGACTCCTCCTATGACTCTCAGCAGGCGATAGCCTAGGCTCCATATCTAGCTCGTCATTCCACTGCTCGTCCATTATTGGGCCTATATCAGTCTCCCATTGCTGTCTGGTTGGAAATAGAAATCCATCCAGGTATTTGCCTAGAATCCATGAATATAAGAAGGATATCATCCCTGAGGTTTCCTGCCATTTGACGATGAAGTTCAACAAGATACTACTGGCTTTTTTTTCTAGATTGTATTCTAAAGTGTTTATGCCTCTCTTCTCGGAGATTTCTATTTTATTAATACAGTTCCCTCCCCAAAATGGGCTGCCAGCGCGTGTCTCAGTTGCAGATATTGTGGCACATTTACTTACCCATCCCGTTGCGATCCCCGAGGTGCGTTGTCCGACAAGGATTCGGAGCTGCCGCGATTCACGAAGATCGTGCGTCCGATATCCTGCATGTGTCGCTTCCCCGCTCAGGTCCGCCGGAGTTCACCTTCTTCTTCCCGGTGCATGTAAGTGCGCGTCTTGCGACACAATTTGAATTTTAAGTTCTGCGGTTTGTCCGAATCAGTCGGGTTGTCCAATGGCCACGCCCCCCAATTTGTGTCACTTGAAAGCCGGCGCCGATGCACCAAGATCTAATTGCGTGTGCCAAAAACCCCTGTGCAATTTGCCACAAATCGTTCCGCGGACCCTTAGTAAATGTGCCCCATTGTTTTTTTTTTTCAAACTGTATTTATTAAATTTTCATTTTTATGAAACAGAAAAGAAAAAAAACACAAAACCCCAACATAGGGTCATCAATACAAACATTGGGTGCAGATATTGGAGGCACCCAGGTCAAATTCGTCATTAAGTTGCTCAAATGTTTTTTTAACCAGCCATCGTGTAGGACCTGGGCTATCGCAACCAACCTTTTCTGCTCCCATTGGGAGAAACCATTGGGAGAGTGGCATTGCGCCATAGGAGGCTATTCAGTTACCGGACCCAACCCCGTGAGTTCCTTAAACGTTAGCCAGGTTTTTAACATCCACTCAAAAAGAATAGAGATAACTCTGTAAAATTCACAGAGCATTGGGTCTTTTTCTGGTTTAGTTTGTGTATGTGTTTTTAGTATCTGCAGGATTGTGAAAAATTACGTTACTATCCAGCTCTCGCATGGTCTCCACAGCTCCTCCCCTTTGCTATTATTAGGAGCTGTATAAGGATTATGGTTGGATATTTAAATCCGTCACTCAGAACAGAGACTGTGGAGCAGCACTGTGCAGAGAATAGAAAGCTCTTCAGGCTGAAAGACCCGCCCAGAGCACTTGCAGGAGCTGCAAATCCTGCTGCCACTTACTGAACACAAATACGTGTGGTTACATAAATCTCCAGCAACAATACCTAGCACCATCTTCAGTATTATTTTACATTTAGACTACATGTAAATATTTCACTGCTGGTTTCTATTACTTATTCCATTCATACATATACATTATGCAGTGCTCAGTAGCTTCGCTTAAAGTAATCTTGCTGGATTTGAGTTACTTTTGGGTTACTTTCAAATGTAGCTGCTTCATGAGAGGAGAAAAAGCATCATAGAATGCAAAAACAGCTGATGGCAAAGATAGGAAGAGGTAATATCCACTTTATTGCTGCTGAGGAAGAATTCTGACAGGTAGCTTAGAACAGAAAATGCCATCTCTCAGGAAAGTAAAGGGCGAGCAGCACAATATGGACATTGCTCTGTTTGCTCTAAAAGGGGGGATTACATATGACATAATTTGGTAAAAACTGTTATGAAATCGGAGTTACACTTTAAGGTTTCATAAAGGATGCAGAACAGTACAATAACTGGATCCTTGCATCTATGGAGGCTGTGAAGAAATTCCAATGTTTTTCCACTATAATGGAATAGCTGCTGAAATAAATCCTTCCCCACCCAGTGTTCTGCAATGTGTAGTGTCTGCCTCGTGAATGTTTTCTTGCACAACAAGATGTGATTTCTGATTAACACAGTTTCCATACTCCATACATGAAAATGTCTCTCTCGTGTGGATTTTTTGATGCCTGACGAGAGCTCTTTTGTGGGTGAAACGTTTGCAACATTTCGAGCATGAAAATGGTTTCTCTCCCGTGTGGATTTTCTCGTGTAGGAGAAGACATGACTTCCTGGCAAAACGTTTCCCACATATGGAGCATGGAAATGGCTTCTCCCCTGTGTGAATTCTCTGATGTTTGACAAATACTGATCTCTGGGTAAAGCTTTTCCCACATTCCAGACACAGAAACGGCCTTTCCCCCGTGTGAATTTTTTCATGATCAATTAGAACCGATTTTCGGTTAAAACTTTTGCCACATTCCAAGCACGAAAATGGCTTTTCCCCGGAATGGGTTTTTTGATGGGCAAAGAGAGCGGATTTATAAATAAAACATTTCCCGCATTCCATGCACAGGTATGGCCTCTCTCCTGTGTGGATTCTCTGATGTTCAACAAGAACGGATAGGTGGTTAAAACCTTTCCCACATTCAGAACAGGAAAACGGTCTCTCGTCTTGGTGAAGTCTTTGATGTCTCTTCAGATGATCTTTACGCCTAAAAGATTTCTTACATTGTAAACACGAATACGGCCAATCAGCGCTGTGGATTCTCCGGAGCTCCAGGCTTTTCGATAGATAGAGAGAAGGTTCTGTGTGATTGGGTGGTGGCTCCATGTTCCACAGGACTGGGCGTATATTAGGGTCACTCAGAAAGTCTCCAGAGTTAGTTGTAACATCGATATCTTGAAATCTGCAATCTGAAGAAGATACATAGAGATTTCTTTCCATGTCTCTTGGGGAGTCATCTGGTAGGAAAAAAAAATATTATTTTTATGAGGATATATCATTTATATTTTATTACAATCTAACAAGGGATAACGATTTGTGTGTTCTTTGACCTCTTGAGAACCTAAATGCTCATTTTATTCCCCCAAATTTATTTGCACTCAATGCCCTATAATAACATTGCGGAGAAATTTTTACAAATTTGAAAATGAGTAATAGACATTTACATGGACAGAAGTATTTGCTACCTTTGCTGATAGGCTCTGTGAGGATCCCATTTCTCTTGTGGTGCCAGCCTGTGTGGGTCTTAAGGCTCAGCCATGCAGTCAGGCTTCCTCCATGGTCACTCTACTTCCTACAAATACCCCTCAGCAGCAATGTTACCCTCGGTTTCTCCTGGATTACCTGTGCAGCGTGCCTCGGAACTTTGCGCTGGCCCCCTACGTCTCCCAGTGTGCCGTTAGCCAGTCTGGTGCTCCGAGCCCTAGCTGGCTACACTTCATACCCATGCTGTGCACTGAATTTAAAGCGTTCTATGTCACTGCTCGCTGCATTGTCTGATAATTTTTCACCCCTCTATTCCGCATTTCTGCTGACTCCTCCCTTGGCCAACAGAGAGCCAATGACATCAACCGGCTCTTAGCAATTCCTGCCCAGGGGCTTCTGGGACTTAGAGAGGAGCCCACACGGCTCATTTGCATAACTGCACACGCTACCATGCAAGTGTGCTTAAGTCAGCACTGCACCCATGTGGTAGATCTCATTAGGCCTATTAGGCCCAGTCTCAGGCTTGGCATAAAAGGCTTCAGTAGTCGACAGACCCAGAGGACTGATCAGTGTGGGGGTTCCCTGTATCCTTAGCCACTGCTATCATCATTGATATCTGTAGTTAAGGGGTTAAACTCCTCTGCACTAAAATTACTCCATTAAGGGGAGATGCAGCGGGTGCCTGAGCTATAAATAAGATCCGGCTTCCTTCTACTGATCACATAGGTAACCTGGCAGGACCTGCACAATCGCCAGGGTGAGGTCTGATGCGCCCTGTAAATCAGTAGAATTTGTCATTTCCTTTTCTTTGCCTTAAAAAAAAATGATAATATCTGCCCAAATGCTAAGAGGATTCACACAGAGATGACTGCACCATGTCCGCATCTCATGTGACCAGGGGAATCTTTCCTAATGAACACAAGAGATGAAATAGACAAAGCAACAAAATAATATGCAATGAGAGATTTGTCAATTTTAATGTATTCTGATTATTACAAAATTGTACAATGCTAATCATTTTATGGGAAAAATATTCACCAATCACAGCAAAGTGATGCACTCACCGGAGATTATATCTACAGGAATCTCTTCTACTTTACACTGAAAATCATTGCTCTCATACATCGTCCCTGCTGCAGCCTCAGCATCAGTCAGATCTTCATCCTAGATCACCATATAAATGGATAGAAAATTCTGAAAACATCTTCTTAATGTTCAGAGGGCGAGCACTACCATCACCATAGACAGGGGGCATCCTCTACACCTAGAGGAGAGGAGGTTCTACCATCACCATAGACAGGGGGCATCCTCTACACCGAGAGGAGAGGAGGTTCTACCATCACCATAGACAGGGGGCATCCTCTACACCGAGAGGAGAGGAGGTTCTACCATCACCATAGACAGGAGACATCCTCTACATCTAGAGGAGAGGAGGTTCTACCATCACCATAGACAGGGGGCATCCTCTACACCTAGAGGAGAGGAGGTTCTACCATCACCATAGACAGGAGGCATCCTCTACACCTAGAGGAGAGGCGGTTCTACCATCACCATAGACAGGGGGCACCCTCTACACCTAGAGGAGAGGAGGTTCTACCATCACCATAGACAGGGGGCATCCTCTACACCTAGAAGAGAGGAGGTTCTACCATCACCATAGACAGGAGGCATCCTCTACACCTAGAGGAGAGGAGGTTCTACCATCACCATAGACAGGGGGCATCCTCTACACCTAGAGGAGAGGTGGTTCTATCATCACCATAGACAGGAGGCATCCTCTACACCTAGAGGAGAGGCGGTTCTACCATCACCATAGACAGGGGTATCCTCTACACCTATAGGAGAGGAGGTTCTACCATCACCATAGACAGGGGGCATCCTCTACACCTAGAGGAGAGGTGGTTCTATCATCACCATAGACAGGAGGCATCCTCTACACCTAGAGGAGAGGCGGTTCTACCATCACCATAGACAGGGGTATCCTCTACACCTATAGGAGAGGAGGTTCTACCATCACCATAGACAGGGGGCATCCTCTACACCTAGAGGAGAGGTGGTTCTATCATCACCATAGACGGGGGGCATCCTCTACACCTAGAGGAGAGGAGGTTCTACCATCACCATAGACAGGGGGCATCCTCTACACCTAGAGGAGAGGAGGTTCTACCATCACCATAGACAGGGGGCATCCTCTACACCTAGAGGAGAGGAGGTTCTACCATCACCATAGACAGGGGGCATCCTCTACACCTAGAGGAGAGGAGGTTCTACCATCACCATAGACAGGAGGCATCCTCTACACCTAGAGGAGAGGCGATTCTACCATTAACATAGACAGGGGGCATCCTCTACACCTGGAGGAGAGGAGTTTCTACCATCACCATAGACAGGATGCATCCTCTACACCGAGAGGAGAGGCGATTCTACCATTAACATAGACAGGGGGAATCCTCTACACCTAGAGGAGAGGCGATTCTACCATTAACATAGACAGGGGGCATCCTCTACACCTGGAGGAGAGGAGGTTCTACCATCACCATAGACAGGGGGCATCCTCTACACCTAGAGGAGAGGAGGCTCTACCATCACCATAGCCAGGGGGCATCATCTACACCTAGAGGAGAGGAGGTTCTACCATCTCCATAGACAGGGGGCATCCTCTACACCTAGAGGAGAGGAGGTTCTACCATCACCATAGACAGGGGGCATCATCTACACCTAAAGGAGAGGAGGTTCTACCATCACCATAGACAGGGGGCATCCTCTACACCTAGAGGAGAGGAGATTCTACCATCACCATAGACAGGGGGCATCCTCTACACCTAGAGGAGAGGAGGTTCTACCATCACCATAGACAGGGGGCATCCTCTACACCTAAAGGAGAGGAGGTTCTACCATCACCATAGACAGGGGGCATCCTCTACACCTAGAGGAGAGGAGATTCTACCATCACCATAGACAGGGAGCATCCTCTACACCTAGAGGAGAGGAGGTTCTACCATCACCATAGACAGGGGGCATCCTCTACACCTAGAGGAGAGGAGATTCTACCATCACCATAGACAGGGGGCATCCTCTACACCTAGAGGAGAGGAGGTTCTACCATCACCATAGACAGGGGGAATCCTCTACACCTAGAGGAGAGGAGGTTCTACCATCACCATAGACAGGGGACATCCTCTACACCTAGAGGAGAGGAGGTTCTACCATCACCATAGACAGGGGGCATCCTCTACACCTAGAGGAGAGGAGGTTCTACCATCACCATAGACAGGAGGCATCCTCTATGCCTAGAGGAGAGGAGGTTCTACCATCACCATAGACAGGGGGCATCCTCTACACCTAGAGGAGAGGAGGTTCTACCATCACCATAGACGGGGGACATCCTCTACACCTAGAGGAGAGGAGATTCTACCATCACCATAGACAGGGGACATCCTCTACACCTAGAGGAGAGGAGGTTCTACCATCACCATAGACAGGGGGCATCCTCTACACCTAGAGGAGAGGAGGTTCTACCATCACCATAGACAGGGGGCATCCTCTACACCTAGAGGAGAGGAGGTTCTACCATCACCATAGACAGGGGGCATCCTCTACACCTAGAGGAGAGGAGGTTCTACCATCACCATAGACAGGGGACATCCTCTACACCTAGAGGAGAGGAGGTTCTACCATCACCATAGACAGGGGGCATCCTCTACACCTAGAGGAGAGGCGGTTTTATCATCACCATAGACAGGGGACATCCTCTACACCTAGAGGAGAGGAGGTTCTACCATCACCATAGACAGGGGGCATCCTCTACACCTAGAGGAGAGGAGGTTCTACCATCACCATAGACAGGGGACATCCTCTACACCTAGAGGAGAGGAGGTTCTACCATCACCATAGACAGGGGGCATCCTCTACACCTAGAGGAGAGGAGGTACTACCATCACCATAGACAGGGGGCATCCTCTACACCTAGAGGAGAGGAGGTTCTACCATCACCATAGACAGGGGGCATCCTCTACACCTAGAGGAGAGGAGGTTCTACCATCACCATAGACAGGGGGCATCCTCTACACCTAGAGGAGAGGAGGTTCTACCATCACCATAGACAGGGGACATCCTCTACACCTAGAGGAGAGGAGGTTCTACCATCACCATAGACAGGGGGCATCCTCTACACCTAGAGGAGAGGAGGTTCTACCATCACCATAGACAGGGGACATCCTCTACACCTAGAGGAGAGGAGGTTCTACCATCACCATAGACAGGGGACATCCTCTACACCTAGAGGAGAGGAGGTTCTACCATCACCATAGACAGGGAGCATCCTCTACACCTAGAGGAGAGGAGGTTCTACCATCACCATAGACAGGGGCCATCCTCTACACCTAGAGGAGAGGAGGTTCTACCATCACCATAGACAGGGGGCATCCTCTACACCTAGAGGAGAGGAGGTTCTACCATCACCATAGACAGGGTACATCCTCTACACCTAGAGGAGAGGAGGTTCTACCATCGCCATAGACAGGGGGCATCCTCTACACCTAGAGGAGAGGAGGTTCTACCATCACCATAGACAGGGGGCATCCTCTACACCTAGAGGAGAGGAGGTTCTACCATCACCATAGACAGGGGACATCCTCTACACCTAGAGGAGAGGAGGTTCTACCATCATCATAGACAGGGGGCATCCTCTACACCTAGAGGAGAGGAGGTTCTACCATCACCATAGACAGGGGGCATCCTCTACACCTAGAGGAGAGGAGGTTCTACCATCACCATAGACAGGGGGCATCCTCTACACCTAGAGGAGAGGAGGTTCTACCATCACCATAGACAGGGGGCATCCTCTACACCTAGAGGAGAGGAGGTTCTACCATCACCATAGACAGGAGGCATCCTCTACACCTAGAGGAGAGGAGGTTCTACCATCACCATAGACAGGGGGCATCCTCTACACCTAGAGGAGAGGAGGTTCTACCATCACCATAGACAGGGGACATCCTCTACACCTAGAGGAGAGGAGGTTCTACCATCACCATAGACAGGGGGCATCCTCTACACCTAGAGGAGAGGCGGTTTTATCATCACCATAGACAGGGGACATCCTCTACACCTAGAGGAGAGGAGGTTCTACCATCACCATAGACAGGGGGCATCCTCTACACCTAGAGGAGAGGAGGTTCTACCATCACCATAGACAGGGGACATCCTCTACACCTAGAGGAGAGGAGGTTCTACCATCACCATAGACAGGGGGCATCCTCTACACCTAGAGGAGAGGAGGTTCTACCATCACCATAGACAGGGGGCATCCTCTACACCTAGAGGAGAGGAGGTTCTACCATCACCATAGACAGGGGACATCCTCTACACCTAGAGGAGAGGAGGTACTACCATCACCATAGACAGGGGGCATCCTCTACACCTAGAGGAGAGGAGGTTCTACCATCACCATAGACAGGGGGCATCCTCTACACCTAGAGGAGAGGAGGTTCTACCATCACCATAGACAGGGGGCATCCTCTACACCTAGAGGAGAGGAGGTTCTACCATCACCATAGACAGGAGGCATCCTCTACACCTAGAGGAGAGGAGGTTCTACCATCACCATAGACAGGGGAATCCTCTACTCCTAGAGGAGAGGAGGTTCTACCATCACCATAGACAGGAGGCATCCTCTACACCTAGAGGAGAGGAGGTTCTACCATCACCATAGACAGGGGGCATCCTCTACACCTAGAGGAGAGGAGGTTCTACCATCACCATAGACAGGAGGCATCCTCTACACCTAGAGGAGAGGAGGTTCTACCATCACCATAGACAGGGGGCATCCTCTACACCTAGAGGAGAGGAGGTTCTACCATCACCATAGACAGGGAGCATCCTCTACACCTAGAGGAGAGGAGGTTCTACCATCACCATAGACAGGGGCCATCCTCTACACCTAGAGGAGAGGAGGTTCTACCATCATCATAGACAGGAGGCATCCTCTACACCTAGAGGAGAGGAGGTTCTACCATCACCATAGACAGGGGGCATCCTCTACACCTAGAGGAGAGGAGGTTCTACCATCACCATAGACAGGGGACATCCTCTACACCTAGAGGAGAGGAGGTTCTACCATCATCATAGACAGGGGGCATCCTCTACACCTAGAGGAGAGGAGGTTCTACCATCACCATAGACAGGGGGCATCCTCTACACCTAGAGGAGAGGAGGTTCTACCATCACCATAGACAGGGGGCATCCTCTACACCTAGAGGAGAGGAGGTTCTACCATCACCATAGACAGGGGGCATCCTCTACACCTAGAGGAGAGGAGGTTCTACCATCACCATAGACAGGAGGCATCCTCTACACCTAGAGGAGAGGAGGTTCTACCATCACCATAGACAGGGGGCATCCTCTACACCTAGAGGAGAGGAGGTTCTACCATCACCATAGACAGGAGGCATCCTCTACACCTAGAGGAGAGGAGGTTCTACCATCACTATAGACAGGGGGCATCCTCTACACCTAGAGGAGAGGCGGTTCTATCATCACCATGGACAGGGGGCATCCTCTACACCTAGAGGAGAGGAGGCTCCACCATCACCATAGACAGGGGGCATCCACTACACCTAGAGGAGAGGAGGTTCTACCATCACCATAGACAGGGGACATCCTCTGCGCCTAGAGGAGAGGAGGTACTACCATCACCATAGACAGGGGTCATCCTCTACACCTAGAGGAGAGGAGGTTCTACCATCGCCATAGACAGGGGGCATCCTCTACACCTAGAGGAGAGGAGGTTCTACCATCACCATAGACAGGGGTCATCCTCTACACCTAGAGGAGAGGAGGTTCTACCATCACCATAGACAGGGGGCATCCTCTACACCTAGAGGAGAGAAGGTTCTACCATCACCATAGACAGGAGGCATCCTCTACACCTAGAGGAGAGAAGGTTCTACCATCACCATAGACAGGGGGCATCCTCTACACCTAGAGGAGAGGAGGTTCTACCATCACCATAGACAGGAGGCATCCTCTACACCTAGAGAAGAGGAGGTTCTACCATCACCATAGACAGGGGGCATCCTCTACACCTAGAGGAGAGGAGGTTCTACCATCACCATAGACGGGGACATCCTCTACACCTAGAAGAGAGGAGGTTCTACCATCACCATAGACAGGGGGCATCCTCTACACCTAGAGGAGAGGAGGTTCTACCATCACCATAGACAGGGGGCATCCTCTACACCTAGAAGAGAGGAGGTTCTACCATTACCATAGACAGGGGGCATCCTCCACACCTAGAGGAGAGGCGGTTCTACCATCACCATAGACAGGAGGCATCCTCTACACCGAGAGGAGAGGAGGTTCTACCATCACCATAGACAGGGGTCATCCTCCACACCTAGAGGAGAGGAGGTTCTACCATCACCATAGACAGGGGGGCATCCTCTACACCTAGAGGAGAGGAGGTTCTACCATCACCATAGACAGGGGACATCCTCTACACCTAGAGGAGAGGAGGTTCTACCATCACCATAGACAGGGGACATCCTCTGCGCCTAGAGGAGAGGAGGTTCTACCATCACCATAGACAGGGGTCATCCTCCACACCTAGAGGAGAGGAGGTTCTACCATCACCATAGACAGGGGGGCATCCTCTGCGCCTAGAGGAGAGGAGGTACTACCATCACCATAGACAGGGGTCATCCTCTACACCTAGAGGAGAGGAGGTTCTACCATCACCATAGACAGGGGGCATCCTCTACACCTAGAGGAGAGGAGGTTCTACCATCACCATAGACAGGGAGATCCTCTACACCTAGAGAAGAGGAGGTTCTACCATCACCATAGACAGGAGGCATCCTCTACACCGAGAGGAGAGGAGGTTCTACCATCACCATAGACAGGGGTCATCCTCCACACCTAGAGGAGAGGAGGTTCTACCATCACCATAGACAGGGGGGCATCCTCTACACCTAGAGGAGAGGAGGTTCTACCATCACCATAGACAGGGGGCATCCTCTACACCTAGAGGAGAGGAGGCTCTACCATCACCATAGACAGGGGGCATCCTCCACACCTAGAGGAGAGGAGGTTCTACCATCACCATAGACAGGGGGCATCCTCTACACCTAGAGGAGAGGAGGTTCTACCATCACCATAGACAGGGGGCATCCTCTACACCTAGAGGAGAGGAGGTTCTACCATCACCATAGACAGGGGGCATCCTCTACACCTAGAGGAGAGGAGGTTCTACCATCACCATAGACAGGAGGCATCCTCCACACCTAGAGGAGAGGAGGTTCTACCATCACCATAGACAGGGGGGCATCCTCTACACCTAGAGGAGAGGAGGTTCTACCATCACCATAGACAGGGGGCATCCTCTACACCTAGAGGAGAGGAGGTTCTACCATGACCATAGACAGGGGCATCCTCTACACCTAGAGGAGAGGAGGTTCTACCATCACCATAGACAGGGGGCATCCTCTACACCTAGAGGAGAGGAGGTTCTACCATCACCATAGACAGGGGGCATCCTCTACACCTAGAGGAGAGGAGGTTCTATCATCACCATAGACAGGGGGCATCCTCTACACCTAGAGGAGAGGAGGTTCTACCATGACCATAGACAGGGGCATCCTCTACACCTAGAGGAGAGGAGGTTCTATCATCACCATAGACAGGGGACATCCTCTACACCTAGAGGAGAGGAGGTTCTACCATCACCATAGACAGGGGACATCCTCTACACCTAGAGGAGAGGAGGTTCTATCATCACCATAGAGAGGGGGCATCCACTACACCTAGAGGAGATGAGGTTCTACCATCACCATAGACAGGGGGCATCCTCTACACCTAGAGGAGAGGAGGTTCTACCATCACCATAGACAGGGGGCATCCTCTACACCTAGAGAAGAGGAGGTTCTACCATCACCATAGACAGGGGCATCCTCTACACCTAGAGGAGAGGAGGTTCTACCATCACCATAGACAGGAGGCATCCTCTACACCTAGAGGAGAGGAGGTTCTACCATCACCATAGACAGGGGACATCCTCTACACCTAGAGGAGAGGAGGCTCTACCATCACCATAGACAGGGGGCATCCTCTACACCTAGAGGAGAGGAGGTTCTACCATCACCATAGACAGGAGGCATCTCTACACCTAGAGGAGAGGAGGCTCTACCACCACCATAGACAGGGGACATCCTCTACACCTAGAAGAGAGGAGGTTCTACCATCACCATAGACAGGGGACATCCTCTACACCTAGAAGAGAGGAGGTTCTACCATCACCATAGACAGGGGACATCCTCTACACCTAGAAGAGAGGAGGTTCTACCATCACCATAGACAGGGGGCATCCTCTACACCTAGAAGAGAGGAGGTTCTACCATCACCATAGACAGGGGACATCCTCTACACCTAGAGGAGAGGAGGTTCTACCATCACCATAGACAGGGGACATCCTCTACACCTAGAGGAGATGAGGTTCTACCATCACCATAGACAGGAGGCATCCTCTACACCTAGAAGAGAGGAGGTTCTACCATCACCATAGACAGGGGACATCCTCTACACCTAGAGGAGAGGAGGCTCTACCATCACCATAGACAGGAGGCATCCTCTACACCTAGAAGAGAGGAGGTTCTACCATCACCATAGACAGGGGACATCCTCTACACCTAGAGGAGAGGAGGCTCTACCATCACCATAGACAGGGGGCATCCTCTACACCTAGAGGAGAGGAGGTTCTACCATCACCATAGACAGGAGGCATCCTCTACACCTAGAGGAGAGGAGATTCTACCATCACCATAGACAGGGGCATCCTCTACACCTAGAAGAGAGGAGGTTCTACCATCACCATAGACAGGGGACATCCTCTACACCTAGAGGAGAGGAGGCTCTACCATCACCATAGACAGGGGGCATCCTCTACACCTAGAGGAGAGGAGGTTCTACCATCACCATAGACAGGAGGCATCTCTACACCTAGAGGAGAGGAGGTTCTACCATCACCATAGAAAGGGGGCATCCTCTACACCTAGAGGAGAGGAGGTTCTACCATCACCATAGACAGGGGACATCCTCTACACCTAGAGGAGAGGAGGTTCTACCATCACCATAGACAGGGGGCATCCTCTACACCTAGAGGAGAGGAGGTTCTACCATCACCATAGACAGGGGGCATCCTCTACACCTAGAGGAGAGGAGGTTCTACCATCACCATAGACAGGGGGCATCCTCTACACCTAGAGGAGAGGAGATTCTACCATCACCATAGACAGGGGGCATCCTCTACACCTAGAGGAGAGGAGGTTCTACCATCACCATAGACAGGGAGCATCCTCTACACCTAGAGGAGAGGAGGTTCTACCATCACCATAGACAGGGGGCATCCTCTACACCTAGAGGAGAGGAGGTCCTATCATCACCATAGACAGGGGACATCCTCTACACCTAGAGGAGAGGAGGTCCTACCATCACCATAGACAGGGGGCATCCTCTACACCTAGAAGAGAGGAGGTTCTACCATCACCATAGACAGGGGACATCCTCTACACCTAGAGGAGAGGAGGCTCTACCATCACCATAGACAGGGGGCATCCTCTACACCTAGAGGAGAGGAGGTTCTACCATCACCATAGACGGGGGGCATCCTCTACACCTAGAGGAGAGGAGGTTCTACCATCACCATAGACGGGGGGCATCCTCTACACCTAGAGGAGAGGAGGTTCTACCATCACCATAGACAGGGGGTATCCTCTACACCTAGAGGAGAGGAGGTTCTACCATCACCATAGACAGGAGGCATCCTCTACACCTAGAGGAGAGGAGGTTCTACCATCACCATAGACAGGAGGCATCCTCTACACCTAGAGGAGAGGAGGTTCTACCATCACCATAGACAGGAGGCATCCTCTACACCTAGAGGAAAGGAGGTTCTACCATCACCATAGACAGGGGGCATCCTCTACACCTAGAGGAGAGGTGGTTCTACCATCACCATAGACAGGAGGCATCCTCTACACCTAGAGGAGAGAAGGTTCTACCATCACCATAGACAGGGGACATCCTCTACACCTAGAGGAGAGGAGGTTCTACCATCACCATAGACAGGGGGCATCCTCTACACCTAGAGGAGAGAAGGTTTTACCATCACCATAGACAGGAGGCATCCTCTACACCTAGAGGAGAGGAGGTTCTACCATCACCATAGACAGGAGGCATCCTCTACACCTAGAGGAGAGGAGGTTCTACCATCACCATAGACAGGAGGCATCCTCTACACCTAGAGGAAAGGAGGTTCTACCATCACCATAGACAGGGGGCATCCTCTACACCTAGAGGAGAGGTGGTTCTACCATCACCATAGACAGGAGGCATCCTCTACACCTAGAGGAGAGAAGGTTCTACCATCACCATAGACAGGGGACATCCTCTACACCTAGAGGAGAGGAGGTTCTACCATCACCATAGACAGGGGGCATCCTCTACACCTAGAGGAGAGAAGGTTTTACCATCACCATAGACAGGAGGCATCCTCTACACCTAGAGGAGAGGAGGTTCTACCATCACCATAGACAGGAGGCATCCTCTACACCTAGAGGAGAGGAGGTTCTACCATCACCATAGACAGGAGGCATCCTCTACACCTAGAGGAGAGAAGGTTCTACCATCACCATAGACAGGGGACATCCTCTACACCTAGAGGAGAGGAGGTTCTACCATCACCATAGACAGGGGGCATCCTCTACACCTAGTGGAGAGGAGGTTCTACCATCACCATAGACAGGGGGCATCCTCTACACCTAGAAGAGAGGAGGTTCTACCATCACCATAGACAGGGGACATCCTCTACACCTAGAGGAGAGGAGGTTCTACCATCACCATAGACAGGGGACATCCTCTACACCTAGAGGAGAGGAGGTTCTATCATCACCATAGAGAGGGGGCATCCACTACACCTAGAGGAGAGGAGGTTCTACCATCACCATAGACAGGGGGCATCCTCTACACCTAGAGGAGAGGAGGTTCTACCATCACCATAGACAGGGGGCATCCTCTACACCTAGAGAAGGTTCTTTCATCACCATAGACAGGGGGCATCCTCTACACCTAGAGAAGGTTCTATCATCACCATAGACAGGGGACATCCTCTACACCTAGAGGAGAGGAGGTTCTACCATCACCATAGACAGGGGACATCCTCTACACCTAAGGGAGAGGAGGTTCTACCATCACCATAGACAGGAGGCATCCTCTACACCTAGAGGAGAGGAGATTCTACCATCACCATAGACAGGGGGCATCCTCTACACCTAGAGGAGAGGAGGTTCTACCATCACCATAGACAGGGGGCATCCTCTACACCTAGAGGAGAGGAGGTTCTACTATCACCATAGACAGGGGGCATCCTCTACACCTAGAGGAGAGGAGGTTCTACCATCACCATAGACAGGGGGCATCCTCTACACCTAGAGGAGAGGAGGTTCTACCATCACCATAGACGGGGGACATCCTCTACACCTAGAGGAGAGGAGGTTCTACCATCATCATAGACAGGGGGCATCCTCTACACCTAGAGGAGAGGGGGTTCTACCATCATCATAGACAGGGGGCATCCTCTACACCTAGAGGAGAGGAGGTTCTACCATCACCATAGACAGGGGGTATCCTCTACACCTAGAGGAGAGGAGGTTCTACCATCACCATAGACAGGGGACATCCTCTACACCTAGAGGAGAGGAGGTTCTACCATCACCATAGACAGGGGACATCCTCTACACCTAGAGGAGAGGAGGTTCTACCATCACCATAGACGGGGGACATCCTCTACACCTAGAGGAGAGGAGGTTCTACCATCACCATAGACGGGGGACATCCTCTACACCTAGAGGACAGGAGGTTCTACCATCACCATAGACGGGGGACATCCTCTACACCTAGAGGAGAGGAGGTTCTACCATCACCATAGACAGGGGACATCCTCTACACCTAGAGGAGAGGAGGTTCTACCATCACCATAGACAGGGGACATCCTCTACACCTAGAGGAGAGGAGGTTCTACCATCACCATAGACAGGGGGCATCCTCTACACCTAGAGGAGAGGAGGTTCTACCATCACCATAGACAGGGGACATCCTCTACACCTAAGGGAGAGGAGGTTCTACCATCACCATAGACAGGGGCATCCTCTACACCTAGAGGAGAGGAGGTTCTACCATCACCATAGACAGGAGGCATCCTCTACACCTAGAGGAGAGGAGGTTCTACCATCACCATAGACAGGGGCATCCTCTACACCTAGAGGAGAGGAGGTTCTACCATCACCATAGACAGGGGGCATCCTCTACACCTAGAGGAGAGGAGGTTCTACCATCACCATAGACAGGGGACATCCTCTACACCTAGAGGAGAGGGGGTTCTACCATCACCATAGACAGGGGGCATCCTCTACACCTAAGGGAGAGGAGGTTCTACCATCACCATAGACAGGGGGCATCCTCTACACCTAGAGGAGAGGCTGTTCTATCATCACCATAGACAGGGGCATCCTCTACACCTAGAGGAGAGGAGGTTCTACCATCACCATAGACAGGGGACATCCTCTACACCTAGAGGAGAGGAGGTTCTACCATCACCATAGACGGGGGACATCCTCTACACCTAGAGGAGAGGAGGTTCTACCATCACCATAGACGGGGGACATCCTCTACACCTAGAGGAGAGGAGGTTCTACTATCACCATAGACAGAGGGCATCCTCTACACCTAGAGGAGAGGAGGTGCTACCATCACTATAGACAGGGGGCATCCTCTACACCTAGAGGAGAGGAGGTTCTACCATCACCATAGACAGGGGGCATCCTCTACACCTAGAGGAGAGGAGGTTCTACTATCACCATAGACAGAGGGCATCCTCTACACCTAGAGGAGAGGAGGTGCTACCATCACTATAGACAGGGGGCATCCTCTACACCTAGAGGAGAGGAGGTTCTACCATCACCATAGACAGGGGGCATCCTCTACACCTAGAGGAGAGGAGGTTCTACCATCACCATAGACAGGGGGCATCCTCTACACCTAGAGGAGAGGAGGTTCTACCATCACCATAGACAGGGGACATCCTCTACACCTAGAGGAGAGGAGGTTCTACCATCACCATAGACAGGGGGCATCCTCTACACCTAGAGGAGAGGAGGTTCTACCATCACCATAGACAGGGGGCATCCTCTACACCTAGAGGAGAGGAGGTTCTACCATCACCATAGACAGGGGGCATCCTCTACACCTAGAGGAGAGGAGGTGCTACCATCACCATAGACAGGGGGCATCCTCTACACCTAGAGGAGAGGAGGTTCTACCATCACCATAGACGGGGGGTATCCTCTACACCTAGAGGAGAGGAGGTTCTACCATCACCATAGACAGGGGGCATCCTCTACACCTAGAGGAGAGGAGGTTCTACCATCACCATAGACAGGGGACATCCTCTACACCTAGAGGAGAGGAGGTTCTACCATCACCATAGACAGAGGGCATCCTCTACACCTAGAGGAGAGGAGGTGCTACCATCACCATAGACAGGGGGCATCCTCTACACCTAGAGGAGAGGGGGTTCTACTATCACCATAGACAGAGGGCATCCTCTACACCTAGAGGAGAGGAGGTTCTACCATCACCATAGACAGGGGGCATCCTCTACACCTAGAGGAGAGGGGGTTCTACCATCACCATAGACAGGGGGCATCCTCTACACCTAGAGGAGAGGTGGTTCTACCATCACCATAGACAGGGGACATCCTCTACACCTAGAGGAGAGGAGGTTCTACCATCACCATAGACAGGGAGCATCCTCTACACCTAGAGGAGAGGAGGTTCTACCATCACCATAGACAGGGGCCATCCTCTACACCTAGAGGAGAGGAGGTTCTACCATCACCATAGACAGGAGGCATCCTCTACACCTAGAGAAGAGGAGGTTCTACCATCACCATAGACAGGGGCATCCTCTACACCTAGAGGAGAGGAGCATCTACCATCACTATAGACAGGGGGCATCCTCTACACCTAGAGGAGAGGAGGTTCTACCATCACCATAGACAGGGGGCATCCTCTACACCTAGAGGAGAGGAGGTTCTACCATCACCATAGACAGGGGCATCCTCTACACCTAGAGGAGAGGAGGTTCTACCATCACCATAGACAGGGGGCATCCTCTACACCTAGAGGAGAGGAGGTTCTACCATCACCATAGACAGGGGGCATCCTCTACACCTAGAGGAGAGGAGGTTCTACCATCACCATAGACAGGGGGCATCCTCTACACCTAGAGGAGGATCTACCATCACCATAGACAGGGGGCATCCTCTACACCTAGAGGAGAGGAGGATCTACCATCACCATAGACAGGGGCATCCTCTACACCTAGAGAAGAGGAGGTTCTACCATCACCATAGACAGGGGGCATCCTCTACACCTAGAGGAGAGGAGGTTCTACCATCACCATAGACAGGGGGCATCCTCTACACCTAGAGGAGAGGACGTTCTACCATCACCATAGACAGGGGGCATCCTCTACACCTAGAGAAGAGGAGGTTCTACCATCACCATAGACAGGGGGCATCCTCTACACCTAGAGGAGAGGACGTTCTACTATCACCATAGACAGGGGGCATCCTCTACACCTAGAGGAGTGGACGTTCTACCATCACCATAGACAGGGGGCATCCTCTACACCTAGAGGAGAGGACGTTCTACCATCACCATAGACAGGGGGCATCCTCTACACCTAGAGGAGAGGACGTTCTACCATCACCATAGACAGGGGGCATCCTCTACACCTAGAGGAGAGGAGGTTCTACCATCACCATAGACGGGGGGTATCCTCTACACCTAGAGGAGAGGAGGTTCTACCATCACCATAGACAGGAGGCATCTCTACACCTAGAGGAGAGGAGGTTCTACCATCACCATAGACAGGGGGCATCCTCTACACCTAGAGGAGAGGAGGTTCTACCATCACCATAGACAGGAGACATCCTCTACACCTAGAGGAGAGGAGGTTCTACCATCACCATAGACAGGAGACATCCTCTACACCTAGAGGAGAGGAGGTTCTACCATCACCATAGACAGAGGGCATCCTCTACACCTAGAGGAGAGGAGGTGCTACCATCACCATAGACAGGGGGCATCCTCTACACCTAGAGGAGAGGAGGTTCTACCATCACCATAGACAGGGGGCATCCTCTACACCTAGAGGAGAGGGGGTTCTACCATCACCATAGACAGAGGGCATCCTCTACACCTAGAGGAGAGGAGGTTCTACCACCACCATAGACAGGGGGCATCCTCTACACCTAGAGGAGAGGAGGTTCTACCATCACCATAGACGGGGAGCATCCTCTACACCTAGAGGAGAGGAGGTTCTACCATCACCATAGACAGGGGGCATCCTCTACACCTAGAGGAGAGGCGGTTATGCCATCACCATAGACAGGGGGCATCCTCTACACCTAGATGAGAGGACGTTCTACCATCACCATAGACAGGGGGCATCCGCTACACCTAGAGGAGAGGAGGTTCTACCATCACCATAGACAGGGGGCATCCTCTACACCTAGAGGAGAGGAGGTTCTACCATCACCATAGACAGGGGGCATCCTCTACACCTAGAGGAGAGGAGGTTCTACCATCACCATAGACAGGAGGCATCCTCTACACCTAGAGGAGAGGAGGTTCTACTATCACCATAGACAGGGGGCATCCTCTACACCTAGATGAGAGGACGTTCTACCATCACCATAGACAGGGGGCATCCGCTACACCTAGAGGAGAGGAGGTTCTACCATCACCATAGACAGGGGGCATCCTCTACACCTAGAGGAGAGGAGGTTCTACCATCACCATAGACAGGGGGCATCCTCTACACCTAGAGGAGAGGAGGTTCTACCATCACCATAGACAGGGGGCATCCTCTACACCTAGAGGAGAGGAGGTTCTACTATCACCATAGACAGGGAGCATCCTCTACACCTAGAGGAGAGGAGGTTCTACCATCACCATAGACAGGGGGCATCCTCTACACCTAGAGGAGAGGAGGATCTACCATCACCATAGACAGGGGCATCCTCTACACCTAGAGAAGAGGAGGTTCTACCATCACCATAGACAGGGGGCATCCTCTACACCTAGAGGAGAGGAGGTTCTACCATCACCATAGACAGGGGGCATCCTCTACACCTAGAGGAGAGGACGTTCTACTATCACCATAGACAGGGGGCATCCTCTACACCTAGAGGAGAGGACGTTCTACCATCACCATAGACAGGGGGCATCCTCTACACCTAGAGAAGAGGAGGTTCTACCATCACCATAGACAGGGGGCATCCTCTACACCTAGAGGAGAGGACGTTCTACTATCACCATAGACAGGGGGCATCCTCTACACCTAGAGGAGTGGACGTTCTACCATCACCATAGACAGGGGGCATCCTCTACACCTAGAGGAGTGGACGTTCTACCATCACCATAGACAGGGGGCATCCTCTACACCTAGAGGAGAGGACGTTCTACCATCACCATAGACAGGGTGCTTCCTCTACACCTAGAGGAGAGGAGGTTCTACCATCACCATAGACGGGGGGTATCCTCTACACCTAGAGGAGAGGAGGTTCTACCATCACCATAGACAGGAGGCATCCCCTACACCTAGAGGAGAGGGGGTTCTACCATCACCATAGACAGGGGGCATCCTCTACACCTAGAGGAGAGTAGGTTCTACCATCACCATAGACAGGGGGCATCCTCTACACCTAGAGGAGAGGAGGTTCTACCATCACCATAGACAGGGGGCATCCTCTACACCTAGAGGAGAGGAGGTTCTACCATCACCATAGACAGGGGGCATCCTCTACACCTAGAGGAGAGGAGGTTCTACCATCACCATAGACAGGGGGCATCCTCTACACCTAGAGGAGAGGAGGTTCTACCATCACCATAGACAGGGGACATCCTCTACACCTAGAGGAGAGGAGGTTCTACCATCACCATAGACAGGGGGCATCCTCTACACCTAGAGGAGAGGAGTTTCTACCATCACCATAGACAGGGAGCATCCTCTACACCTAGAGGAAAGGAGGTTCTACCATCACCATAGACAGGGGCCATCCTCTACAACTAGAGGAGAGGAGGTTCTACCATCAACATAGACAGGAGACATCCTCTACACCTAGAGAAGAGGAGGTTCTACCATCACCATAGACAGGGGCATCCTCTACACCTAGAGGAGAGGAGGTTCTACCATCACCATAGACAGGGGCATCCTCTACACCTAGAGGAGAGGAGGTTCTACCATCACCATAGACAAGGGGCATCCTCTACACCTAGAGGAGAGGAGGTTCTACCATCACCATAGACAGGGGGCATCCTCTACACCTAGAGGAGAGGAGGCTCTACCATCACCATAGACAGGGGGCATCCTCTACACCTAGAGGAGAGGAGGTTCTACCATCACCATAGACAGGGGGCATCCGCTACACCTAGAGGAGAGGAGGTTCTACCATCACCATAGACAGGAGGCATCCTCTACACCTAGAGGAGAGGAGGTTCTACCATCACCATAGACAGGGGGCATCCTCTACACCTAGAGGAGAGGAGGTTCTACCATCACCATAGACAGGGGACATCCTCTACACCTAGAGGAGAGGGGGTTCTACCATCACCATAGACAGGGGCAATCCTCTACACCTAGAGGAGAGGAGGTTCTACCATCACCATAGACAGGGGGCATCCTCTACACCTAGAGGAGAGGGGGTTCTACCATCACCATAGACAGGGGCAATCCTCTACACCTAGAGGAGAGGAGGTTCTACCATCACCATAGACAGGGGGCATCCTCTACACCTAGAGGAGAGGAGGTTCTACCATCACCAAAGACAGGGAGCATCCTCTACACCTAGAGGAGATGAGGTTCTACCATCACCATAGACAGGAGGCATCCTCTACACCTAGAGGAGAGGAGGTTCTACCATCACCATAGACAGGAGGCATCCTCTACACCTAGAGGAGAGGAGGTTCTACCATCACCATAGACAGGGGCATCCTCTACACCTAGAGGAGAGGAGGTTCTACCATCACCATAGACAAGGGGCATCCTCTACACCTAGAGGAGGTTCTACCATCACCATAGACAGGGGGCATCCTCTACACCTAGAGGAGAGGAGGTTCTACCATCACCATAGACAGGAGGCATCCTCTACACCTAGAGGAGAGGAGGTTCTACCATCACCATAGACAGGAGGCATCCTCTACACCTAGAGGAGAGGAGGTTATACCATCACCATAGACAGGGAACATCCTCTACACCTAGAGGAGAGGAGGTTCTACCATCACCATAGACAGGGGGAATCCTCTACACCTAGAGGAGAGGAGGTTCTGCCATCACCATAGACAGGGGGCATCCTCTACACCTAGAGGAGAGGAGGTTCTACCATCACCATAGACAGGAGGCATCCTCTACACCTAGAGGAGGTTCTACCATCACCATAGACAGGGGGCATCCTCTACACCTAGAGGAGAGGAGGTTCTACCATCACCATAGACAGGAGGCATCCTCTACACCTAGAGGAGAGGAGGTTCTACCATCACCATAGACAGGGGACATCCTCTACACCTGGAGGAGAGGAGGTTCTACCATCACCATAGACAGGGGACATCCTCTACACCTAGAGGAGAGGAGGTTCTACCATCACCATAGACAGGGGGAATCCTCTACACCTAGAGGAGAGGAGGTTCTGCCATCACCATAGACAGGGGGCATCCTCTACACCTAGAGGAGAGGAGGTTCTGCCATCACCATAGACAGGAGGCATCCTCTACACCTAGAGGAGAGGAGGTTCTACCATCACCACAGACAGGGGGAATCCTCTACACCTAGAGGAGAGGAGGTTCTGCCATCACCATAGACAGGGGACATCCTCTACACCTAGAGGAGAGGAGGTTCTACCATCACCATAGACAGGGGGCATCCTCTACACCTAGAGGAGAGGAGGTTCTACCATCACCATAGACAGGGGGCATCCTCTACACCTAGAGGAGAGGAGGTTCTACCATCACCATAGACAGGGGCATCCTCTACACCTAGAGGAGAGGAGATTCTACCATCACCATAGACAGGGGGCATCCTCTACACCTAGAGGACAGGAGCTTCTACCATCACCATAGACAGGGGGATCCTCTACACCTAGAGGAGAGGAGGATCTACCATCACCATAGACATGGGGCATCCTCTACACCTAGAGGAGAGGCGGTTCTACCATCACCATAGACAGGGGGCATCCTCTACACCTAGAGGAGAGGAGGTTCTACCATCACCATAGACAGGGGGCATCCTCTACACCTAGAGGAGAGGAGGTTCTACCATCACCATAGACAGGAGGCATCCTCTACACCTAGAGGAGAGGGGGTTCTACCATCACCATAGACAGGGGGCATCCTCTACACCTAGAGGAGAGGAGGTTCTACCATCACCATAGACAGGGGACATCCTCTACACCTAGAGGAGAGGAGGTTCTATCATCACCATAGACAGGGGACATCCTCTACACCTAGAGGAGAGGAGGTTCTAACATCACTGTAGACAGGGGACATCCTCTACACCTAGAGGAGAGGAGGTTCTACCATAACCATAGACAGGGGCATCCTCTACACCTAGAGGAGAGGAGGTTCTACCATCACCATAGACAGGGGGCATCCTGTACACCTAGAGGAGAGGAGGTTCTACCATCACCATAGACAGGGGGCATCCTCTACACCTAGAGGAGAGGAGGTTCTACCATCACCATAGACAGGGGGCATCCTCTACACCTAGAGGAGAGGAGGTTCTACCATCACCATAGACAGGAGGCATCCTCTACACCTAGAGGAGAGGAGGTTCTACCATCACCATAGACAGGAGGCATCCTCTACACCTAGAGGAGAGGAGGTTCTACCATCACCATAGACAGGGGGCATCCTCTACACCTAGAGGAGAGGAGGTTCTACCATCACCATAGACAGGGGGCATCCTCTACACCTAGAGGAGAGGAGGTTCTACCATCACCATAGACAGGGGGCATCCTCTACACCTAGAGGAGAGGAGGTTCTACCATCACCATAGACAGGGGGCATCCTCTACACCTAGAGGAGAGGAGGCTCCACCATCACCATAGACAGGGGGCATCCTCTACACCTAGAGGAGAGGAGGTTCTACCATCACCATAGACAGGAGGCATCCTCTACACCTAGAGGAGAGGAGGTTCTACCATCACCATAGACAGGGGGCATCCTCTACACCTAGAGGAGAGGAGGTTCTACCATCACCATAGACAGGGGGCATCCTCTACACCTAGAGGAGAGGAGGTTCTACCATCACCATAGACAGGGGCATCCTCTACACCTAGAGGAGAGGAGGTTCTACCATCACCATAGACAGGGGGCATCCTCTACACCTAGAGGAGAGGAGGTTCTACCATCACCATAGACAGGGGACATCCTCTACACCTAGAGGAGAGGAGGTTGTACCATCACCATAGACAGGGGGCATCCTCTACACCTAGAGGAGAGGAGGTTCTACCATCACCATAGACAGGGGGCATCCTCTACACCTAGAGGAGAGGAGGTTCTACCATCACCATAGACAGGAGGCATCCTCTACACCTAGAGGAGAGGAGGTTCTACCATCACCATAGACAGGGGGCATCCTCTACACCTAGAGGAGAGGAGGTTCTATCATCACCATAGACAGGAATTCTTCACTGTTGCCTTGAGGCTCTACCTAGCAATGTTTTTGTATCTTTTCAGTGTGGCCATACAGCATAACTGTTCCTTAGCCTTTGGTGAGCTTTAGTTACCAGTTGGTCCTGCAGGATTCTGGGATTCTGCTGTGTAGAATAGGGACATGGCTGTGCGTTGGCTGCGAAAGATGTGGGATGGTTGCGCTCTGCTGCAAAATACAACAACACAGTGGCTGAAGAAAAATGACATTATATGTCTTGTGTAGCTACATAGCACTCAAAACCTTCCTGATACAGTAGATCTAAAAAGTGGATCATTTGATCTATTCCATAATGCTATGAAATACGCAGTGGAGTCACATTATTAGGAGTACAAACTAATAATAATGATAAATGCACAGAAATCAGCCGAGGGAGTGATGGAATAAGTAGGTAGAAGACAGCTAGAGGTACCTGGTACCATGCACACAGCAGTGCGAGGAGCTCTACATTTACTTTACTGTGTGAATCTGGTCCATGTGCACTAGGTCCCTGGACACTGGATCTGTCACAATCTGTAGCAATGTCCTCACCGATCTGTACAGGGATGTCCTCATCCTTACACGACTGCCTGCTGCTCACATCCAGCTCTTCCCTGGTTATTACTTCTACCTTCACAGCCGTCACATCTTCATCCTAAAGACAACAAAACCATCGCTCTGGTGAACAACAGTTATCAGAAATTTACCAAATATTGTCTAATGTACTAATAACCAAACCTGTCCCTTCCACAGGTATCCTCGGTCCGTGGTACCCGTCTAAGGAGATGCTGATCCTTATATCTCATGTAATTTGTGTGAACATGCACTTAGCTGTCTAAATAAGAAGGAATTAAGTCCACCACCCTCTTCTCCTCTAGCACTGGTCCAGCAAGAGTTTTCTGGTCTCCAATAAATGTTTTGTTCGCATTCAGTCCAGTTCCAGTTTTAGTTTATCTTGATCTGTTTATTAGCTTGTGATAAAGGGGCACATTTACTTATCCGGTCCCTGCGCGATCCCCGAATCCAGATTATCCTATGAGGATGAACGCGTTTCACGTAGATCGTGCGCCCGATATCCTGCATGTGTCGCTTCCCCGATCAGGTCTGCCGGAGCTCACCATCTTCTTCCCGGTGTATGTAAGTGCATGGCTTGCAACACAATTTTTAAGTTAAATCCCGTTGTTTGTCTGGATCCGCCCCCCGATTTGTGTCGTATAAAAGCCGACCGCATGCGCCAAAAACCCCTTTTAAATCCCTGTCCCAGCAACACAAAATCGTCGGGATGTCCGACTAAAGTGCGGTCCGCGGGGCCCATCATAAATGAGCCCTAAAGTGTTTGAATTTCTGGTATTTTGATCTCGGCTCCTATTCAGACTATTCTTCTGCATTTGTGATTCTGTGCTTCCTCGCTATCTCTTTTGTGACCCGGCTTGTTGACCATTCTTCCTTCTTTTATTTGTTATGTTATGTGTTTGCACTTTGGCATAGGCAGGGCCAGACTGTTGCCTAGTTACTGGCCACTATTTAGGGTGGTATTTTTGGGGGCAGGAGTTTAGGGCTCACAGTCCCTTACAGGACTGGGACAAGACGTCTAATGCCGTAAGCACCTCAGTCAAACCAGTCATACTCACCTCTGCGGTCAGTATCTCTATGATCTTGTGTGTGAGCTCCAGGATCTGGTGGTCACTGTCCCTCTCAGGTGTCAGTGATGGAGGCTCCATGATAGTGCTCTGGCTCCTGCTGCATTCTCCTGACATGTCAGATGATGTCTTCTTCACTATAGTGTAATCCTGTGTACAGAGAGACTCTGATCAATCAATAGCTCTACATATACTGCCCCCACCTCCTCAATAGACTCTGTATACTAGTTATGTCACCTCTCCTGTTAGCAGGAAGATGATCTCCAGGGTGAGGGCCAGTATGCTGTCAGTGATCGCTTTTCGTTCTTTCTCCATTCTGAGTTGGTTAGATCAGAAACAGGACCATTGCCTTGTGGAGGAAAAGGCACCGGATTGAGGCTTCACTGAGGAAATCTACACGAAACACAACAGGTACAACCATATCACGGGTGACATCAGGACAATGTCACCAGTCATGCGGTAAGATGTATTGGAGATCAGCGGAAAAAAAGGAAGAATCGAGAGCAAGAATGGTGGTGAGGACACGTGACGATATACGGAGACGGTATACAGGAGGACATGAGATGTACAGGGGACAGTATACAGGAGGACACGTGATGTACAGGGGACAGTATACAGGAGGACATGAGATGTACAGGGGACAGTATACAGGAGGACACGTGATGTACAGGGGACAGTATACAGGAGGACATGAGATGTACAGGGGACAGTATACAGGAGGACACGTGATATACAGGGGACAGTATACAGGAAGACACGTGATGTACAGGGGACAGTATACAGGAAGACACGTGATGTACAGGGGACATTATACAGGAGGACATGCAATGTACAGGGGATGGTATACAAGAGGACACTTGATGTACAGGTGACGATATAGAGGGGAACACGAGATGTAGAGGGGACGGTATGCAGGAGGAAACGTGATATACAAGAGACGGTATACGGGAGGACACGTGATGTACAGGGGACAGTATACAGGAGGACACGTTATAAACAGGGGACAGTATACAGGAGGAAACGTGATATACAAGAGACGGTATACGGGAGGACACGTGATGTACAGGGGACAGTATACAGGAGGACACGTTATATACAAGAGACGGTATACGGGAGGACACGTGATGTACAGGGGACAGTATACAGGAGGACACGTGATGTACAAGGGACAGTATACAGGAGGACACGTGATGTACAGGGGACAGTATACAGGAGGACACGTGATGTACAGGGGACAGTATACAGGAGGACACGTGATGTACAGGGGACAGTATACAGGAGGACACGTGATGTACAGGGGACAGTATCTAGGAGGACACGTGATGTACAGGGGACAGTATACAGGAGGACACGTGATGTACAGGGGACAGTATACAGGAGGACACGTGATGTAGAGGGGACAGTATACAGGACATGCAATGTACAGGGGACGGTATACAAGAGGACACTTGATGTACAGGTGACGATATAGAGGGGAACACGAGATGTAGAGGGGACGGTATGCAGGAGGAAACGTGATGTACAAGAGACGGTATACGGGAGGACACGTGATGTACAGGGGACAGTATACAGGAGGACACGTTATATACAGGGGACAGTATACAGGAGGACATGTGATGTACAGGGGACAGTATACAGGAGGACATGTGATGTAGAGGGGACAGTATACAGGAGGACACCTGATGTACAAGGGACATTATACAGGAAGACATGTGATGTACAGGGGACAGTATACAGGAGGACACGTGATGTGCAGGGGACAGTACACAGGAGGACATGTGATGTACAGGGGACAGTATACAGAAGGACACGTTATATACAGGGGACAGTATACAGGAGGACATGTGATGTACAGGGGACAGTATACAGGAGGACACGTGATGTAGAGGGGACAGTATACAGGAGGACACGTGATGTACAGGGGACAGTATACAGGAGGACACGTGATGTACAGGGGACAGTATACAGGAGGACACGTGATGTACAAGGGTCAGTATACAGGAGGACATGAGATGTACAGGGGACAGTATACAGGAGGACACGTGATGTAGAGGGGACAGTATACAGGAGGACACGTGATGTACAGGGGACAGTATACAGGAGGACACGTGATGTAGAGAGGACAGTATACAGGAGGACACGTGATGTAGAGGGGACAGTATACAGGAGGACACGTGATGTACAGGGGACAGTATACAGGAGGACACGTGGTGTACAGGGGGCAGTATACAGGAGGACACGTGATGTAGAGGGGACAGTATACAGGAGGACATGTGATGTACAGGGGACAGTATACAGGAGGACACGTTATATACAAGAGACGGTATACGGGAGGACATGTGATGTACAGGGGACAGTATACAGGAGGACACGTGATGTACAGGGGACAGTATACAGGAGGACATGTTATATACAGGGGACAGTATACCGGAGGACACGTGATGTACAAGGGTCAGTATACAGGAGGACATGAGATGTACAGGGGACAGTATACAGGAGGACACGTGATGTACAGGGGACAGTATACAGGAGGACATGTTATATACAGGGGACAGTATACCGGAGGACACGTGATGTACAAGGGTCAGTATACAGGAGGACATGAGATGTACAGGGGACAGTATACAGGAGGACACGTGATGTACAGGGGACAGTATACAGGAGGACATGTTATATACAGGGGACAGTATACCGGAGGACACGTGATGTACAAGGGTCAGTATACAGGAGGACATGAGATGTACAGGGGACAGTATACAGGAGGACACGTGATGTACAGGGGACAGTATACAGGAGGACATGCAATGTACAGGGGACAGTATACAGGAGGACATGCAATGTACAGGGGACAGTATACAGGAGGACATGCAATGTACAGGGGACAGTATACAGGAGGACATGTGATGTACAGGGGACAGTATACAGGAGGACACGTGATGTACAGGGGACAGTATACAGGAGGACACGTGATGTACAGGGGACAGTATACAGGAGGACACGTGATGTAGAGGGGACAGTATACAGGACATGCAATGTACAGGGGACGGTATACAAGAGGACACTTGATGTACAGGTGACGATATAGAGGGGAACACGAGATGTAGAGGGGACGGTATGCAGGAGGAAACGTGATATACAAGAGACGGTATACGGGAGGACACGTGATGTACAGGGGACAGTATACAGGAGGACACGTTATATACAGGGGACAGTATACAGGAGGACATGTGATGTACAGGGGACAGTATACAGGAGGACATGTGATGTAGAGGGGACAGTATACAGGAGGACACCTGATGTACAAGGGACATTATACAGGAAGACATGTGATGTACAGGGGACAGTATACAGGAGGACACGTGATGTGCAGGGGACAGTATACAGGAAGACACGTGATGTACAGGGGACAGTATACAGAAGGACACGTTATATACAGGGGACAGTATACAGGAGGACATGTGATGTACAGGGGACAGTATACAGAAGGACACGTTATATACAGGGGACAGTATACAGGAGGACATGTGATGTACAGGGGACAGTATACAGGAGGACACGTGATGTAGAGGGGACAGTATACAGGAGGACACGTGATGTACAGGGGACAGTATACAGGAGGACACGTGATGTACAGGGGACAGTATACAGGAGGACACGTGATGTACAAGGGTCAGTATACAGGAGGACATGAGATGTACAGGGGACAGTATACAGGAGGACACGTGATGTAGAGGGGACAGTATACAGGAGGACACGTGATGTACAGGGGACAGTATACAGGAGGACACGTGATGTAGAGAGGACAGTATACAGGAGGACACGTGATGTAGAGGGGACAGTATACAGGAGGACACGTGATGTACAGGGGACAGTATACAGGAGGACACGTGGTGTACAGGGGGCAGTATACAGGAGGACACGTGATGTAGAGGGGACAGTATACAGGAGGACATGTGATGTACAGGGGACAGTATACAGGAGGACACGTTATATACAAGAGACGGTATACGGGAGGACATGTGATGTACAGGGGACAGTATACAGGAGGACACGTGATGTACAGGGGACAGTATACAGGAGGACATGTTATATACAGGGGACAGTATACCGGAGGACACGTGATGTACAAGGGTCAGTATACAGGAGGACATGAGATGTACAGGGGACAGTATACAGGAGGACACGTGATGTACAGGGGACAGTATACAGGAGGACATGCAATGTACAGGGGACAGTATACAGGAGGACATGTGATGTACAGGGGACAGTATACAGGAGGACACGTGATGTACAGGGGACAGTATACAGGAGGACATGTTATATACAGGGGACAGTATACAGGAGGACACGTGATGTACAGGGGACAGTATACAGGAGGACACGTGATGTACAGGGGACAGTATACAGGAAGACATGTGATGTACACGGGACAGTATACAGGAGGACATGTGATGTACAGGGGACAGTATACAGGAAGACACGTGATGTACAGGGGACAGTATACAGGAAGACACGTGATGTACAGGGGACAGTATACAGGAAGACACGTGATGTACAGGGGACAGTATACAGGAGGACATGTGATGTAGAGGGGACAGTATACAGGAGGACACGTGATGTAGAGGGGACAGTATACAGGGGGACATGTTATATACATTTCTTATAGAGGACGGTGAGGATAACCTATACATAGCACAGATCTGTGTATTCGGAGCAGTAGAGGAGAGTCCATGTAATAAAGCTCATACATAGAAGATGCTGATGCCATAAACCCCGCACTGGCAGAAGGAGACAGACACGATACAGCACTCACCCCGGAAGTTCCCTGTCCGTCTCTCTTATACTTCCCCCAGCCTGTTACTGCCCTCAGGGTCCTGTCAGGCACAGAGCTGCTCCTGCTGTGATGTCATCAGAGCAGGTGTGGCTTCCTACAATGCAGGAAGCAGTGACGTGTGACTACCGGGGTCACATGATCTGAGGTGACCAGTGACATCACACCTACTGTACCTCCAGCGTCCACCCTGTGGGGGACATTTGCCATTGGGCATTGTATGTTTATGTTTGGAGAACAAATAAAACATTTATCACCGTACCTGGAATATTTTACCTGGTTGTGAAAACCCCTTCCCTATTCCTCTAACAGCTCTAGTTTCTGAAATGTAAAATGAATGGGGCTTATTTACTACGGGTCCCGCAACCGCATTTCCGTCGGGTTTTCCAACTTTTCGTGGGATTGCGCCACCGGGACAGAGATTTAGAAGGGAACTGTGGCGCACGCGATCGTATTGTGTCACAATCGCACCGGACGATCCGATGGATTCGGACAAACCGCGGGATTTAACATTTAAATTGTGGCACAAGCTATGCACTTACATGCATCAGGAAGAAGAAGGTGAACTCCGGGGACCTGAGTGGGGAAGCGACACATGCAGGATATCGGGTGCACGATTTTAGTGAATCGCGGCAGCTGTGCATTCTCGCCGGGGATTGTGCAGGGACTAGTAAATTAATTTGCCCTAATGAGTCCCTTGTTCCAAATGAGTCCCATTCATTTCCAAAATGTATTCAGCACACCTAGTATGTGTAGCGTATACTTCCCCAGGTGCCTATGCCCCCTCTCCAAACCTAACGCTGATAGGGGACACCGGGCCCCATTGTGTGACCCCTATCAGTGTGCAGCAGGGAAATGTCTCAGAGGAACCAATATGCATGAGCTTATTTCTAATGTGTATGACACCTATATGCGCCTTCATGTGATCTCCAGGACTCTTCCCTAGCGCCCCTACTCCTGGTTCTGACTCCATCCACATTCTATAACCTTCTATATTCTTCCTATTCTTCTCTCCCTTGTGTTGTAGCTGTTCCTGGAGTCTTTGTTAGAACTTTGTTTTGGTTCAGATTCCCTATATTGGTTCTGCCCTATGGCTCCATCTGACCAGGCTACAGTGCTCCTCCCTCGGGGCACCATCTGACAATGCTCCAGTCCTCCTGGTTTTGGGCACCATCTGACCATGCTCCAGTCCTCCTGGTTTTGGGCACCTTCTGACAATGCTCCAGTCCTCCTGGCTCTGGACATGCTCCAGTCCTCCTTACACTATCTAACCATGCCCAGTGCCCCTGACTCCATCCGACTAAGCTTCAGTCCTCCTGACTCCATCCAACTATGCATCATTCCTACTGGCTTTGCCACACAGCTCCATCTGACCATCCTCCAGTCCTCTGGGCTCTGCCTCAGGCTCCATCAGACCATGCACTAGTCATCTGGCTCCATCTGATCATGTTCCAGTTCTCTGAGCTTCTATGAGTTCTATGACCTGAGTTCTATAACCATGCTTCAATACTCTTCACTCCATCAGACCATGCTCCAGTCCCTCCTGGCTCTGCCTCAAACCCCATCTGACCATACTCCAGTCCTCTGGGCTCTGCCTCAGGCTCCATCGGACCATGCACTAGTCATCTGGCTCCATCTGATCATGTTCCAGTTCTCTGAGCTTCTATGAGTTCTATGACCTGAGTTCTATAACCATGCTTCAATACTCTTCACTCCATCAGACCATGCTCCAGTCCCTCCTGGCTCTGCCTCAAACCCCATTTGACCATACTCCAGTCCTCTGGGCTCTGCCTCAGGCTCCATCGGACCATGCACTAGTCATCTGGCTCCATCTCATCATGTTCCAGTTCTCTGAGCTTCTATGAGTTCTATGACCTGAGTTCTATAACCATGCTTCAATACTCTTCACTCCATCAGACCATGCTCCAGTCCCTCCTGGCTCTGCCTCAAACCCCATCTGACCATACTCCAGTCCTCTGGGCTTCATCTGACTATGCTCCAGTCCTCCTGGTTCTGGGCTCCATCTGACCATGCCCCAGTCCTCCAGGCTCTGGGCTCCATCTGACCATGCCCCAGTCCTCCAGGCTCTGGGCTCCATCTGACCATGCTCCAGGAGTCTGTATTCCATCTGACAATGCCCCAGACTTCCCATCTCCATCTGGCTCTATGTAACCATGCTCCAGGGTTCTTGGCTATGGACTCCATGTTACCATGCTTCAGTCCTTCTGGTTGTGGACACCATCAGACCATGCTCCAGTCCTTCTAGCTCAGGGCGTTTTCTGACCATGTTCCAGGGCTCCAGGCTCCATCTGACCATGCTCTAGTCCTCCTGCTCTGGATCATGCTCCAGGCCGCCTGACTTTACCCTACAACTCCATCTGGCCATGCTCCAATACTGTGGGTTCCATATGACTATGCTTCCATCCCCTGAGCTCCAGCTGACAATACCCCATGACTCCCCATCTCCATCTGGCTCCACCTAACCATGCCCTAGTCCTCCTGGCTCTGGCCACCATCTGACCATGCCCCAGTCCTCATGGCTCTGGATTCCATCTGATCATGCTCCACTTCTCCTTGCTCTGCCTCAGGCTCAAGCTGACCATGATCCAGTCCTCCTGGCTCCATGCTGTAAACCTCTTGGTTCCATCTGATCATGCTGCAGTCCTCCTGACTCCATGCTCTAGACCTCTTGGTTTCATCTGATCATGCTCATGATCATGCTCCTGGCTTAAGCCTCCATCTGACCATGCCTCAGTCCTCCTTGCTCTGCCTCCAGCTTCTTCTGACCATGCTCTAGACCTCCTGGCTCAGGACACCATCTTATCATGCAACAGTCCTCCAGGATATGGACACCATGATCCAGTCCTCCTGGCTCCATTTGACCATGCTCCATTCCTTTGGGCTCCATCTGAAGGTGCTCCAGTTCTCTGGGTTCCATCTGACCTTGCTCCATTCCTCTGGGCTCCATATGACCATGCTCCGGTCCTCTGGACTCCATATAATCGTGCACCAGTCCTCTGGGCTCCACCTGACCATGCTCCAGTCCTCTGGGCTCCATCTAATCATGCTCCAGTCCTCTGGGTTCCATCTGAATGTGCTCCAGTCCTCTAGGCTCCATCTAACCATGCTCTAGTCCTCTGGGCTCAATCTGTCCATTTTTCTTGGGATCCATCTAATCATGCCACAGTCAACCTCACTCTGCCTCAAACCCCCATCTGACCATGTACCAATCCTCCTGGCTTCTTCTGACCATGCCCTCTTGCTCATCTGCCAATGCCCCATTACTCTCCATCTGACCATGCCCCAGTCCTCCTGGCTTTGACCCACAACTCCATATGACCGCACTTCAGTCCCATTCAACACTTTAGTCATGTATTTTCAATAAGAATTATATGAAAATAACATAAAGAAGACTTTTCAAAGAATATTCTGTAAAATTAAAAGGGGAAATAAACACTGTTTATAAAGTATTTAAAAAATAGATCTCAGATTTTCCTTAGAGGGGTTGTCCAACCAAATGACTCACCAAATATCCACCAGACAGTGTCAGATTGGTGGGGTCTGGCCATGTTCAGTGATCAAAAGAATATAGAACTGAAGCTTTTCTTGGGAATGAAGTTCCGTTTTCCTAATTGCAGCTGTACATCCATTATCAGAGTAAAAGTACTTTACTGGCCCATCAGACTCTGGTGGGTCCGGGCTCTAACTGATTAATACCGGACCTCAGACATACAGCAGAAAGCAACCTAATCTGTAGTCTGGTAGTATCTGTTTCCTGGGGGAGTCCCATGAATAACTTCATCTGATCCATGCTGTCTAATCCCATGTAATAAACCTTTTCTTATGTAAAGGGGACTTAGCAGCAACCTGGGGAATCATTAGAGATATTATGAGGCTTTCTCCCCTGTGAACATTACATTTGATTTAAGTCACGTCCAGCCAGCTCAGATTGTGTCCAGACAGGTCCAGAAATGATTAGTTTTAGTGGCCTCCATAGAGGTACATATTAGTGATAATAGGTAATGATAGGTATAAAATGATAGGAGAGGTAGGTACAGTGGCACTACTTCAGGTCACATGGCCTGGCCGCAGCAGTGATTTGCTGTTTGTACCTCTGAGCCATCTGATTGGCTACAGCAGTCACCTGACAATGGAACATCAGTCACCAGAATCACATTGGGAAGATCAACTATCAAGTGAAGACAAACATCGGCCCCTGCTTGTCACACGGGATCTGGAAGGAAATGCGAGTCTGTCATTCAGTATAGATAGGTAGGTGTATATATAATACTCACAGGTAAGTGCATATAATAGGTATATATAGTAATGATAGATAAATATATAATACTGACTGGTAAGTGCATACAATAGTCATAGGTCTACATATTAATAATAGGTAGGTGATTACTCTCTATGAGATAACGAGCCGTGCACCTGAGAGACCAGGGTCAGATTCCTGTCGAGTGGAAGGAAACATAGAAGCTTCCTGTTGAATGACAGCAAGCAGAGATCTAGAAAACCGTGAGGAATTGATATAGAAAGTATATTGGAACATTGTAGAACTTTTCATCATAAAAACATTAACATTTATTTGCTGTAATCTGAACACCCCTTTAAAGGGCATCTACCAGATTGAAGGACTGTATGCAAATAAGCCTGAGGGGCTCCAGGTTCCATAGGTGTTAATGGATCCTGGACCCCCTCAGGCTCATTTGCATACAGTCCTTCATCTTGGTGGTATATGTCCTTTAACTCCCACAATTGGTGTCATGAAGAAGGCCCATGTGCCGACTCCTGGATGACATACTATTCTGTCATAGGGAATGCGGGACTACAATCCCCTCTCCTCAGCAATGAAAATGCAACCAAAGCGCAACGTGTGACCACGCCCTCATAGTTCCTTACAATATTTTATATGCATTTTCTTTTTGTGATTTGATGAAAAACTTATTAAACCAAAAAATAAAATTTTTGAAATGCAAATCATATTAATAAAATAATTATATCAATCTTCATGTATCAAAAAGTGATACTAATAGTGACTCGGCCCTTCCTCTCCCATGCGGAGGATAGGAGGGCATCCTCGGGCATCACTATTGCCATCTGGCAGTCTTGGTGGGAATCGGACTTTTAGGCTACATTCACACGAACGTATGGGGGACGTATATACGGCATATATATGTCCCCCATACATCGCAATGGCGTCATGACGCTGTACGGGAGCGGTACGGTGCGGCACCATGCCGTTCCGTAGAAAGATAAGACATGTCCTCTGTTTCGACTGAATAATATGGCGCCAGGCCCCGTGTTACTCTATGGAGAGGCGCGGGGGTGAGCGTCCCCGGCGCCAATGTATATCCGCCGTACTAATGTACAGCAAGAATATATCGTGTGAATGTAGCCTTAGCTGGGTGACTGCCAGAAGTAGCCGCCTTCATGGTTGGAATACAAAATAAACTACAACCAGCACTTTTCCTATTTTTATTAAAACATCATCACCGCAAAAAGGAAATTTCCTGATATCTGAAAGCGCGAAACACAGAATGCGTATAATAACGACATATACAGTGAGCACCGATCGCTGCCATAATATCATACACATTAATGGTAATTTATATAAAAAACAAATATCTGTCCTGGATGATTTCCTCTGCTGCATCGGTGACAAGTCGTTCAGCCACATGACTAATACAGCCAATCACTGGCCTCAGAGTCTGTGAAGTCATCACAAAATAAGAAGGTGATTAATCATTTGTGAGCGGCAAGGAGTGTATGGAGAGGGCTCACGCTCTGAACCCTACAGAAAGGCTGATTGCAGCCAGTGGTGAGTGGGCGCTGCCATGTTGGCTGTGATCGTCACTCCCCCGGACACCATCATAATCCCCCATCTATCAATGTATAAAAACTGTTATTCCTAACATTGCAACCTGTAATAAAACACTGCGCCCAAATGTCCAAAATGCCACTTTTTTGTCATTATGCAACTCATGAAATAAAAAGTGAACTAAAGGTCGTCCCACAAATGGCATCAATGTAAACGTCATCGCCTCCTGCAAAAAATGACACCTTACACATCCCCATGCGCCAAAAGTCTGAAAAAAGTTATTAGCGTCAGAATACGGCAAACTTTTGTTCTAAAGGTCTTGATTTTTTTTAAAACCTAATTAAAATCTTCATGAAACATACCGTATGTACTCGAGTATAAACGACCCGAGTATAAGCTAATTTTAACAAAAAAAAACAACAACAAAAAAATGGAAAAACCTATTGACTCGAGTATAAGCCAAGGGTGGGAAATGCACTGGTCACAACCTCCAAGTATATAGCCTGCCAGCCCCCTATAGTATATAACCTTCCCTGCCTCCCGCAGTATACAGCCTTCCCTGCCCCCTGCAGTACACAGCTTTCCCTGCCCCCCACAGTATACAGCCTTCCCTGCCTCCCGCAGTATACAGCCTTCCCTGCCCCCTGCAGTATACAGCTTTCCCTGCCCCCCACAGTATACAGCCTTCCCTGCCTCCCGCAGTATACAGCCTTCCCTGTCCCCCCGCAGTATACAGCCGGCCCTGCCCCCCGCAGTATACAGCCGGCCCTGCCCCCCGCAGTATACAGCCGGCCCTGCCCCCCGCAGTATACAGCCTTCCCCGCCCCCCGCAGTATACAGCCTTCCCCGCCCCCTGCAGTATACAGCCTTCCCCGCCCCCTGCAGTATACAGCCTTCCCTGCCCCCCGCAGTATACAGCCTTCCCTGCCCCCTGCAGTATACAGCCGGCCCTGCCCCCTGCCTGCAATATAATACCTGTAGGGAAAAACCAGTCTACTCACCTTCCAACACCTTCCCTGGCAGGTCCTCTTCTAGACCGCGATGCTCCGGCATCGGCTCCGTGTCCCCCCCGCTGTCCGTCACAGGGATCGTGACGTCAGCCGCTTGCTGACATCATAGTGTGTGTCGAGTGGCTGACCTCACGGTCCCTGTGACGGACCGCGCTGGGACACGGAGACTATGCCGGAGCATCGCGGTATAGAAGAGGACCTGCTGGGGAAGGGGGGCTCGAGTATAAGCCGAGGTGAAGTTTTTCGGCACATTTTTTGCACTGAAAAACTCGGCTCATATTTGAGTATATCCGGTATATAAATTTGCTATCTCAAAAAATAAAAGGGGGTTTCCCATCTGAAAAACACAGTGCAAACCATAAAAACAAAGCATTTTTTTCTCCTCAAGTTCACTGTATTTGGAATTTTTTTCCTGCTTCTCAGTACACGGCATAAAAATTAAATACCGTCATTAAGAAGTGCAATTTGTTATACAGAAAACAAACCTTTTATAAAGCTTCATACAAGGAAACATAAAAAAAGTTATGAAACTTTAAAGAAGGGGAGCAAAAAAATGGAAACGCGAGAAAGGGGTTAATGGTTATTTTATCTAATTTCCTACTCAGCCGTAAAAACCATTAGACATCAGGAAGAGCGAGCAAAAATATATTGTCCAAGAAAACAAAATGCTAAAATTTCTACAAAATATATAATGCACACACATCAGACACGTCGTGGTAATAAAATCAAGACTTTGGAGAGATGGAAAAAGGAAATTTTGTCAAAATATTTTAATATTTAATGCGCAACTATGAGAATTTAGAATTATGGTTTGTATTAGGAAAGTGTTGGGTCAGACTACACAACACCCTACACCAAAAAAAGTCATCGTAGGCTTATTTCTAGGGGCCACAGTGCAGCAATCAGCCCCACTGGGTTCAGGTAGGTAAATCGTAGAGCGCATTCACGCATTTAGCTTACGTTGCATTTATGCAGCCGTGATGTGAATGCAAACCAGAGATGTGAACTAGGCAGCAGCCTCTGAATTCACACCAAGTGTGAACACGGCCGAAGACTTGGAGACTCATATGGGACAAAAATACTAAATATTAGCAGTTCTGCTCTTCCTTGACTTGAAATCTCTGTGGAGGACGACTGAAAATTGCAGATTTTTAAAAGTTTCTTCAATGATCAGATCCCCTGCGGAGTTCAATCTGTGGGCGCATCCTCTTCCACACCCTGAATATTAAAGAGAGCTCCATCCTTTGCAGGATTTTCTGCTAGTAACGAGAAGCCGCTATCTGGATAATACGCCTCATTTTCGGAATATGAGAACGATGCGGGGCCCGTGTGAGTCATCTGATGCTTCACTAGAGAAGATTTCTGGGTAAAACATTTGCCACATTCTGAACATGAGAACGGCTTCTCCCCCGTGTGAATTTTCAAATGTTCAACAAGAGAGGATTTCTGGGTGAAGCATTTGGCGCATACGTTACACGAATACGGCTTCTCACCTGTGTGGACTCTGAAATGCACAACAAGATCCGATTTTTGGGCAAAACACTTGCCGCAGTCTAAACACGAGTAGGGTCTCTCCCCTGTGTGAGTTTTTTGGTGATCAGCCAGAACAGATTTTCGACTAAAACATTTCCCGCACTCTGCGCATGAAAATGGCTTCTCCCCGGTGTGACATTTCTGGTGTCCTACAAGAGAGGACTTCTGGGTAAAGCACTTCCCACATACCAGGCACGAGAAGGGCCTCTCTCCTGTGTGAGTTCTCTGATGTTTCATGAGATCGGACTTCTGGGTGAAGTATTTCCCACACTCCATGCATGGGTTTGCCCCCGTGTGGAGTCTTTGATGTTGAACAAGACCCGATTTCCGCGTAAAACATTTGCCACAATCAAAGCATGAAAATGGTTTCTCTCCCGTGTGAGATTTCTGATGGTCGACCAAATTGGATTTCTGGGTGAAGCACTTCCCGCACTCTGCACATGTATACGGTCTTTCTCCGGTGTGGGTTTTCAGATGTTCGAACAGAACAGACTTCCACGTGAAACACTTCCCACATTTGGAGCACGAGAAGGGCTTCTCCCCGGAGTGACTTCTCTGATGCTCGACCAGAATTGATTTTTGGGTAAAACTTTTCCCACATTCCGCACATGAGAACGGCCGCTCGTCTGTGTGAATTCTCTGATGTTTAATAAGTCCCGATTTCTGGGTAAACCCCTTTTCACACTGTGAACACGAATACGGTCTCTTGTCCAAGTGAATCAGTCGATGTTTAATAAGATTGGATTTACTTTTAAAAAATTTTCCACATTGAGAACATTGGAACAAACGGTCCCCCTTGTGACCGGCGTTTTGCTCAGCGTTCTGTGACTGGATGGATGACGTTCCCTCGTAACTGCACGCGTCGGAGAACAGATTGGCGCTGTGAAGGACTGAAGGTAGATTTGGGTTCTGTGAGATATTATTTCCTTCTTTTTTACAATCTGGTGACAAAAGACGTCCTTCCAAATTTTTGGTAAATTCATCTGCTGGAGGGGTAAAAGAAAACGTTAATATACTCGTTTTCATCTGTACAATACTTCTGCGTATTTTAAAATATTTATTTTATACGGATGTGGGTAGCACAAGTTTCTAAAAAATAAAACCTTAAAATTTGACATCTCATGTTAAGGAAAAGATGACAACTTTAACCCCTTAAGGACGCAGGGTTTTTCGGCTCATTTCTCGCTCTCCAACTTCAAAAATCCATAACTTTTTCATTTTTCCGTGTACAGACCTGTGTGAGGGCTTATTTTGTGCGTAACAAATTTTACTTTCCCGTAATGTTATTTATTTTAACATGCCGTGTACTGCGAAGCTGAAAAAAAATTCCAAATGTGGAAAAATTGAAAAAAACCCGCACGTGCGTCACGTTCTTGTGGGCTCAGTTTTTACGACTTTCACTCTTCTCTCCAAATAACACGCCTACTTTATTCTTTGGTTCGGTGCGATTGCGGTGATACCACATTTATACAGGTTTTATTGTGTTTTAATACATTTTCAAAAATTAAACGAATGTGTACAAAAAGGAAAAAAAAATGTTTTCCATCTTCTGACGCTAATAACTTTTTCATACTTTGGCGCACGGAGATGTGTGAGGGGTCATTTTTTGCGAAATGAGCCGACGTTTCCATTGCCATTTTGAGGTCTGTGCGACATTTTGATCATTTTTTATTTCATTTTTTATGTTATGTAAAAAGGTGTAAAAGTCGCATTTCGGACATTTGGGCGCCATTTCCCACCTCGGAGGTCACCGCCGCCCGTAACCGTTTTTATATTTTGATAGATCGGGCATTTTGGGACACAGCGATACCTAATATGTTTGTGATTTTTACTGTTTATTATGTTTTATATCCGTTCTAGGGAAAGGGGGGTGATTTGAACTTTTAATATTTTATTAATTTTTTTTTTTTTTAAACTTTTTTTTTAAACTGCAAGCACCGACCGCGGTTATTAGCGGTGGGGGTTTTGTGCCTAACAGCCTAAGCTAAGCTGTTTATAAAAATATCTTGGTCAGTCTCAATCATTTCAGTAGTTTATATAAGCTCATTTCACATTACCTGGCTGTGTGTGCTCTATGCAAATAGACTGCACCAGTCGCACGTGTGTGTAACATCTGCTCAATTTCTGCCTTTTTGCGATGTTTTTGCACAGGAAATTCTCAGATACCTCAAACATAAAATTGAGCAAAAACTTCAAAATTGAGCAGAAATTGAGCTTCCCCCTGTAGTAGCAATGGAGCCACATGCACCGCCTCCTATGTGGTGTAGTTTTGCGATTAAATTTGTGTTCTTTTGAAAATTCTCAGTTGATAAATGTGGTGTTGCACACTCTGTGGTGTATTTTTTCCGCCATTGCACGACTTTAGAGTTGCGATTTTATAAAAACCTGCAAAAACGATGTTTGCGCAAAAATTTGCAACAATTATACGCCAAGAAGCTACACAGAACTAATCATAAATCTCTCCCACAGTAGGCATACCCTGTATAGCTGGGTACCTGCAGGAACAGATCATCTACACTGATAGTCCGGCCCTGGGGCGGCAGCAGGCTGGTATTATAGGCCTGGAAGGACCAATAACAGGACCAATAACCTTGTATTGCCCTGGTACTGCCAGGCTGCTGCTGCTGGTTGTATATTATTGTAGATTGTACCAATCATGGAAGATGCGGCCCTGGTGGAGAGGAGAGGAGCCTAAAAAGGACACTCACAGACTGCAGGTGCCCCTCCCTAGGGACTCACCACATGCTGCTGACAGGAGCTAGGTAATGTGAAATAAACTACTGAAATAATTCAGAAAGCTTACAAAGGCATTAATATAAGCAGCATAGCATAGGCTATTGGTATCTGCCACCAGCTAAAAATCATATTCCTGGTGACAGGTTCCATTTAAAGGGAATCTGTCACCACGGACCTCATTTTCACTAAATACAGGTTGCAGAAGCCCATGACACCTGCAGTGCACATCTGCCTTTTATAAGCATTTGCATTAAAATATAATTGTGTGTTATAACTTGCCTTGCACCCTAACAGAATCATCTGTGTAGTCCCTGGGGTTGGGCTTTAGTTTGGATGCATTTCAAAAAACAACATGTGACTTGTCTGTAATGCAGGCTGCCTCCATCTGTGTGCTCCTGTACAGCTCCTCCCGCCTGCTCCTTCACAGCCTGGTGAGGTGACATCAGTTGGGGATGGAGGAGGGAGGAGCTGTACAGGAGCACAAAGATGGAGGCAGCCTGCAGTACAGACAAGTCACATGTCTTTTGAAACGCATCCAAACCAAAGTCCAACCCCCAGAGGATTCTGTCAGGGTTCAAGGCAAATTATAACACACAATTATATTGTCATGCAAATGCTTAGAAAAGGCAGAGAGGCAGATGTGCACTGCAGGTGTCATGGGCTCTTGCAACCTGTCTTTGGTGAAAATGAGGTCCCTGGTGACAGGCTCCCTTTATTCATCAGATTCATGTCAACTGTACACACTTCAAGCTTTTAGGTTGTATGAGCGACCATTGACCAAAGTATGAAGATCCCTCTGCTCCACGACGATGATGCCCTGTTATCTGTAACAGATTTGCTAAGATACACCTTTCATGCATTTATTACAAAACCTTGGTAGATAAACCAGGGGAGTAGAAAACCTTTTCTGATTCTAAGAATTTCCCTCACAATTCCTTATACTCTCCAAGAGATGTATGTACCTTGCGAGGAGGGGACTTACCTATGGGGAAAGCTAAAGTATACAAGTTACATAAAGATTTCAGCTGCTTCACATGTCGGCTCAGAGAGGTCCCCATTGCATGAGTTTTCTGTGCCTCACCACTCAAAGGCCTCATGCACATGACCATAAGGTGTAAGGCCTCATCAGCCAATGACAAGCCAAGAAGGTAGACGCTGGACCAAGAAATTGGGATCAGCATGTGCCCAGTCTACGCCTGACTAGGAGAGACACTGAGTATGTGACTATAGTTTGTTTAGTAACCTATGCCAAATCTTCTACTGCTGCACGACTCCTTTACATTGAGAGTTATTGGCTTATAAAACATTTTTGTTGCAACACACAAACTTTTGTCTTGTAAGATGAAAGGAGGTGGCAAGGAAAAGGCCAGGATAGAAATAGAAGTTATACTCACGTGTGCTGATCTCTACAGGCATCTCCTCCTCCTTACACTGCACCTCCAGCATCCCATACGACTCCTCTTCAGCGTCCATAACCTCCACTTTAATATCAATAAGATCTTCTGCCTGGATGAACATCGGACCAAATAAAAGTCAAATCATAAAGACGTACAGCACAAATATTCATAGTCCTGAGCCCAAAAACCTAAACACTTTGACCTACAGACCCCCCCCGGCCTATAGAGACAGCAACATATAGATACTGTGACCTACAGACCCCACAGCCTACAGAGACAGGGACATATAGACACTGTGACCTACAAACACCATGGCCTAAAGAGACAGGGAAGTATAGACACTGTGACCTAGAGATCCTGCGGGCTATAGAGACAGTGACCTACAGGCACTGCGACCTACAGACACTGTGACCTACAGACCCTGCAGCCTATAGAGACAGCGATGTATAGACACTGCGTCACCACAGAGTGCGATGGGAAAGAAATACTCAGAAAAGCTGCTCTTTAAATATTGGCGTCTATCTTCACTACCATGAGCCAATTTAGATAATTTTACAAAAAAGTGTAACACTGTCTCCACTGGATCTCCTTAATGACGCACAGTAGCCCCAAATTATTTTTTATAGCTTTAAAATATTTAATTGGCTGTGTATTAAAGGCACATGGACCACTGGTTCTGACCCATCACAATCACAAGGAAGGGGAACCTGATTGTCCTATGTGCATTAAATGGTGTCAGGGGAGAGATTAAAAATGTATCTATTCAGTAGGAAGTCCTTGTCCCTGTGGCCTCCTGGTCCACTTGTGTGCAATCTCATGTGGGTCCGAAGTGTGGCTAACATGTGACTGCAATGGCCAATCAGCGGTGATAGGGTCACAGCTGACCACAACTCAGTAGGGAAATGTCTACAGCGGATAACTAGAAATCGTAACTCCTCCTGCACAGATCTTACAGGTAAAACCTTATCTCCATCTACCTCATTATCTCTTGGGCAATCCTGAGGATCCAGCGGACTAGAACTTCTCTCATTACTGGATCCATCTGTAGAAACACATAGAGTGAGTGCTTCGTAAGCAGGTGCTGATCAGACAATGGACGAATCTATGTGACAGGCGTCCTGTTACCTGGTGATGCGACAGGTAGATCGTCTTTACTGAACTCATCTTTGTACAGATCCTCATGTCCTTCTAGATACTTCCATTTCTTCAAGGAGGAATCTGACAGCTGAGAGACACAATAACACAGTCATCACCCAGACCCACCATCCCTGTGTGGTGTCCCAGCATTCCCTGCAGCGCTCACCTCTGCGCTCAGCAGCTCCAGGATCTTCTGGGTGATCTCCAGGATCTTCTGCTGGTTTTTCTGTTCATGTATAAATAAGTGAACTTTCGGCTCAGTTTTGAGATTCTGGGTCTTGCTCCATCCAGGTGATGCTTGGGAACAGCCACGGGGAGCGACACTTTCTCCTGTCGTCTTCTTTACTACTATGCATTCCTAGGCATGGGAAAAGAAAACCACTATACACCACGTTTCAAATTATTTTGTAAATTACATTCTTCTCTGATTTTCCTAAATGGTCGAAGCAAATGACAGTCAGTATAATAAAAGTCATCATCCATTAGAGCAGTGATTTTCAACCAGTGTGCCGCGACACATGGTCGGGTGTGCCGCGGGGAAATTTCCCCAAACTATGGTGCCCCTGTGTTTTGTTTCCCGGCAATGCGCAGCGATGCACAGTCACGGCTTCTTACAATGTAGGAGACGTGTACAATAACACATGCACAAGCTTTGAACCTCGCGCGACAAAATGACGTCACCGAGGCCGGCGCATCATCCTGAGAGCGGAGAGACTCTCGCATTTGCCCACCGCCAAGGTAATGCCCACCAATAATGCTGACTATATGAGCTTTTGTCTGAGTATATGAACTGTTGGCAGAATACTCAGCATATGAGCTGGTACTTTTAGTACTCCAGCAGTATAATGCATATAACAATGAGAAATGTAAAATGAGAAATACTATAGTCATGAGGCTGGAGTACTACAAGTACCAGCTCATATGCTGAGTATATGATCTGGCACTTGTACTCTGGCCTCATGGCCATAGTACTTCTCATTGTTCCCCTTTATTTTGCAGTATATGAGCCACATAATAATCAGCACCATATACTAAAAACAGGGAGAAACTGAGAACTGTTGAGGAAGAGCTTCGCGTGTGTCTTTCCACCATTCCTGCCAGGATATCCCTTTTGTGTTTATCGAAACAGGCCCAGGTTTCACAATGAGTGAGTAAAATAAATTTAGAATCTATATTATTAACTATATGTATAATATGACTGCTTCAGTGTCATTTTGTGCTATTTTGGTTGGTGGTGTGCCCCAGGATTTTCTAAGTATAAAAAGTGTGCCGCGGCTCAAAAAAGGTTGGAAATCACTGCCTTAGAGTATAGGTTGAGATTTTATTGAACAAACCTCCCAATGACAACAGGATTTTCTTCAAATTTCAAAAAGAAATTAAAACGCACAGTTCCAAATTATTCTGCACAGCAGTTTCCAAACATTTTATAGGTAGAACTTAAAATGTTTTTTTGTTGTTTTAAGAGGTCACATTCACTGACATCAAAAGCTATTTCACTCCCAAAAATCCTAAAAGGCCATGCTACATGTAATATGGGACTTTTTCTGATATCACCTTCACAATTCTTACGTCCATTGAACGAGTGAGTTTTTGGAGAGTTTCTGCTTGAAATTCTTTGCATGATGTCAGAATCGTCTCCCAGAGCCTCTGTTTTGATTTAAACGGCATCACAACCTCATAGATCTTTTGATTGATGATACGAAGGTTCTCTATAGAGTCGAGGTTAGGGGAATATGGCGGCTACACCATGACATTCACTCCTTTTATGCCCAATGACACAGAGGTATCTGTGCATCATGAGATGGCGCATTGCCCTGCACGAGACGGCGCATTGCCCTGCACGAGACGGCGCACTGCCCTGCACGAGACGGCGCACTGCCCTGCACGAGACGGCGCACTGCCCTGCACGAGACGGCGCACTGCCCTGCACGAGACGGCGCACTGCCCTGCACGAGACGGCGCATTGTCCTGCAAGAGATGGTGCAGTGCCCTGCACGAGACGGCGCACTGCCCTGCACGAGACGGCGCATTGTCCTGCATGAGATGGTGCAGTGCCCTGCACGAGACAGCGCATTGTCCTGCATGAGATGGTGCATTGTCCGTCATGGAGATGATTTTGCTCCGGAAGGCAAAATTCTTCTTTTTGTACCATGGAAGAAAGTGGTGGGTCAGAAACTCTATATACTTTGCCAAGGTCATTTTCACAGATTCAGGAACCCTAAAGGGGCCTATCAGCTCTCTCCCCATGATTCCCGCCCAAAACAGGACTCTGGCACCTTGCTGACGTCAGCCCCTTGTTGGGACATGGTGGTCATCCACCAACCATCCACTACCCCGTCCATCTGGACCAGGGGTGCACGACACTCATCAGTAAACAAGACATGCTTGAAAATTAGTCTTCATGAATTTCCTATCACCAAACAAAAAATCTATGAGGTTGTGATGCCGTTCACATTAAACAGCTGCTCTTGGAGGCAATTCTGACATCATGCAAAGAAATTCAACTGGAAACTCTCCAAAAACTCACAAGTTCAATGGATGCAGGAAATATGCAGGTGATTTCACAAAAGCTCTTACATATGTTACATACACTCTTAGGATGTTTTGGAGTGAAAGAGCTTTTGATTTCAGTGAATGTAAATTCAACAACTGACCATTTTCAGTTCTTTACAACCTATAAAATGTTTGGAAGCTGCTGTGCAGAATAATTCGGATCTCAGCAATTTTAGTCATTTTGAATAATATCCTGTTATCAATGGGAGGTTTGTTATATAAAATTTGATTCATAATTTTATTCTTATTGCATCGACCATTTAGAAATAACATGGTGTAGACCTGTGCTGGACACCGCCAGAGGAATAGAGATGGATCAATAACTCCAAGATACTGTAGATAAAAGTCACTCCCATTCTTTTATACACTAACCAAAAGGTGCTGTGTGGGGTGGACCTCATGAGGCTGGTTCCTCATCAATAGCCATTGGACAGCTGGGTACTTGCTTCTTGTCAGTAAGGAGAAGGATATGCACATCCATCTTCTTACTGATGAAGGTTACCTGCTCTTATTTCTTTGCAATGTCCTGTTCTTCCAATAAAATCCAGAGACATTCGTTTATTTCCTGCTATGAGGCAGCACCACTGCGTAGACCCAACAATCCTGGACTCTTCTACAATAGGATTCGTCCACAGCTAGAATGAGAGAGTACAGAGAACCCTGGACACCGGACCCCATGTTCCCCCCAATCGAAAGCAAAGCTACCCCTTTGTGTGATCAGGATTCTTGGGATGGGGCATTTACCCAGGGATTTATCTGGACAGCCATATGAAAATTCAGGAAGTGATTCCTCCTACTGAGCAGCCATTAGCCTTATGGGTCTACTTCTGGATCAACACTGCAGAATTATTCGGCCAGATCTCCTATGAAATTCCCAGAATCCCTCACCTCTCCTGTCAGTAGGTAAACAATCTCCAGGGTGAGGTTTAATATGGTCTCCCCCATCTTTTTTTCCTCCTTAGCCATCTTCAGTGGGTCTTCCAGGACGAGGAGCAATGACTGATGGGAGATGTCAGGACCTGAACTGTGGAGACACAAATGGAAAATAATCTCCAATGATGATAAACTTCTCCAATTCTCCGAGCTGGTGCGGACGACTACCATACACTGCACACAGAAAATACACTAGGTCAGTGATGGCGAACCTTTTAGCGACCGAGTGCCCAAACTGTTACCCAAACCCCCCTTATTTATCGCAAGATGCCACCAAAAATTAAAGCAGTAACTTATTGCTCCCTGTTCTTCAATAACTTTCAATCATATTGGCCTCCTGAGGACAGCAACACAGTAGAAAGATGGAAAGTTTGCATCATTGTAGCTTCTTTCCAGTGTCCCTCTGTACACAGAGAATCATGGGGCCAGCAGGAGGTCCCCCAAAGATAATTCGGCCCTGTCTACTCTTCCTCCCTCTTCCTACAGCTCTTAGTAGAAAAGCAAGTATCAAAATATGACTGAAAGCAGAATCTTTTAAGTGGCTTGCAACTGCAGGTAGATTCTTTGAGTTCTGTCTGGTGTGCTGGGGCAAATGGCCCACAGAAAGGGCTCTGAGTGCCGCCTCTGGCACCCGTGCCATAGGTTCGCCACCCCTGCACTAGGTCATTCCATCTCTCTCAGGCCCTTTGTGGGGAGCACTGTTCTGTACTGTGAATAAAGCACTTGGGGTAAGATAGAAACCTTATCTACTTTATTGATCTCCATGATCTCACTCAGCCCCTTCCCTAGAAGTTTATGTGTTCTGATGCCTCAGTGACTCCGGTTCTTCTCCCTGATGCAATTGATTTATGCAAAGTTAACTGTAAAGTTGGCGGCAATGTAACTTGCTGCAGATTATGGACCACTGCCAAGCAGAACTAATGTGCCCGATACACAGATACCGGAACAACCCTTCAACAATCTATCTTTCACCCTTATCTCTTAGGGGGGGGGGGGGTTGATTTGCGCTGAAATCTTTTTCAGTCATTTTTAGGAGATAACGAGACCCCAAAAACAGGAATTCTGTGGTAACTATTTTGTTTTCATTTGCAGATTGCGTTTCCTGCAATCACTGTGGGGATAATAATGCACTATTTTTGTGCTGTTTTATATTTAGAATGTTCCTTTAACCCTTAAAGATGAGCTGTCAGGGTGAATTGGGACAGAAAACCACAGATCCTTATGGAGCAGTGCTTTAGTGTCCCAAATCGCCCTTTGCCAAGTCCCTCCATGGGCACGACGGAGTCTGATGAGTCAGGTGGGGGCATCTCCCAGTAATGCAGTGAAGCCCGAGCAGTACACGTCGCCATCACTGCACGACTGCAAGGGGCACCAGAGCGAGGACAGCAAAAAATGTTTTATTTTAGTAGCGGCTCATAGAGACTTACTGAAAGGCAATTTGTGACAATAAACCACCACTCCATGCAGGGGGGGAAATCGCACATACAGGTGTGGTGGGGGGACACCAGGGAATAGCGCACATACAAGAGGGGGGGGGGGGGGGTACCACATATACACAAGAGCCGAGCATAGGGAATACAGCACATACAGGATGGGGGGAGGGGTACCCCATATACACAAGAAGGGAGCATAGGGAATACAGCACATACAGGAGGGTGGGATACCCCATATACACAAGGGGGGAGCATAGGGAATACAGCACATACAGGAGGGGGGATACTCCATATACACAAGAGGGGAGCATAGGGAATACAGCACATACAGGATGGGGGGGGGGGGATACCCCATATACACAAGGGGGGAGCATAGGGAATACAGCACATACAGGACGGGGGGGATACCCCATATACACAAGGGGGGAGCATAGGGAATACAGCACATACAGGATGGGGGGGGGGGGGATACAGCACATACAGGATGGGGGGGGGGATACAGGATGGGGGGGATACCCCATATACACAAGGGGGGAGCATAGGGAATACAGCACATACAGGAGGGTGGGATACTCCATATACACAAGAGGGGAGCATAGGGAATACAGCACATACAGGATGGGGGGGGGGGGATACCCCATATACACAAGGGGGGAGCATAGGGAATACAGCACATACAGGACGGGGGGGATACCCCATATACACAAGGGGGGAGCATAGGGAATACAGCACATACAGGATGGGGGGGGGGGGGATACAGCACATACAGGATGGGGGGGGGATACAGGACGGGGGGATACCCCATATACACAAGGGGGGAGCATAGGGAATACAGCACATACAGGAGGGTGGGATACTCCATATACACAAGAGGGGAGCATAGGGAATACAGCACATACAGGATGGGGGGGGGGATACCCCATATACACAAGGGGGGAGCATAGGGAATACAGCACATACAGGACGGGGGGGGGGTACCCCATATACACAAGGGGGGAGCATAGGGAATACAGCACATACAGGATGGGGGGGGGGGGTAACGCATATACACAAGGGGGGGCAGGGGGGGAATACAGCACATACAGGAGGGTGGGATACTCCATATACACAAGAGGGGAGCATAGGGAATACAGCACATACAGGACAGGGGGGGGGGTACCCCATATACACAAGGGGGGAGCATAGGGAATACAGCATATACAGGATGGGGGGGGGGGTAACGCATATACACAAGGGGGGGCAGGGGGGGGAATACAGCACATACAGGAGGGTGGGATACTCCATATACACAAGAAGGGAGCATAGGGAATACAGCACATACAGGAGGGGGGATACCGCATATACACATAGGGGGCAGGGGGAATAGCGCACATACAGCAGGGGTGGGGTACCGCATATACAGGAAGGGGGGGAATAGTGCACATATAGGAGGGGGAGGGATATCACATATACAGGAGGAGGGGGAAAGCTGTGGGAATACCCAGTAATATGTCTGCAGTAATTTCCTGTGTAATAATCTACAGTAAGAGGCGCCATGAATACTCCTCCCAGTCACTTCCATGCTGCAGTACACACTGTGCACACACTGAGCCGCCGCACACTCACTCACCGAGGAAGGACGAGCTCTTTTATAACGCCCTGGAACAACTCCCAGAGACTTCCGGTCTGTGCGCGTCACTTGACCGACCTCAGCCTCGGCGACGGCTGCCACACGGGTACGCGCACGAGAACGAGTCTCATAATGTGCGCGCCATTTTATTGTAGCACAATGGGGCAGCCATTTTGTCTTGGTCTATAGTTTCCACTTGAAAAGAAAGTGAGATCAATCAATGCAATGTATAATATGTGAGGAGCAGGTGATGAAAGGCTTTCTTCTCCTCTGCTGCTTACATGCTGAATGTAATGGGTTTTGGGGATTTAGTTATTCCCCGAATTACAACTTAAGACATTTTTTTGCAGCTGTGCAGCACCACCTCGTATCTCTCTGTCACTGAATAACCACAGTTAGACTTTTGTAACTGACATTCAGTGTAGTTTCAGCTCAAGCCCACCTTCAAATCTCCAATAATAAAAGTCCAAATAATCCTGAATTGGAACCTAGATAAAAATGAACCATCTCTATGACAAAATAACGGACCCCTTTGTGCCACCTGCACTTCCTAAATATGGCTGACCCTGACACTACCAACCTACCCTTACATATCGGTCTTCGATTGAGGCTCTATCTCTCTATGGTAGGTGGAGCTGTGAAGTCTGGGTTTGAATGCGGGGCAGCAATTTATTTAATAAAATTAAATAATAGCTTGTGTCTGGGGAATCCCTAGGAGATATAGACACCATATATGGACAGATGGTGATGTCTTCCTGATGACTAACCCGACACATCTCTCAAAAGGATTCTCTGCCCCATGTCTGTAGAAGCCATTCAGTACTATGAGTTATGGCTTTGAAAGTATATACTATGCGGACACAGTCAGGACAGCCCAAGCCATTGGGGGACCTGGAGGGAGTATCCGGGACAATCTCCCAGCTGCCCGTGACCATGGGGCAGAGGTAAAAAAAATGAGACTGTCCCGGCAAATCCTGGACGGTTTGGAGCTATGCGGTGTCTGTGAGCTTGGTGCTAGAACAGCAGGGGGCGTGGATACAGGTACATAGCAGATAGACACAGAAATCTCATGTGCACGATCTCACACAAAAATCAAGATGGCACCCTACCCTAAGTCTGCAGTTACAGGGTCAGATCTAGGGGCAGCTGAAATCAGCAGGACTGAGAGAGACAGGTTGGACTTATATCTGTGAAATGCTGCATTTTTGTTAATAACAGTGAATTAGAGAATGTGTTACTTTGATGTGCTGAGTACATAGAAGAAACTTGTCTTCGTGGAACTACCCCTTTAAGTATATATGCAGAGGGCTCATTGGCTGAGCCCTCTTTATACACGGTGGGTGTGCATTATGCAGCCAACACCCACCGCTAACACTGTGATAGGTGCCAGTTTGGGTTAACTATCTACCTGCCACTGGCGGCAGGTAATTTCCAATGGAGTGTTGGCGTCCCAATCTTGGGTTAGATCGTTACTCCCTATGACAGTGGTGGCGAACCTATGGCACGGGTGCCGGAGGTGGAACTCTGAGCCCTCTCTGTGGGCACTCGGGCTGTGGCCCCAGCACAGAATTTGCCAGACAGGGCTTAAGAGATCCTTCTGCCAGCCCAGGTAGCCCAGGGCGTGACACCCATACATGAGACGGCAGGAAGATGAGGTGTGGATAAGGACCGCTGAAAGCTGCAGCACAGAGCGAGAAGATTTTAATAAGTTAATGCTAGAATTGCTGTGTTGGCGCTTTGTAATAAATAAGTGGGTCTGGGTTGCAGTTTGGGCACTCGGTCTCTAAAAGGTTCGCCATCACTGCCCTATGACCTCACTGAAGAGCGATAATCCGTTCCCATGGCAGCCTGGAGTCTGTATGAGACTCCAGAACGTTTCATTGGGAAGAATCTATAACACATTGCCAACAAACAGATGCCTCCATATCCTGCAGTACTGTATTATATGGTAGGAATGATCATAAAAAGTATAAAAAAAAGACAACCTTTTTCTAGAACGGATATAAAAAAAAACAAATAAAATCATAAACATGTCAGGTATCGCCACCTCCCAAAAGTTCCGATCTATCGACATATAAAAATTAATTTTTCTGGCGGAGAACCCCGTAATGGAAAATACTGCCCAAGAGACCGAAACACCATTTTTTCGCCGTTTTACAAAAAAAAAAAATATATACATACATTCCCCAAAATGGTAGCAATGTAAACATCACCATCTCTCGCAAAAAAAAAAAAACACCTTAAAATAGTCCCTATGCCGAGGTATGAAAAAGTTATAGGGGCACATTTATTGGCCGCTGGTGTACGCAAAGTATGGAGTGCCAAACGATCATGCACTCTGACGCGATTCAATAAGATCATGCGTCTGATATCCTGCATGTGTCGCTTCCCCGCTCAGGTCCGACAGACTTCACCTTCTTCTTCCTGGTGCATCTGAGTGCATTGTCTTGTAACACAATTTGAATCTTAAATTCCGCGCTCGATCCGAATCAGCCCCCCCCCCCATTTCGATCGCAAAAAAACAGCGCAGCCGCGCCAAAATCTGGTCGCGTGGGAGACAATCCAGAGTTAAATATCTGTCCCAGCGGCGCAAATCCCAAAAACGTTGGAAGTGCGGCCGCGGACCCTTAGTAAATAAGCCTCATAGTGTTAGAATGGGGCAAACTGAAGAATTTTTTTTACACAACAGATTTACATTTTTTTTTTAATCTATTAAAACTTAATGAAACCTGTATCAGTTTGTTATCCCGGTGATCGTACAGTCCCAGTGAATAAAGTAGAGGTGGCATTTGGTGTGAACAGTGAAAGCTGTAAAAACTGTGTCGCAAATGCATTTTTTCTACAATTTCATTGCATGGAGTATGAAATGCTGTCACTAGGAAGTACAATTTGTTACACAGAAAACAAGCCACATACAGCTCCCCAAACAGAATGATAAAAAAAAGTTATGCATTTTTAAAGACGGGAGTGAAACATGAAAATGCAAAAAAAGAAAACGGCCTGGTCCTGAAGGGGTTAATAAATACATATCTTTATCTTGCAACACTTCAGTGCACAGCAGAATATTTTCTCATATGCCTCTTCATGAGCCGTATAAAAATATAGAGCATGTCCTATTATCCAATGCGTCCGAATGCCCCATAAAAGTCAATGGGAACTTATAAAATATGGGCTGCATACGGTTGTGCATCACATGCTGTCGTATATACGTGAAATACCCAGAACCATTTGGAGGCGCATTCTACCAATAGTCAGCCATCCATCATTTGCCAGCCCCTCGTATTTTATACAGATATGGTGCCATATGTGCACGTAAGGATGAAAATCATCACTTTAATACGGATTCACGCCTCTTTTACATGAATGTATAAAAACGTCCGTATGCTAAACGTACCGTATCCAATTACATGGCCGTATTATCCACTGTACCGTGAGCAAGACTTAAAAAAATGATAGAGCAAGTCCTATTTTCTCCAGTATTTCCATTCCGTACACCCAATAGAAGTCTATGAAAACATATAAAATACGGGTTGCATACGCGGGGGCACATATACTTACCCGGTCCTGTCGCAATCCCCGAGGTGCGTTGTCCGACGAGGATGAAGTCCGGCACGATTCACTAAGATCGTGCGCCCGATATCCTGCATGTGACGCTTCCCCACTCAGGTCCCCGGAGTTCACCTTCTTCTTCCCGGTGCATGTAAGTGCTTGTCTTGCGACACAATTTGAATTTTAAATCCCGCGCTTAGTCCGAATCAGTCGGGTTGTCCGATGGCCACGCCCCCCGATTTGTGTCGCATGAAAGTCAGCGCGATTGCGCTAAAATCCCATCGCGTGCGCCAAAAACCCCTGTTAAATGCGGCGCAAATCAGAAATAGTCGGGAAACCCGACGGAAATGCGGTGTGCAGACCCTTAGTAAATGTGCCCCATGGAGTTCAAGGGAAATCAGAACCAGTGGGAGGTGCATTCTGTCAGCCAGCCAATAGTCAGCCATCATCCTCATATATCGATACGATGTAGATGCAGTGACATACATGCACCTACAGATGCAAAACATCACATATATAGATTATTATGGATTCATACAGCACGAAAATACAGGATTGGAGAAATCACATTTATGTGTATGTATGTTAGAAATTGAATTAAAATATAAATAAAAAAGTTAAATAAAAAATTTGTTAAAAAACCAACCCCTTTTCCCATAATGCATATAAAAATAGATATACAAACATAAACATCCACATGTTAGGTATCGCTGTGTCCCAAAATTCTACAGTTGCCCAAAAATGGTTGCAATAAAAAATGTCAGTTTGTTATGTTTAACTCACTCTGATTTCTTTCTTGGACCTTTCATGGTGTACTGACTCAACCAGGTCCACCCAAGCGTCCTTTCTGCTCTGTCCACAGTCTTCAATTTCCAGGAGGAACTCTTAATTCATGATACCATATATACTTGTGTATAAGCCGAGTTTTTCAGCACAAAAAAATGTGATGAAAAACCTCACCTCGGCTTATACTCAAATGTATAAAAAAATAAACGTACATACTCACCTTCCGGCGCCCCGATGCTTGACGCAGCTCCCTGATGCTCCCCGATCCCGGCGCTGCTCCCTGATGCTGGCGCGGGAAGGTGAGTATGTACGTTTATTTTTAGCTCTCTGGCTATATACTTCGGGGGCTGGCAGGCTATATACTACAGGGAGTAGCTATACACTAGAAGGGGCTGGCTAGCTATATACTACAGGGGGCTGGCTGTATACTACAGGGGGCTGGCAGGCTATATACTACAGGGGTCTGGTAGGCTATATACTACAGAGGGGGCTGGCAGGCTATATACTACAGGGGGCTGGCAGGCTATATATTACAGGGGGCTGGTAGGCTATATACTACAGAGGGGGCTGGCAGGCTATATACTACAGGGGGCTGGCTATATACTACAGGGGGCGGGCTATATACTGGGAGTCTGTGACCAATGCATTTCCCACCCTCGGCTTATACTCGACCGGTTTTCCCAGTTTTGGTGGTAAAATTAAGGGCCTCGACCAATACTCGGGTCGTCTTATACTCGCTTATATACAGTATATGTGCTCTATGAAATGCATTGCAGGAGTCCCTAAATATTTAAAAAAAGGGCAAAGAAACTCCTTGCTGTAAGCTATACCGTGCCCCACAAGTATCCTGTATATAGATGACAATAACTGTAAACTGATGTATATGTCTCTTCTGTTGGTTGTTCTAATGTTTAGTTCTATAAACTCAATAAAATCTTATGAAACAAAAAGAATGTCAGTTTGTCCTGCAAAAGATGAGGCTGAACCCAGCAACGTACAACGAAGAATAAAAAGTTATTGGCGCCGGATTAGGGCAAAATGAGGTCATTCTTTTCTTATGTACAAAAGGTTTTAATTTTTCTAACATCTATTAAAACCTATAGAGATCACTGCTCAGCTTCATATTGTCTTAGTTCAGTTGTTTTGACTTTTTATACTAGTTTTTGGAAGTGTACTTAGAAATCTTTTTGAGGGATGAGCCGATGTACTCAATAATAACACATAAAATACCAGTAAAAGATTGTAACTGTAAAGATCGGTAGAAACTTTTGTAGTTAGTGTAGTCGGCCCCAGCCCTTGTGTCGGCTCCGCCCCTCATCTACATATATTGCATATGTAGTGATGGAGGCGGGAGGAAACCTGCACAGCCATTCAACACCAGCGCCACTTGCGCGAGGTCAGGGTCACGTGACAGGCTGTCAGCGTCACTGCGCTCCCGTCAGCCCCGCCCCCTTCATGCACGTGCTGCGCTTCTGCTTTCTGTTGTGATCAGGGGCCCCGCCCCTCGAGTGACGTCATACAACCTCTCACTAGCGCGGAGACTCATCAATGCAGAGCGCAGTCCCCGCCTCCCCGCCCGGCCATGTGATCACTGCTGAAGTGAGTCATATGACCTGCGTGCAGGCCCGGCGGACGTTACGTGATGACGCCGCAGTGTCATGTCTGTACAGTCACGCCCCCTTCAGGCGGCATCTGATGTAACTAGATACAGAATATATGTCTCTACAGGAAACATGGCCGTCACCGTCCTCAGCCTTACCCTGGAGATCATCTACCTGCTGACTGGAGAGGTGAGGGATTCTGGGTCATATATCATCACTCTTATCTGTATTAATAACACAGGACTTGACTGGAGAGGTGAGGGATTCTGGGTCACATATCATCACTCTTATCTGTATTAATAACACAGGACTTGACTGGAGAGGTGAGGGATTCTGGGTAATAAATCACATGACATCACTCTTATCTGTATTAATAACACAGGACATGACTGGAGAGAGGAGGGATTCTGGGTAATATATCACATGACATCACTATTCTCTGTATTAATAACACAGGACATGACGGGAGAGGTGAGGGATTCTGGGTAATATATCACATGACATCGCTCCTATCTGTATTAATAACACAGCACATGACTGGAGAGGTGAGGGATTCTGGGTAATATATCACATGACATCACTATTCTCTGTATTAATACCACAGGACATGACTGGAGAGGTGAGGGATTCTGGGTAATATATATCACATGACATCGCTCCTATCTGTATTAATAACACAGCACATGACTGGAGAGGTGAGGGATTCTGGGTAATATATCACATGACATCACTATTCTCTGTATTAATACCACAGGACATGACTGGAGAGGTGAGGGATTCTGGGTAATATATATCACATGACATCGCTCCTATCTGTATTAATAACACAGCACATGACTGGAGAGGTGAGGGATTCTGGGTAATATATCACATGACATCACTCTTATCTGTATTACTAACACAGGACATGACTGGAGAGGTGAGGGATTCTGGGTAATATATCACATGACATCACTCTTATCTGTATTACTAACACAGGACATGACTGGAGAGGTGAGGGATTCTGGGTAATATATCACATGACATCAGTGTTATCTGTATTAATAACACAGGACATGACTGGAGAGGTGAGGGATTCTGGGTAATATATCACATGACATCACTCTTATCTGTATTAATAACACAGGACATGACCGGAGAGGTGAGGGATTCTGGGTAATATATCACATGACATCACTCTTATCTGTATTAATAACACAGGACATGACTGGAGAGGTGAGGGATTCTGGGTAATATATCACATGACATCACTCTTATCTGTATTAATAACACAGGACATGACCGGAGAGGTGAGGGATTCTGGGTAATATATCACATGACATCACTATTATCTGTATTAATAACACAGGACATGACTGGAGAGGTGAGGGATTCTGGGTAATATATCACATGACATCACTCTTATCTGTATTAATAACACAGGACATGACCGGAGAGGTGAGGGATTCTGGGTAATATATCACATGACATCACTATTATCTGTATTAATAACACAGGACATGACTGGGGAGGTGAGGGATTCTGGGTAATATATCACATGACATCAGTGTTATCTGTATTAATAACACAGGACATGACCGGAGAGGTGAGGGATTCTGGGTAATACATCACATGACATCACTCTTATCTGTATTAATAACACAGGACATGACTGGAGAGGTGAGGGATTCTGGGTAATATATCACATGACATCAGTGTTATCTGTATTAATAACACAGGACATGACTGGAGAGGTGAGGGATTCTGGGAAATATATCACATGACATCACTCTTATCTGTATTAATAACACAGGACATGACTGGAGAGGTGAGGGATTCTGGGTAATATATCACATGACATCGCTCTTATCTGTATTAATAACACAGGACATGACTGGAGAGGTGAGGGATTCTGGGTAATATATCACATGACATCCCTCTTTTCTTTGGGTCTGGTATTCCCAGTTTTGGACCCTGTTTCTGAGTGGAAGCTGTGAGGGGATCATGTTACCTGCTTTTTGAGGGGACACAGAATGTCACTTGTTGTGTTGTTATTGGGGGGATTAAACTCCCAAAACTTCTAGGCAGGTGCTGGCTCCGAAACGAGAAGTGACGTGGGAGCTGGGGCTCCTTTTTGTTTCCCCCTGCAGGTTCTCTGGTTACAAGGACTGGTATTATAGTGACTCGTATGTGCAGTGGTCACCAGTCTCTTCTCAGCACATTCCTTATCTTTCTTTTTGAGATGAGGAGTTTTCTCAGTATGCAGCGCTGGGGTCCTGGGTTCGAATCCCACCCAGGGTCAATATCTGCAAAGAGTTTGTATGTTCTCTCCGTGTTTGCGTGGGTTTCCTCCGGGTCCTCCAGTTTCCTCCCACACTCCATAACATACTGTTAGGTTGTTTAGATTGTGAGCCCCATGGGGACAGGGACTGATTTGTCATGCTTTGTGCAGCGCTGCGTAATCTGTGTGCGCTATATAAATAATTATTATTATTATTTTGATATTGATAGGATTATGCTCCAGTGAAGAAGACATCTGATGAGTGCCGGAGATGGGCCAAGAACCCAGAGTCGCCTCCATCACTGACACCTAAGAGGGAGAACCATCAGAAGATCCTGGAGATCACACACAAGATCGTGGAGCTGCTGAGCGGAGAGGTGAGCGCTGCAGGGGATGCTGGGACATTATACAAGGGGTGATGTGTCTGGGTGATGACTGTATCATTGTGGGTGTCAGGTTCCTATAAGGTGTCAGGATGTCAGCGTCTATTTCTCCCTGGAGGAGTGGGACTACATAGAAGGACACAAGGACCAGTACAAGGACATCATCAGGCAGGAGCACCAGGACCTCACATCACCAGGTAAGGGCTTTTCTTCATGGTTTTGCTACGCACATTATCTAGAAATTTAGGGGCTTTAAAGATTTGGACTCTGTCTGTAGTCTTTTAAAAGCAGCAGCGCCCCTGTCCATGGGTGTGTGGTGGTGCACAGATGTGGAAGGGGCTGGAGTGCAGTACCACACACACCCCACCGACCTGTGTGGCACTATTTTTGGAAGACATTTGTGTCTAATCTTAGATGAACTCTTTGAAGGGAATGTGCAGCAGTTGTGACCACTTAAACTGTGGATACTATGGGGCACATGTACATAAGTTCTGGCTTTTTTTTTAATTTTTCTGCTGGTCAGATCTTAGGAGTTTTCTTTATTAATACATCTTGTTTTCTGTGTACACTGAGCGTATATGTTGGGAAAGCTCCCGAGGGATATGCTAAGCGCAGTGGAGGCAATAGGAGCCTATGGGGAGCAGATGCAGCATATTGCATACCTGGAGCCCCAGCCTCGCCGAGCGGATAAGTCACTTAGCAGAAGGGAGGACCCAGTGATATCACTCGGGAAACATGATGTACACTCCTCCCTCTGCATTCAAGCACGCCCTGCATATAAGCGCTCAGCATATCTTTTTTTGGGGGGTTTAGCCTAGTGCGGTGTCTCCCATCACCACTGGTCTTTATTGATGTATACAGGGACTCAGTGATGACATCACAACCATAGCCTGTACTTGGTACAGCTATAAACAGGCCGCAGCCAGAGCCCTAGCTGTGACCTCACCACTGAGCCTCTGTATAGCAATACAGGCCAACAGTGATAGGAGACACAGGGCTGGAGATGTGGAAGTAAAAAAAAAACTAATACCATCTCCTGGGACCAGTCCTCAAAACATCAGTGATCCTGAATCTCCTTTAAATTACCAATAGGTACAGGAGCATTTTAGGGGCTCTGTTTCTTAAAGGGGCAGCAGGTTCTTAAGGCAAGGACTACAGCACAGCTTCCATCGTAGAGCATGCCCGCACATCATAGAGCATGCCCATAAAACTCTCCCATAGCTTCTTATATTGTAGGGTTTTGTCTTGAGTCACCTTTTGTAAAAAGTAAAGATTAGACCCCAAATTGTGGGGGAAGGGGGAGGGACGTTTGCTTTGATAGGATGTATAATTGTTTGCTTTTGTATTGCATAGATCCACCTGTCAATGACAAATATTCATCTGATATGTCCATTACTTCAACCTGCAATCAGCAAGTCCCTACCGAATCCCTGCTGAAACATAAAGGATGTCGATTGGAGAGGACCCCTGAGGTTAATGTCCCCGTGGAGTCAGGTCCATCTGAAGCAAAGAACTTCGAGGACCATCATCCTAGTCCATCTAGTCCCATCAGCGAAGAACGGATGTTGTGGGAAGGTGGAAACCTCTCTTCATCCACCCATCGGCTATCTACTTGTATCAAAGAGGAAGCCATCTCATGTGACGATGCGACAAATTCATACGTCTTTAACCCCTGTGATGATGCACAACCCTCAGACAAACACATTAAAGAGGAATTTGTGTCATGGGATGGCACAGGCCTCCCAGTGACTGAATTTTATGTCCCATCGGAAGTCTGTCAAGAGAGTAGCCTCAGTCTATATACCCCAGTAGAGCAGCTGTATACAGACATGGGGATACCGGAGTATAACTGGGATCTCAGCTCAGGGAACGTCCAACACTCTTCAATGATTAACTTTACCGACCACAGTCAGATTTTTAGTAGTAAATCACGTTTCCCTATGAATCCGAGACTCTCTGTAGGAGAGAGGGCAGCGGGCAGTGCCGATTGGTGGAAATCTGGTAACTCCACTATGGCCGCCCCACAGAAGGAGCAACCTATGGCCAAACCAATCGTTAGTTATGAACGAGAGAAACGGTTTAACAAAACATCAGACTTTTTCCATCGACCGCGATACAATCCAAGAGAGAACCAGTCCTTCTGTTTCATATGTGGAAAATATTTCTCCACTAAACCACATCTCATCCGACATCAGAGGATCCACACCGGGGAGAAACCCTTCTCGTGTCCCGAATGTGGCAAGAGCTTTAACCAGAAGTCGATCCTGGTGACCCACCAGCGGACACACACTGGGGAGAAACCGTTCGTATGTAACATCTGCGGGAAACGGTTTATAAAAAGTTCTAACCTTGTTTCTCATCAGAGGATCCACGGGGGGGAGAAGCTCTTCTACTGCGCAGAATGCGGCAAATCCTTCGTGAAAAGCTCCAGTCTGTCTGCACATCAAAGGACTCACCGGCCAAGAACATTCCCCTATTTCTAAGAAAATCGGGGGGGGGGGGCCTATAAATATTTTGTACTGAATATAATATAATATAAACTTTATGAAAGCTATTGTAGTCAGTGAGGGTTATTGAGATAAGAATGATCTGTTCTGGTTAAAGGGGTTGTCCACTCACATTGAAGATTTGTTATAGCTCCTATATAGCGAGATATTATCCTTTTTATCTTAAAAGTCAGTTTCACATTTTGGTCCTGCGATTGATTCCTTTGATGACATCACATCTGGTTGTGCGCTGGTTACGGGGTAGGTATGGCCACCGCTGTCTTTGTGTCTGCTGTTGTATTCCAGCCTGGTTCCCGTTGTAATCCGAGTTCTTCCTGGTTCTAAGGCCTGTAAGTCTGGTTTAGACTGTTCCTAGACCATTGCAGTGCTCAGCACTTATGCATTGCTAGGAAAGATGGTCTGATTGGCTGCATTTCTGTGTTTGCCCTGACAGGTCCTTGACACAGATTTTGCTCTGTGATTATTTATATATATAGTTCTTGCGGCCAGACTGTGGCTCTGATCTGTGGCTCGGATATGGTTTGCTGCCTGGCCCTGACTCGCAGCTTGTTATTTGGATTCTGCCTGAAACCTGGTGGTCTTTAACTATGATCTGCATGACCTCTGGTTTTTGGCACCGGTTTTGGTTGACCTGCCTGGGCGGCTCCTGTACGTGGTTTAAAGGGTTAAAGAGTAGTTTGTGTGGCTAGCTCACAGCCGATGCACTACAAATATCAAATCTAATAGGTGACACAGTGGCTCCAGGATTCACTCACAGCCAAGACCTGGCACTAACACCCGGGAACGGAAAAACTCAGATCCCGGGTGTTAAACCCCTTATACGTCACGGTCAAGCGTGACCGTGGCATGTAAGTATGTCCCTGTGGATCGGACCCTGCCGCTCCCCTTCAGACCAGGTTGCGCCTCCTGGCAGGACCCGGGGCGCGGAGGGCGGCTACCGGGGCGTGGCGTAGCTGGACACGAGGCTACACGGCGCGGCTACTCCACGCCCCAGTAGCCACGTTGCTCCTCCTACCCTGTGATCTTCGGCGCGCAGCTGCCAGGAGCTCGTCAGAGAGAAGCCGGAGTTCTGCGCATGCGCAGTAACTCCGGCCAAGATGCGCGATCTCGGGAACGAGGCCGGAGTTACTGCGCATGTGCAGAACTCCGGCTTCTCGGACGAGGGCGCGCAGCTGCCAGGAGCTGCGCGCCGAAGATCACAGGGTAAGCGGGGGAAAGCAGCTACTGGGGCGTGGAGTAGCCGCGCCGTGTAGCCTCGTGTCCGGCTACTCCACGCCCCGGTAGCCGCTTAATTAAATTTAACATATTAGGCCAATAAAGTTTATGCTAGGCTAGCGGGGACGTGAGGATTAGCTCTAAAAAGGGCTATCCTCACGTCCCATACATCCACCTACCACCCGATCTACCTTTTATAGGTAGATTCGTGGTGGTAGGTTCCCTTTAAAACATCCGAGAAAAATGACAGGACGTATAAAATATCATCGCAACATAAAGAAGACATTCCGTAAATGTTAATTATCAAGCTTTTTGGGTAGTTTTACTTCTTGTCTGGAAAGCCGAACATTTCAAACTTTGAAAATGACGAATTTTATAAGAACTTTTGCCAAATTTTCTTTTTTTTTTTCAGAACGAAACGCAAAACTTATCACTTTTCCAACTAACATGAAGTACAATGTGTCACGAGAAAATATTCTCAAAATCACCCGGATATGATAAAGCGTTCTGCAGTTATAACCAATTATCGTAAAACGGGGCAAAACAAGCGTCTGTGATAAGGGGTTAAATGTTGAAATTGGTGTACATCGGAAAAAGAAAAATGGGCAAACCTATGCGTTTCAAGCATTTCCATCCTGCTCTTAGTCCTGATCTAACCACCTTCATTCAAGCTCAAACTTTTAAAGAGGACCTGTCACCCATAAATTGGGCACTAGGAGCTGATTACTAAAGTATGCAGCTCCTAGTGCTTAAACAAACGCCGGTAATGGAAACCTCCGGTAACGCTAACACTGGAGTACAATGTAAACGCCGGAGCGCTCGCCAAGCGGTCCGATGTATTCATCAAGGGGCGAAGTTAGGGCGTTGTTAGGGGCAGTCACCGCCGGCCTATGGAGTGAGCCGGGCGGTCCGGGGAAGAGACAGCGCCTCGGTCCGCCCCCTTATGAATACATCGGACCGATTTGCAAGCGGTCCGGTGTTTACATTGTACTCCGCCGCAGCGTTAGATAGCGTTACCGGAAACTTTAACAGGTGAAAGACATGAACCGAACAAGTGAATTTGATTTTGAAGGGGGAAACTTACTCCACAAATCTCATTCACACATTCAGTTCATGTCTTTCACCTGTTCAATTGACAAAACTGCACCTGAAACCACCTCAAAGCTGATTGCGATGCAGTTTTAACTGCAACGTGTGAACGCACCCTAAGGGTGAAGACACACATGGCGTTTTTGGGCCGTTTTTCATTGCGCAATTTCGGAAAAACTGACAAAAACGCATGCGTTTTCAAAAACCGCATGCGTTTTTAAAAAACGGATGCGTTTTTTAACGATCTGAAAACGCACTTAGTAAAAACGGCCCAAAAACGCCATGTGTGTCTTCACCCTTAGGGTGCGTTCACACGTTGCAGTTAAAACTGCATCGCAATCAGCTTTGAGGTGGTTTCAGGTGCAGTTTTGTCAATTGAACAGGTGAAAGACATGAACTGAACGGGAGAATGACATTTGTGGAGCAGGTTTCCCCATCAAAATCAAATTCTTCCGTTCAGTTCATGTCTTTCACCTGTTCAATTGACAAAACTGCACCTAAAACCACCTCAAAGCTGATTGCGATGCAGTTTTAACTGCAACGTGTGAACGCACCCTCATTGCGATGCAGTTTTAAAAACGCATTGGAATAGCTGGAGAGTGATTTGCCTAATTAAACAGCTCTTAACACTTGTGTTTACAAAACGCATGCGTTAACCGCGATGTTAACGCATGTGTTAACAATGTGTTAACGGTTGCGTTTTGTAAACACAGGTGTTAGCAGCTGCTTAGTTAGGCAAATCACTCTCCAGCTGCGTTAAACGCGACGTGTGACCGCACCCTCAAATTAGAGAGAGAACGAGCAGGTACTTTATCGACCTGGTTACATTCAGTAGAGATACATTGGGGGACATTTACATAAAGTGTCGGTGTCTGCATTGGCTTTGTTACCGACCTGCTCTGGGAAAGAAGACACACATGTAATATTGTGGAGCTGTGCAGATTCATTTCTGGCGCCAGGACCATTTTCTGTCCCTGGGACCAAAATCTGTCCCGAGCACCAGAAATGTGTCCAACAGTCCCTGCTAGACCAGTTTTCTTTTGGTCTACTTTCCGCCGGTTTACAGCGCCCAAAAAGGGCTGCGACACATATTAATTGTGTCTGAGTTTCCGCTCCGCCAAAGCCACGCCCCTTTTCGGAGAAGAGTCGGAGCAGACGGAAAAAGTCATTTTTTCTGGTGCCGCCAGCTAATAAATAGGTCGGAGAGCAGAACATGTGGTGAGAGCGCCACAAAACTGGCGGAAACGCCATAGCAAATGTCCCCCATTGAACCTTTTCTATGTTTCAAGCCCTTTGGGTACCTTGTGTCAAGATTCAGGATCCAAAAGGCTTCTCTATTCTGGAGTTTTTGCACCCAGTCCCCTCCCCGAGTAGGGGGTTAACCCTTTCAATGACAACAACTTTTAGACAAGAAACATCTCCTTTTTAGTGGAAAAACCCCTTTAAGTAAAGGCTTATACTATGTACCAGCGACAAGATTCGACTTGTACAAGACACTTTTGGACATTAATAGATTTACGAGATCTCTAACACTCGAGACATTTTACTACATCATCGCATTGAAAATTTGCAAATTGCACGTGGTTATAAAGTAATACAGCAGGGTGACAATGATTATGTGGATTTAGGGTGCAGGGGTACAGTTACACCAGTTGTCTGAGGCTGGCGCCACACAGGGCGCTTTGTCTGCGCTTGCAAACGCAGACAAAGTCGCGCCCACCGGGGCGGGCCTCGGCCCGATCGCATCGGCGTTTCTATGGAAACGCCTGCGATCGGGAACGAGCCGCCGGTGTTTCGCGTTAAATTTGTCTGCGCGTTTGCAAGCGCAGACAAAGCGCCCTGTGTGGCGCCGGCCTGAGGGGACCAGTTCGAACAATTTAGTGCAGGAGTCATTAATATCTACTGTGGGAACTAAGAACCGCACCTATTACCTCATACAATCATGGTGGGAGCAACACCTTCTCTATGATGCACACAACCCGTTATTACCATATATACAGTGGTATGGTCGTGGTATTAGCGATTCCCTGTATGTACGGTTGGGTCCTACGTTTTTGGTTAATTGTTAATGACAAGGATTTTGGGCTTCAGTTTCCCCATGAGATGCTCTCTGATCATATTGCTGTTTTTAGAACTAGAGCTGACGGGTGATATAGTGTATAAGCTATATCGTAAATCCGTTAGTGGGAACACATTGCTGTACGCGGACAGCCGGCACCCACATTACATTACAGATAATCTGCTGGTGGGGGAGGTCATACGAGCTCGTCCGTCTCTGTTGCAGCGGAGAGGAGGATTTTCTTGCTGAAAGTAGTATTATCATTAATAGGTCGCAGACCAGGGAATACACATCTTTTAACCCCTTCCCGACATGTGACGTAATAGTACGTTACACGTCAGGTGCGGGTGCATGGAGAAAGCTCACGGGCTGAGCCCACTCCATAGCTGGTAAGTCTTTGCTGCATAATGCAGCAAACACTTACCGGTAACACCCGCCGATCGCTGATGCTGATACAAAAAAATGGCGGCACCCATCGTCGCTCCCAGTGATGTGATTGGTCGCCACGACAGTGATTAGCACTTGGAATGAATGAGGAGGAAAATCCCCATATCCTACATATAGGATTTTGTAGCTGAAAGTAGTATTATCACTAGTAGGTTGCAGAACAGGGGATACTCATGTTTTAATATAAAGAGCTATTGGTATAGCAAGAGGCAGGGATAGGAAAATGTTGGTGAATATCGGTGAGAGTAACGATGAGGAGAATCCGGCTGCTTCCATTACGGCCTATAGTGTTGACTTTTTATGATAAAGATAGATACATTATCAGGAAGTACTTACCTCTGCTGCACTCCGATGAGAAGTTATATGAGATTTTGGAAAAAGGTTGTAGATTCATTCCAAAGAGGGCAAAAACAGGGGGCAATATTGTGTCCCCCATCGTTATATGAATCTTCAGGTAAAATACATGAATCCGGTTGGTTGGCAGTTAGCGGATCTTATCCATAGGAACACGATGTAACACGTATACGCAGAACACCAAGACAAATAGGGAGCTTAGTATTTCATTGTTTGCGACCTGTAACACTAAATATGTAGTTATTTCTTGTGTATAAAAGCCATTTGCAATACGTGGGCAGCACAAAGAGCCTTTATAGTGTGCCATGGGAAAGATATTTCAGATGCTAAAGAGTATACAAAGATCAGAACCGCAAGAAATTACAGTCACAAGTAACAAAAATCAAAAAAGCAGAATGATACCTCTGTCTAGTTTATCAAGACGTTGTAGGGAGGTTCATGGAGGAAATGTTTCTTGTCTATAAGTTGTCATCAGTGGTGTAACTAGAAGCTGATGGGCCCCAGTGCAAAGTCTGTGCCAGGCCCCCGACTATAATGTATGGTTTATAGTAATAGTCTTCTCATATGGGAAAGTGACACCATAAGGGCCCCCTAAACCTCTTGGGCCCGGGTGCAACCGCAACCTCTGCACCCACCCCCCTGTCATCATTGAAAGGGTTAACCCCCTAATCGGGGAGGGGACTGGGTGCAGAAACTCCGGAATAGAGAAGCCTTTTGGATCCTGAATCTTGACACAAGGTACCCAAAGGGCTTAAATTATACAATGGATTTAATGTAAATCTGCTGAATGTATCCAGGTCTATAAAGTACCTGCTCGTTCTCTCTGTTAAATTTTTGGTTTTTTTCTAGTTTCAGGGGGTTTGAAGGCGTTTTAGTACAGGAAGTCTGTACGTCATTGATTACGCGCAGGTGTAACGTGTGCTTAAGGGTAATGCCACACGTGGCCTTTTTGGTCAGTTTTTAAGCATGCGTTTTCAGTCCGTTTAAAAACGCATCCGCTTTTCGACCGTTGGGAAAAACTGACAAAAACGGAAGCATTTTTAAAAAGACTGAAAACGCATGCTCAAAAACGGACCAAAAACGCCATTTGTGGCATCAACATAAGGCTGCATTCACATAAATGTGCGATTTATCTGGTCCCGTATTTCCGCGCCATATGAGACTGTATATACGTGCCGTTTTTCATCCGTATGCAGCGCGTATTTGTACTATTAGACTTCTAAGGGCAAACGGAACTGAAATACGGGAGAAAACAGGACATGCTCGTATTTTTCAACGGCTCGTATACGGTACTAACAACGGCAATGTAAGTGGTTAGACATTTTGTCCACTGAAATGAACGTGACCGTATGTAACCCGTAAAAAGAAACGGTACGGGTAGCATACAGCAATTTCATAAGTTTGTGTGAATGCAGCCTGAATGTGTGAGCTAGAATGTAGAGGGTTAAACCATAAGCAGGGTGTAAATGCTTGAAACGTGTAGGTCCGCCTATTTTTCTTTTTTGGGTGTGCACCCATTTTAATGTTTGAGTAACAATTATGAATTTTCCCCCTTTTTTTATAATGTAGTTGTGCTGAAAAGGCTTCTTTCACATTGCAGCGATCATCTTGGCCGTTACCGATGCGTTAGTCTCCTGCACAGCCATCTCCTCCTCTCCTCCCGTGCACCGAACTTATGGACCTAAAGCTACATGATTATTGAAAGAGGGTGAGCTGACCGTGGTTTTTCTATGTCGAGCGTAGTTCTCTGATCACTATACCGGATGGATGAGTACAGTATGGCACTGTCGTGACACAGGGAGGCAGGGACTCCTGGCATTGGAGATTAATATGATGCAAGGAGTCTGTTCATTCAAGGAAACATGGCAATCTAACGTTAGGAATCTACTTCTACAGTAGATTCTACAAATCTAACTCCTCCCTTTTTTCTAAAACCCAACCCTTAAACTTTAAAAAACTTATTTTTTTATGCTAATGAGCTGCAGCGGCTACCAGGGCGTGGAGTAGCCTCTGTGAGCTCTGGCGGCTCAGTCTACTGGATGCCCAGAGTATCCTCTGCAGAGCTGCCCCCGTGCTGAGGCATGGCCCGTACAGGTTCAGTGAATTCGCAGGGGACCAGGAGCTTCTGTGCATGCGCAGAACTCCCCTTTGGCCGACCTGTCCAGTAGACTTAGCCCCCAAAGCTAACAGAGGCTACTCCACACCCTGGTAGCCATTGCAGATTATTAGCATAAAAATGAATGTTTTACATGTTGGGGGTCAGATAGTAAAAGGTGATGAGGAATGAGCTTGGTTTGGGGAATTTGCCGTCTAGATCTACTGAGTAAGTAGATTTTCTTTAATGTCTTTTCAGATAAATTTTCAGAAATGTTTTCATTAACAAATTCTGCTTAGTTTGTAAAAAGAATCAAGCCCCGCCCTCCCATAGAGATGTGTATATCCAGCATGTACAGCGTGTGCATCAACTTACATCTAAGTTCCCTGTGTTTGGTTACACAGCTCTGAGAAGGGAGGATTAACCCCTTCACTTTCAGATTGATGTTTGAAAACACTGCTGATAGCATACTACAGCCAGGGAGAAAGCAGGGAGGGTTACCACAGCTGTGGGGGGAGAGGCCCGTCTTCAATCCTGTCCAATCTACAGTGTAGCTAGTATTCCAGAGCAATGAAGAAGTAACATTGTAACAAAGGGCACATTGCAGTCTGTCTCACTACAAACCAAGCAGAATTTCTAAATTAATTATTAAACTTCTTCCAAAAAGAGCAGCAGCAGCAGCAGCTGTCCTCAGGGTGTGTGTTGTACGGCTTCGTCGATGGCTACTCTGACAGAATAGTCTGTCCATTGGTCTGGATCCACCAGCTACTGACAATGGTGGAGGCCGAGCCTTGCAGCGCTCCCCGCTGGTCCACCAGCATACTCCAGAGACCCTGCATGTTATATAACGGGTACAGCTCGATTATATTGGGGGTGATTCATACGGACACATTCCCTTTAAAAGGATTGGCCAGGAGTTACTATAAATGACCAATCCAGAGGATACAGATCCACTCTACTCTCTCCCCTAAGGATAGGTTATCTATAGTAATTCCTCCTCTTCTTCATAGATTGTTTGAGATCAGATAAACGTTCTTACTTCCTTATAATAATAATATGGAGCCATACGAGAAGATTTAATTGCACCAATCATCCTACGGTTACGACAATTCTTACACTGCGGTTATAAACACGACACGTTAAATATAAAACAGAAATAACAAAATAACATTTTCACATCAAAAAGAGCTTAAGAAAGTTACATCGGAGAAAAAAGAGCGGGCGCTCGGTAAATCCAGGGTGTTATGCCCCCCCCCCCCCCCTAATCCCAAATCCACGCGTCTCATCCCAAAAATGTCAAAGTCACAATTTTTTCTGACAGTTCCTTTAAATAACAAAAAATATTGTAGCGCAACGTAGGATATCGCTGAAAGAGTTCTACGGGTTCTCGTAGGGTTTTTGGGGGTCATCTGGCATGTTCTACATTCTCAGACACAGAAACTTTTTTTCTCCCAGTCCAGATTATACAATTTTTGAGACGTTAAATATCAATGATCACAATTATGGAACATTGGTGACCTCTGTACAATTGTGTCCCCTCAGAACGGCTGATAACCCTGGACAATGTAAGTCTCTGAATGGTTGTACTAGATGCAGAGGGACGCCCGCTCTTGGGAAATCAGAAAAATCGCAGGAATGTCCCAAAATTAAATGTTATGCCCTAAGCACATTACAGGGGGAACAGCGAGGACATTCTGTTCAAACACCAACTATTGTGGCCTGAAAGAGTTCATCATTGCTAGGGGACACCCCATTAAGGCTGAAAAAGTCTGCATGTGGTACACGTGGATGGATCTGTAGTGCAAGGTATGTCTTACAGCCTTTCAGATGGCCAATAGATGACCATGGAGACTTACAGCCTCACAGATGACCATGGAGACTTACAGCCTCACAGATGACGTTGGAGACTTACAGCCTCACAGATGACGTTGGAGACTTACAGCCTCACAGATGACGTTGGAGACTTACAGCCTCACAGATGACGTTGGAGACTTACAGCCTCACAGATGACGTTGGAGACTTACAGCCTCACAGATGACCATGGAGACTTACAGCCTCACAGATGACCATGGAGACTTACAGCCTCACAGATGACCATGGAGACTTACAGCCTCACAGATGACCATGGAGACTTACAGCCTCACAGATGACCATGGTGACTTATAGTATCATAGATGACCCGGTGCTTTCAGACTGGTTCTCAGGGTGCTGCTTAGACATCTTATAAACTCCTTACATAGTGTAAAATCTGTGTTTTTGAGAAGAGCTGAAATGGGACCATTTTCTATCAGCAAACAGACAGCAAAACCAGTGTATCCACCATACGTGAACACACCCCAAGATGGGATTTACGAGTGAAATGTGGCTGAGATTGTATTCGATCTGGTCATGAGAACACCATTTTCTCTTTGCTGCTGCTTTCGTCCAGGTCAAAGTCATCGTCCTGTTTCTCGTCTTCTGGATATGGGGACATCTCTTCTCCCGTGTGAGTCCTCTCGTGTCTTACAAGGTCGGACTGATGGATGAAGTATCTCCCGCACTGGAGACATGAGAAGACCTTCTCTCCGCTGTGCATCCTGTGATGGATCTTCAGCTGGACCTTGCATGTAAAGCACTGGCCACACTCCAGGCAGGAGTAAGACTTCTCCCTCATGTGGATTTTTTGATGTCGGACAAGAGCAGACTTCTGGTTAAAACATTTCTCACAATCGAGACAAGTGAACGGCTTCTCTCCGGAATGAATCCTCTGATGATCGGACAGAACCGATTTCCGGGTGAAACACTTGCCGCAGTCTGGACATGAGAATAGATTCTGTCCTGTGTGAATTTTCTGATGTTCTACAAGATTTGATTTCTTGGTGAACCACTTCCCACACTCCATACATAAAAACGACTTCTCCCCTTTGTGGATGTGCTGATGTTTCATGAGGTGGGATCGCTGGGTAAAACACTTGCCACATTCCTGGCAGGTGAACGGCCTCTCCCCCGTGTGGCTTCTCTGATGTATCTCAAGCTGACTTTTGCGTGCGTAGAATTTGCCACACTCCACACACGGGAATGGCTTTTCCCCCGTGTGGATGAGCTGATGTTCCACCAGAACCCGTTTCCTGGTAAATGACTTCCCGCACTCCGCACAGGAATACGGCTTCTGACCCGTGTGAAATCTCTGATGTTCTAGCAGGCTGGATTTGTAAGGAAAGGATTTACCACATTCCTCACATGTGAGTGGTCTTTCCGAAGAGTGGATTTTCTGATGTCTAAAGAGAATGGCCTTCAGTGCAAAACACTTCCCACACGTAGAGCAAGAAAACGGTTTCCCCACCGTCCGAATTAGCTGATCGCCTTGGTGTGGGTTCTGTGCTACAATGTTATCACAGTGATCACATAAGAAGTGTATCTGGCCCGTGCGTGCAGACTCGTACCGGAAAAGTTTGGAACGTGTGAAGCATTTCCCACATTCAGAACATATGAACTGCGGCCCGGCTCTGTGTGATTTCTCCTTCATCACTTCCCCGTTACGACCGACAACGGGTATGAGACACGTGCTGAGATGTCCCGGGGGGAGGCTTTCTCTTTGTGAGTCTACAACTGTGGTCTGATCCTGCCTAGGACAATCTTGTGATAATCCTGTAGAGATTTCTGTGTTCTCATCTGCTGGGAACAAAGAAGCTTATCATTAAAGGAGGATTCTGGGAATATAAAGAACAATAATGCTATAAATAAACGAATATAATAAAACGCAATGTCATTAATCACAAAATGGAGCAGACATAGTTTGTTTATATGATTAACTAAATTTTATGGCCTTTCTAAAGTAGGCAGTTATCTCCAAGATGGCCGACACAGGATACTACAACTCCCCTGAACCCTAATTTTTTTTTTTATTCTCCACAACAAGGGGAGCAACATTTTAAATAACATTGAATAACTTAGAGTATTAGTTTATATTTTAATGACCTATTTGAATATTAAAGATGCTTATTCCATCTCTTTGTTCTCTTAGACCTGTTCACACACAGCTTTTTAGTCGTCATAACAATGGGCTAAATCCACGAAAAACCTTCATTCTCTATCACCAAGCCAAGGGCTAAACTGTACCCCCTCATGTATGTATTTTGTGATTTCAGGCTGGTCATGTGCCATGCAACTCATGTTCATCTATGATAACAGGGGTGGAGGAGGCTGGACTTTTTTGGTTTTAATATTTTATCTTATGTGTTTTGAATAAAAATGGTCCTTATTTTTCTGAAATTGTGGATTACTAGTATTTTTGATGGGCTCGGAGGTGTTGATGGGACTACTTTTTATATCTCTTGGGTCAACAATCATATACATGGTAAAAGAGGGGCCATAAAGGAGATGCATTGAGTAACTCTAGTCCTATACATTGGGAATATCCCTGGCAGCATCAAAACAAAGGTGCTGCAGAGATGACGACAAATAGGAGACATGCTCAGCATTTAGATGCACTGAGATGCTTTCCTGTGTGATCTTCATAAGTTTTATGTTCATATTCAGACCTATATGACGTCACGTATTAAAACTGAAATCTTTTTTGACATCCTCTGCTTGCTACTCACCACTGCTGAGACCTGAAGGAACGTCGTCCTCCTTGCCCGGTTCATCGCACATCATGTACGTTTCTTCTTCACTTTCAATAATTTCAACTTTAATGTCAATGAGATCTTCAGCCTATTTGGAGGAAATATAGGAGGAATTAATGGTCAATAAAAGGTCTGAAACAATTTAGTGAAACAAAATATAGCAAAGCAAAAAAAAAAAAATGTAAAAAAAAAAGCCCAGGAGCGTCGGGTCTCTTATTGGCCTCAGTTGTTGAGTGCACAACAAATATAACGTGGACACCATTGTTTTGTTGGTTCCCCTCGTTAATGTAAGAAAAACCCACAATGGTCACAGAAACAATGGAGTTTGACAAAAGTAATACTGTACATACTCGAGTGTAAGCCGAGACCCCTAATTTGAAAAAAAAAAAATGGGAAAACCTATTGACTGGAGTATAAGCCGAGGGTGGGAAATGCATTGGTCACAGCCTCCCAGTATATAGCCTGCTAGCCCCTGTAGTATACAGCAAGCCCCCTTTATTAGCCAGCCAGCCCCCAATTTGCCCAGCACTTAAAAAAAATAAACTTACATACTCATCTTTGGGTGGTCCCGATACTCGGGATGTGGCTCCTCTTCTGTCTTCTGCGCGATGCTCCAGCCCCTGCAGCTCCTCTTATGTAGCTCACACTATGATGCGGCCGCTGATGATGTCTTTGTATGCGCCGGCTGGTAGAGCACATGGACGCGTCTCTGCCGGCTGTTCCTCTCACCAGGGATTTGAGCTGCTCCTCATGAGCTGCTCCAAAGTCCGAGGGGGAAGGCGGGAAGTGAAGGGTTTCAGCACCTTCCAAAGATGCTCAATAGGATTTAGGTTTCGGCTCATAGAAGCCACTTCCCAATAGTCCAGTATTTTTATTCTTGGGCGTTTTGGGTCATTATCCCATTGCAGAACCCATGACCTGCGCCTGAGCCCAAGCCTCCTGACACCGGCAGCACATTTCTCTCTATAATCCCTTCAGATGTCATTGTACCCTGCACAGACCCAAGACCTCCTGTGCCAGATGCAGCAGAGCCCCAGCACATAACAGCCTCCTCCATGTGTCACAGTAGGGATAGTGCTGTGTGTGAATGGATGGACATAGCCTGTCTGTGACTGAATGGATGGATGTGAGATCTATGAATATGAGACTTTCATGATATCACTACAACAGTTAGTTTTTACATTTTCCAAAATATTCACCTAAAAAACAAATATCCCTAACATTTTTGTGAGTCGTGTATTTTAAACTGCTCTCAATTCTTTGTTTCGTTATTTTAATTGGCTGGACAACCTCTTGATGAAGCAGATGGCTCAGTACATCATAGAGACGCTACAGCCGCCGTTACCCCATCATAGAGACGCTACAGCCGCCGTTACCCCATCATAGAGACGCTACAGCCGCCGTTACCCCATCATAGAGACGCTACAGCCGCCGTCACCCCGATCATAGAGACGCTACAGCCGCCGTCACCCCGATCATAGAGACGCTACAGCCGCCGTCACCCCGATCATAGAGACGCTACAGCCGCCGTTACCCCATCATAGAGACGCTACAGCCGCCGTTACCCCAATCATAGAGACGCTACAGCCGCCGTTACCCCGATCATAGAGACGCTACAGCCGCCGTTACCCCATCATATAGACGCTACAGCCTCCGTTACCCCATCATATAGACGCTACAGCCTCCGTTACCCCATCATAGAGACGCTACAGCCGCCGTTACCCCATCATATAGACGCTACAGCCTCCGTTACCTGATCATTGACACTCTGATCTTCCTCTGAGTAATTCTGGGTATGGGGGGGACTGGGGCTCTCCTCCGGTGGAGTCCTTAGATCGGATGCATCTGTAATAAATACACAGGGATGAGAAATAAAACTTGATAAAATGGACAGGACAAAGTTACAGTTTTATATTGTGCCAGATCTTCTCAGTGTCTGATGTTATAGACACGTATGGTAAGATAGTTTTATGGTGCAAATAGCAGAATAATTCTGTTAATGAATTCATGAAACCCTTACCCTCTGTAAGTAAAGGTAAAACTAAGGCCCTCTTACCTGGTGATGTGAGGTCCTGGTGGTCCTCCATCATGACGTCCTTGTACTGGTCCTTGTGTCCTTCTATGTAGTCCCACTCCTCCAGGGAGAAATAGACGCTGACATCCTGACATCTTATAGGAACCTGACACCCACAATGATACAGTCATCACCCAGACACATCACCCCTTGTATAATGTCCCAGCATCCCCTGCAGCGCTCACCTCTCCGCTCAGCAGCTCCAGGATCTTGTGTGTGAGCTCCAGGATCTTCTCCTCATTGTTCATCTCAAGTATCAGTGATGGAGGTGGAGGCTGGATGGGGCTTTGGCTACAGAGATTGGTGGTCACATTCCTTCCAGGTGTCTTCTTTAGTAATGTATAACCCTACAGAAGATAAAGAGCATTCTACTGAATACATTCCCAGTATCCATCATGCTTCCAATGTTTCTGGGTTACTGAGGTAGGAATGATGTAGTAGCTCACCTCTCCACACAACAGGTGGATCATTTCCAAAGTAATGCGGAGGAGAATATACGGAGACTTGAAGTCTACATCTGCACAGCCTGGAGAGGAAGAAGAGCAGACAGAAATCAGGGAACCTGTAGCCAAATGACAAGAATATTATCAAATTCACAACATCAGAGACTTTGGTATTTTTTGCCTTCTGTTCCCCAGAACATTGTCTTACCTGCTGTATGGGGGGGCTGGTGGTCCTCCTTTACAACGCAGCTGTAGAGGTTCTTGTGTCCCTCCATGTAGTCCCACTCCTCCATAGATACGTGGACAGAAACATCCTGACACCTTATAGGAACCTGACACACAAAAATGACACGTCACATCATCCAGACACCTTGCCTATGCCCGAGAGGGGAGAGATCCGAACTGCCCATTGTATGTCTACAGTATGTCCGTTGCTCCGAGTGCATGTGCTTTCCATGCTATAGCATGTTTACTCTGCAGGTTTTGGAATCTGCCTGATGCAATGTCGGATCTCCTGCTACATGGGACCCTAGAGGTGCCTAGAGGTACTACTACTGCCTCTAGGCATCCCAGCAATCATGTGACCTCCGGGATGCCACCACTGAAAGGGTCCGTCTAGAAATCGGCACAGCCCAAATAATGACAAATCTGACTATAGAAGTAGATTTATCATCTGTGACCAGAGCTGCAGAGTAGCTACAGTGACTATGCCTCGGCGACCATGCCTCAGTAACCACAATGCAGCCGCGGCGACCAAAGGAGGTTTGTGGGTGTCTGAGACATGGCTCCTGTGTCATCGCTGCTGTTGTCAGATTAGTTGCTATATATCAGTGATGGCGAACCTTTAGGAGATAGAGTGCCCAAACTACAAGCTAAATCCACTTATTACCGTGAAGTGCCAACATGGCTTTTTAGGAAGTAACTTATTGCTATCTGTTCTTCTACATCTTTCAATCGTATCGGCCCCCTGAGGTTACCAATACAGTTGAAAAAAGGAGGGTAAATTCAGACTCTCATTGTAGCTTCTCACCAGGGACTCTCTGTACAGGAAAAACAGTGGGTCCAGCAGGAGGACCTCCAAAGATAATGCCGCCCTGTCCACACCTTCTCACTTTTCCCGCATTTCCAAATAGACAATGAAGTGTGGCTTTAAAATAGCATTGAGAGCAGCTGCTCTTAAGTTGCCTGGGACTGCAGGAAGGTTTGGTGGATTTGGTCATATTTGGTGAACTCTGTCCTGGAGCAATGGTGCCCACCGAGTGTCACTTCTGGCACCCGTGCCATAGGTTCGCCATCACTGCTATATATGAACACAACCCTATCACATGTTCTCTACAAAGCCAGGGCATGGACGGACAATTTCCATCTGAACGGATCACCCCTTTTGTTATTGTGTAATGTCCCTGATTGCCCAGCGGCCCTCACCTCTCCAGTCAGCATCTCTATGATCTTATTGCTGAGCTCCAGGATCTTCTGATTATTGCTCCTCTCATATATCAGTAAGTGAAATGGAAAGTCCAGGATGGAGGTCTGGTTCCGGCTCCATGCTGCAGATGCCCAGGGGAAGCTGCTGGGGGTCTTCTTCACTACTGAGTAATTCTGTGTGCAGAGAGAGATACTGATATCAGTGCACATGTGTACATACATATACTACACCTTTAGTAGTTGTAGTAAGTGCTGATGATGTCATGTACTCACCTCTCCAGTTAGCAGGGAGATAATGTCTAGGCTGATGTGTAGAACTCTCTCTGCCATCTTGTTCCTTTCTTTGTCCACACTTGGTGGACTGGTCAGGGAGGGGAACATGGTCTTGCAGAAAAGACCAGAAGATCTGGAACAAAAGCAGGTGACAGTCTCAGCAGTCATGTCCGGATGTACGTCTGAAGCAGGTGACAGTCTCAGCAGTCATGTCCGGATGTACGGCTAAAGCAGGCGACAGTCTCAGCAGTCATGTCCGGATGTACGGCTGAAGCAGGCGACAGTCTCAGCAGTCATGTCCGGATGTACGGCTGAAGCAGGCGACAGTCTCAGCAGTCATGTCCGGATGTACGGCTGAAGCAGGCGACAGTCTCAGCAGTCATGTCCGGATGTACGGCTGAAGCAGGCGACAGTCTCAGCAGTCATGTCCGGATGTACGGCTGAAGCAGGCGACAGTCTCAGCAGTCATGTCCGGATGTACGGCTGAAGCAGGCGACAGTCTCAGCAGTCATGTCCGGATGTACGGCTGAAGCAGGCGACAGTCTCAGCAGTCATGTCCGGATGTACGGCTGAAGCAGGCGACAGTCTCAGCAGTCATGTCTGGATGTACGGCTAAAGAAAGTGATTGTCAGGTGCACAATGATGATGAGCCATAATATGAGCTCTGGAGACCTTTAAGGGGGCAATATCTAATATATAAAGCTGAGTGTTTGTATGTCTGCTAAAGGAATCTGCACAATCGTATTTACGGTCACCAAATTTTGCACAGCCGCTCTCTGTGACTCAGAGAACATCATAGACTTAGTTTTGGGACTGAGTAAGTGATGCGGCTTGTGATCCATCAAATAGGACTGAGACCCCCAGACTACAGGAGCAATCGGGGTTCTCATTACCTGATAATATTATCAGTTTGGAGTGATGTCACAGGTAAGTGAACCCTCTGGGTGGTAGTTACATATAATAATTCATGACTATCCCCCCACATCATGTCATTATAGTACATTCCTCATAGGGATCTCCCCCGCTGCTAATGGTACATCCACAGCAGAATACTGCGCAGCACTCCAGACGGTCCCTGCTGCCATAACAACCAATCACAGCGCAGCTTTCATGAGTCCAGACCAGCGTTAGAGATGAAAGCTGCGCTGTGATTGGTTGCCATGACAACAAGGGCCTGTTATCTTTCCCAATGTGAACAGAGCAGCTCACGCATCCTGATAGAACCAAGCTATGGAGGGGAACAATGCAGACGGTGCGGTACCGCACAACGCTCCAGCAGGAAGATGTAGGATGTATTAGAGACAATACGTACACTAATCACTCACTGAACCACCACCGACTCGCTCCCCGGAAGTTATCCTCCTTCTGCCGGGTCGCTTCCTGCCATTTCCCGAAGCCCTATGGACAAATCATCTGACAAAAGCCGCACACTCCAGGCTTTGCCCACACTCAATATGGCCGCGGGGCCGTGCTGCTCTTGTGCGCATGCGCAGGGAAACAGACGAATCCATTGTCCGCGGCAATAGACGATGTTTTGCTAAGGATCTTCTTGTATATACTGTTATATATATAAACTTAAAGGGGTATTCTGACATTCATATAAAATATTACATAAATAAAATTATTTTCACAGCCCTCCATGGATGATGTTAGTACAGGCGGTCCCCTCCTTAAGAACATCCGACTTACAGACGACCCTTAGTTACAAACGGACCTCTGAATGTTGGTAATTTACTGTACTTTACCCTTGGGCTACAATTATCAGTTATCACAGGCGTCTGTAATGAAGCTTTATTGTGAATCCTGGTTCTTATGACAACCCAAAAATTTAAAAATTCAATTGTCACAGAGACCAAAAAATATTTGTCCGGACTTACAATTATAAAATATACAGTTCCAACTTACATACAAATTCAACTTATGTACAAACCTACAGAACCTATCTTGTACGTAACCCGGGGACTGCCTGTAGTCACTAATTTATGAATTTGTGTTATTTTCAGCGGATCCATGTCAGCGTCATCACGTTTTTATTGTTATGTTTTTTTCCATTGGTGTTATGTGAGGTGAAAAATATCCTTATCTGGGGCGCAAACAGTCCTTATCAGTTGAAAGGTGATTTTTCAATTAACCCTTCAAACAACCCGACGGATTCGGACAAACCACGGAATTTAAAAAGCAAATTGTGTCGCAAGATCAGCACTCACATGCACCAGGAAATTGGACGCACAATCTTAGTGAATCGCGGCAGAGTTCATCCTTGTCGGACAACGCACAGCGGGGATCGCGACAGGAGGGGTAAGTAAATGGAAATGTGCCCCATTATTTCTCACACAGAGCACTGTCTCCAGGGTGACAGAATGGGGCACATTTACTTACCCGTCCCGTCGCAATCCCTGAGGTGCGTTGTCCAACGAGGATTTGGAGCTGCCGCTTTCATTAAGACCGTGCATCCAATTTCCTGCGTGTGTCGCTTCCCCATTTCAGGTCCGCCGGAGTTCACCATCTTTTTCCCGGTGCATGTAAGTGCTTGGGCTTGCGACACAATTTCGAATGTTAAATCCCGCGCTCAGTCCAAATCAGTCAGGTTGTCTGACGGCCACGCCCCCCGATTTGTGTCGCATGAAAGTCGGCCCGATTGCGCCAAAATACGATCGCGTGCGCCAAATACCCCTGTTAAATGCGGTGCAAAACGGAAAAAGTTGGGAAGCCCGACGAAAATGCGGTCCGGACCCTTAAAAAATGTGCCCCAATGTTTTTTTCTAAAAGTCCTGAGAAGAAGACTCCAATGGCTCCCCAGTGAGGCCAAAAACATAAGCTAAGCAGGTACTGAAGGAAAAATACAGGACAGACTTGCCTCTCAGCAGATCAAATATTAATGTTTGAATCATGAGATGAGTAGACATTTTACAATATGGCTGACAGCCCCCCCCCCCCCCTCAGCTAAGACAAAATGGCGTCTGTCTGGCCCAAAATGGCGTGTGTAGAGAAATATATAGCTCACAGAGGGCTAGTTTTTTGTGGGACAGGCTGCAATTTTCATTTATACAGTAACATTGAACTTCCTTTTAATTAGGGTTAGGTGGAAAAACTGCATTTAACCGCATGGTTATGAGGGTGTTTTCTTGGTGTTCACAGAGTGGATACATAATGGGTTAGATGTACAGTGCGGGTCGTTATGGATGTGGCGATACCAAATATGTAGAAATACAAAGCCTGTAAGAAAATGTCACAACTATTTTTCTTTTGACAATTTTACTGCATTTACTGCATTTTTTCCTGCTTCCTAGTATATTGCAGTGACTTATAACACTTGGAAGTAGAATTTGTGCAGCAGATAACAAGCCCTCGCACAGCTCTGCAAATGGAAAATACAAAAGCTTTTTGTTTTATATTTTAAAAAATGGCTTTACAAAGGTTGTTGGGTCATAACCTGCTGATCAGTGGGGACCTTAGTGATGGGACCTCGCGGATCACGAGCATCTGTGTACTGAGAAAGAGGCACACACCGCCCCTTCCCCACTCCCAAATGGCATAATATCAACCTTAAAGGGGATTTCCCACAAAGAGAAGTTAGGCCCTATCCACGGGATAGGGCCTAACATGCTGATCAGTGTGGGTCTCAGTGCTGAGACCCCCGCAGATCGCGAAAACAAGGGGTCCGTCAGACTAATGGAGCAGACGGCTGTGCATGACCGTTCTGCTTCATTGATCTCTATGGAACTGACGGAGATCACCGAGATCTCCATCACCATTGAGACCCCCACTGATCAGCAAGTTAGGCCCTATCCCGTGGATAGGGCCTAACTTTACTTCCAGGAAAAACCCCTTTAATGGCGTACATAGTATAATGACCCCTTCCTGTGACCAAGCCCCCTAAGGGGCCTCTGTCTCTCTTATATTGTGGCCTCCTGTCCTCCATCGTCCCCATATTGTGGCCCCCTGTCCTCCAACCTCCTCATATTCTGGCCCCCTGTCCTCCAACCTCCTCATATTGTGGCCCCCTGTCCTCCAACCTCCTCATATTGTGGCCCCCTGTTCTCCAACCTCCTCATATTGTGGCCCCCTGTCCCTCGTCCTCCTTATATAGTGGCCTCCTGTCCTCCATCGTCCCATATTGTGGCCTCCTGTCCTCCATCCTCCTCATATTGTGGCCTCCTGTCCTCCATCGTCCCCATATTGTGGCCCCCTGTCCTCCAACCTCCTCATATTGTGGCCCCCTGTCCTCCAACCTCCTCATATTGTGGCCCCCTCTCCTCCAACCTCCTCATATTGTGGCCCCCTGTCCTCCATCCTCCTCATATTGTAGCCTCCTGTCCCTCGTCCTCCTTATATAGTGGCCTCCTGTCCTCCATCGTCCCATATTGTGGCCTCCTGTCCTCCATCCTCCTCATATTGTGGCCTCCTGTCCTCCATCCTCCTCATATTGTGGCTTCCTGTCCTCCATCCTCCTCATATTGTGGCCTCCTGTCCTCCATCCTCCTCATATTGTGGCCTCCTGTCCTCCATCCCCATCATATTGTGGCTTCCTGTCCTCCATCCTCCTCATATTGTGGCCTCCTGTCCTCCATCCTCCTCATATTGTGGCCCCCTGTCCTCCATCCTCCTCATATTGTGGCCCCCTGTCCTCCATCCTCCTCATATTGTAGCCTCCTGTCCCTCGTCCTCCTTATATAGTGGCCTCCTGTCCTCCATCGTCCCATATTGTGGCCTCCTGTCCTCCATCCTCCTCATATTGTGGCCCCCTCTCCTCCATCTCTCTTATATTGCAGCCTCCTGTAGATTCATAGACAGACTTATACTGCACCAGATTTATCAGCCAGCACCAGCCACTTATATGAATCTGGTGCAGAATAAGACTGTCTAGTCGCACTCTGCACCGTCTAACCTTAGGACGATCTTTATAAAGCTGACCCAGAGACTTGTGGAGGCAGCAGGAGCTGATCCTACCTCCTGGTCTTGGCTCTGTTGAGGACTATGAGGGGGCCAGCACAGGACATTCTCCCAACTGCCCGGGATGACATGACTAAAAACCACGACTATGCGGTGAATTCAGGACGGTTGGGAGCTATGTCACACATGTGCCAGCTGCTCCAGTCATCTCTATGGCACTGAATGAGATAGGTGAGTACAAGATTTGGCCGATCTCCATTAGCAACACAGAGATGAAGGAAGCAGCCAGCTCCTGTCCGCTCCAGTCATCTCTGGGGAACCAAGGGTACAACTGATCCCCGTTCTCGTGATCCGTGGGGTCCCATCTCTGAGACCCTCACCGATCAGCAAGTTAACTTGCTATCAACCCCTGAACAACCCCTTTAAGGGGTTAATGTCTTAGACACTGTGGTCAGTACAGACAGTGCAGGTACAATGTATCTGTACATCATGGAGTCTCAGAAGACAAAAGGGGCTTCTGTATTACATGGCTGATTTGTGTCAGGGTGCATTCACACATTGCTTTGCATTTCGCAGGGGGGGCACGGCTTCCCCAATCACATATGCATTTCCAGAACCTACATGCAAAACACTGGGTACTTGCTACCAATTGCTTATGTTTCAAAGGAAATGCATATGTGATCAGACCAAGCCCAGACTCAGACTGTGCTATGTGTCCTTCTCTCTTACAGTCTGTGCTGCGCACCCCCCTCTATCACAGACTGTGCTGTGCACCCCTCTCTATCACAGACTGTGCTGCGCCCCCCCCCTCTATCACAGACTGTGCTGTGCACCCCTCTCTATCACAGACTGTGCTGCGCCCCCCCCCTCTATCACAGACTGTGCTGTACACCCCTCTCTATCACAGACTGTGCTGCGCACCCCTCTCTATCACAGTCTGTGCTGCGCACCCCTCTCTATCACAGACTGTGCTGTGCACCCCTCTCTATCACAGACTGTGCTGCGCCCCCCCCCTCTATCACAGACTGTGCTGCGCCCCCCCCTCTATCACAGACTGTGCTGTACACCCCCCTCTATCACAGAATGTGCTGTACACCCCTCTCTATCACAGACTGTGCTGTGCACCCCTCTCTATCACAGACTGTGCTATGTGTCCTTCTCTCTTACAGTCTGTGCTGTACACCCCTCTCTATCACAGACTGTGCTGTACACCCCCCTCTATCACAGACTGTGCTGTACACCCCCCTCTATCACAGACTGTGCTGTGCACCCCTCTCTATCACAGACTGTGCTGCGCACCCCTCTCTATCACAGTCTGTGCTGCGCACCCCTCTCTATCACAGTCTGTGCTGCGCACCCCTCTCTATCAGTCTGTGCTGCGCACCCCTCTCTATCACAGACTGTGCTGTGCACCCCTCTCTATCACAGACTGTGCTGCGCACCCCTCTCTATCGCAGACTGTGCTATGTGTCCTTCTCTCTTACAGTCTGTGCTGTACACCCCTCTCTATCACAGACTGTGCTGCGCACCCCTCTCTATCACAGACTGTGCTATGTGTCCTTCTCTATTACAGTCTGTGCTGCGCACCCCTCTCTATCACAGTCTGTGCTGCGCACCCCTCTTTATCGCAGTCTGTGCTGCGCACCCCTCTCTATCACAGACTGTGCTGCGCACCCCTCTCTATCACAGACTGTGCTGTGCACCCCTCTCTATCACAGACTGTGCTATGTGTCCTTCTCTCTTACAGTCTGTGCTGTGCACCCCTCTCTATCACACAGACTGTGCTGCGCACCCCTCTCTATCTTACAGACTGTGGTGTGCACCCCTCTCTATCACAGACTGTGCTATGCACCCCTCTCTATCACACAGACTGTGCTATGCACCCCTCTCTATCACACAGACTGTGCTGCGCACCCCTCTCTATCCCACAGACTGTGGTGTGCACCCCTCTCTATCACAGACTGTGCTATGCACCCCTCTCTATCACACAGACTGTGCTATGCACCCCTCTCTATCACACAGTCTGTGCTGTGCACCCCTCTCTATCACACAGACTGTGCTGTGCTCCCCTCTCTATCACACAGACTGTGCTGTGCACCCCTCTCTATCCATCCCACAGACTGTGCTGCGCACCCCTCTCTATCCCACAGACTGTGCTGTGCACCCCTCTCTATCACACAGACTGTGCTGTGCACCCCTCTCCGTGGGGTCCCATCTGTGGTCAGTGCAGGTACAATGTATCTGTACATCATGGAGTCTCAGAAGACAAAAGGGGCTTCTGTATTACATGGCTGATTTGTGTCAGGGTGCATTCACACATTCCTTTGCATTGCATTTCGCAGGGGGGGCACGGCTTCCCCAATCACATATGCATATCCAGCGCCTACAAAACACTGGGTACTTGCTACCAATTGCTTATGTTTCAAAGGAAATGCATATGTGATCAGACCAAGCCCAGACTCAGACTGTGCTATGTGTCCTTCTCTCTTACAGTCTGTGCTGTGCACCCCTCTCTATCACAGACTGTGCTGTGCACCCCTCTCTATCACAGACTGTGCTGTGCACCCCTCTCTATCACAGACTGTGCTGTGCACCCCTCTCTATCACAGACTGTGCTGTGCACCCCTCTCTATCACACAGACTGTACTGTGCACCCCTCTCTATCACAGACTGTACTGTGCACCCCTCTCTATCACAGACTGTGCTGTACACTCCTCTCTATCACAGACTGTACTGTGCACCCCTCTCTATCACAGACTGTGCTGTGCACCCCTCTCTATCACACAGACTGTACTGTGCACCCCTCTCTATCACAGACTGTGCTGTGCACCCCTCTCTATCACAGTCTGTGCTGTGCACCCCTCTCTATCACAGTCTGTGCTGCGCACCCCTCTCTATCACAGACTGTGCTGTACACTCCTCTCTATCACAGACTGTACTGTGCACCCCTCTCTATCACAGACTGTGCTGTGCACCCCTCTCTATCACACAGACTGTACTGTGCACCCCTCTCTATCACAGACTGTGCTGTACACTCCTCTCTATCACAGACTGTGCTGCGCCCCCCCCCCTCTATCACAGACTGTGCTGTACACCCCTCTCTATCACAGTCTGTGCTGTGCACCCCTCTCTATCACACAGACTGTGCTGTGCACCCCTCTCTATCACACAGACTGTGCTGTGCACCCCTCTCTATCACAGTCTGTGCTGTGCACCCCTCTCTATCACAGTCTGTGCTGTGCACCCCTCTCTATCACAGTCTGTGCTGTGCACCCCTCTCTATCACAGTCTGTGCTGCGCACCCCTCTCTATCACAGACTGTGCTGTACACTCCTCTCTATCACAGACTGTACTGTGCACCCCTCTCTATTACAGACTGTGCTGTGCACCCCTCTCTATCACACAGACTGTGCTGTGCACCCCTCTCTATCACAGACTGTGCTGTACACTCCTCTCTATCACAGACTGTGCTGCGCCCCCCCCTCTATCACAGACTGTGCTGTACACCCCTCTCTATCAGTCTGTGCTGCGCACCCCTCTCTATCACAGACTGTGCTGCGCACCCCTCTCTATCACAGACTGTGCTGTGTACCCCTCTCTATCACAGACTGTGCTATGCACCCCTCTCTATCACAGACTGTGCTGTACACCCCTCTCTATCACAGACTGTGCTGTGCACCCCTCTCTATCACAGACTGTGCTATGTGTCCTTCTCTCTTAGGGCGCGTTCACACGTTGCGCTTTGGTCGCGTTTTCATTGCGTTTGAAACGCATATACAACAGCTGATGAGAGGTGATTTGCCTAATTACATTAACGTTTACGTTTGTAAACGCAATGTTAACGCATGCGTTAACAAAACGCATGCGTTAACATCGCGTTTATGATGCGTTTTGTAAATGGAAATGTTAACAGTGATGTAATAAGGCAAATCACCTCTCCTCAGCTGTTGTATATGCGTTTCAAACGCAATGAAAACGCAGGTCAAAACGCAACGTGTGAACGCGCCCTTACAGTCTGTGCTGCGCACCCCTCTCTATCCCACAGACTGTGGTGTGCACCCCTCTCTATCACAGACTGTGCTATGCACCCCTCTCTATCACACAGACTGTGCTATGCACCCCTCTCTATCACACAGACTGTGCTATGCACCCCTCTCTATCACAGTCTGTGCAGTGCACCCCTCTCTATCACACAGACTGTGCTGCGCACCCCTCTCTATCCCACAGACTGTGCTGCGCACCCCTCTCTATCCCACAGACTGTGCTGCGCACCCCTCTCTATCCCACAGACTGTGCTGCGCACCCCTCTCTATCCCACAGACTGTGCTGCGCACCCCTCTCTATCCCACAGACTGTGCTGCGCACCCCTCTCTATCCCACAGACTGTGCTGCGCACCCCTCTCTATCCCACAGACTGTGCTGCGCACCCCTCTCTATCCCACAGACTGTGCTGCGCACCCCTCTCTATCCCACAGACTGTGCTGCGCACCCCTCTCTATCCCACAGACTGTGCTGTGCACCCCTCTCTATCCCAAAGACTGTGCTGTGCACCCCTCTCTATCACACAGACTGTGCTGTGCACCCCTCTCTATCCCACACTGTGCTGTGCACCCCTATCACACAGACTGTGCTGTGCACCCCTCTCTATCACACAGACTGTGCTGTGCACCCCTCTCTATCACACAGACTGTGCTGCGCACCCCTATCACACAGATTGTGCTGTGCTCCCCTCTCTATCACACAGACTGTGCTGTGCACCCCTCTCTATCACACAGACTGTGCTATGCACCCCCCTCTCTATCACACAGATTGTGCTGTGCTCCCCTCTCTATCACACAGACTGTGCTGTGCTCCCCTCTCTATCACACAGACTGTGCTGCGCACCCCTCTCTATCACACAGACTGTGCTGTGCACCCCTCTCCCTTACAAGCTGTCCCCTATACACCCCTCTTTATCACACAGTCTGCCCCTGTTTACCCTTCACTCTCACACACACAGCTCTGAGTCCCCTCCCCCAGTGTTATCTCCCACTATTAGGAGGAGGCTCGGCCACTATGTGACCCCACCCTCCACAGTACCAGGAAGTTCTGTTAATGTGACTATCATAGCCATGGTAGAAGTTGTCCTACAGTTCAGGTGAGTCCTGCCTCTCATGTAGGCACCACAAGTCCCAGCATGTCCTGTGCTCTGTGGACCGCCTGCCCTTCAGCTATAAGCTGAAATGAACAGGTCCTGCAGTGCTCTGGGCATGGAGTGCCCTCTACAGGGCTAGTGTGGTATTATAAGACTGGTTACACCTCCGTTATCTCTCCTGTATGTCTTCTAGCCCTGCTCTGCCACATCCTTGTTATCACTGGTCTCTCTCTTTCTATTCTTAGCCCAGTCCCCCTGCCCCCACTGGCTGCCAGCCAATCCCTCACCCCCTGCCCCCACTGACTGCCAGTCCATCCCTCACCCCCCTGCCCCCACTGGCTGCCAGCCAATCCCTCACCCCCTGCCCCCACTGACTGCCAGTCCATCCCTCACCCCCCTGCCCCCACTGGCTGCCAGCCAATCCCTCACCCCCTGCCCCCACTGGCTGCCAGCCAATCCCTCACCCCCTGCCCCCACTGGCCGCCAGTCCATCCTTCACCCCCTTGTCCCCACTGGCTGCCAGTCCATCCCTCACCCCCCTGCCCCCACTGGCTGCCAGTCCATCCCTTTGTTACAGACCGATGTAAATCTTTACTTTCCCAGGACTCTGCTCCACTGTTATCCTCATACTTTATACTTGAGGCTTTTATTGTTGCACTGTGTGAACATGGCTCATGTCTGTATGTGACAAGTGAAACTAACTCGTATCATTTCTCACTTGTAGTTGCTAACTTTGCTAGACGGTGATGACTGAGAAGATAGTAAATCTCATCTGGGAAATAGCCCACCTGCTGACCAGAGAGGTGAGGCTTTCATCCTTAGACTGTAAGCTCTTTTATCAGGGCCCTCACTAATATCTGATTATGTTAACACCCTTTTATGTCTTGTTTCTGTATGTACCCTATGACCTTTACAGCGCTGCGGAAATAAGACAAATAAAGCTTTGTTATTATGTCACAGAAGCTGCAGTGTGTGGTGCAGGGAGGAGAGAAGAAGCTGCAGTGTGTGGTGCAGGGAGGAGAGAAGAAGCTGCAGTGTGCGGTGCAGGGAGGAGAGGAGAAGCTGCAGTGTGCGGCGCAGGGAGGAGAGAAGAAGCTGCAGTGTGCGGTGCAGGGAGGAGAGGAGAAGCTGCAGTGTGCGGTGCAGGGAGGAGAGGAGAAGCTGCAGTGTGCGGCGCAGGGAGGAGAGAAGAAGCTGCAGTGTGCGGCGCAGGGAGGAGAGATGAAGCTGCAGTGTGTGGCGCAGGGAGGAGAGAAGAAGCTGCAGTGTGCGGCGCAGGGAGGAGAGAAGAGGCTGCAGTGTGCGGCGCAGGGAGGAGAGAAGAAGCTGCAGTGTGCGGCGCAGGGAGGAGAGGAGAAGCTGCAGTGTGCGGTGCAGGGAGGAGAGAAGAGGCTGCAGTGTGCGGCGCAGGGAGGAGAGGAGAAGCTGCAGTGTGCGGCGCAGGGAGGAGAGAAGAGGCTGCAGTGTGCGGCGCAGGGAGGAGAGGAGAAGCTGCAGTGTGCGGCGCAGGGAGGAGAGGAGAAGCTGCAGTGTGCGGCGCAGGGAGGAGAGAAGAACCTGCAGTGTGCGGTGCAGGGAGGAAAGAAGAAGCTGCAGTGTGCGGCGCAGGGAGGAGAGGAGAAGCTGCAGTGTGCGGTGCAGGGAGGAGAGGAGAAGCTGCAGTGTGCGGTGCAGAGAGGAGAGGGGAAGCTGCAGTGTGCGGTGCAGGGAGGAGAGGAAAAGGTGCAGTGTGTGGTGCAGGGAGGAGAGGAGAAGCTGCAGTGTGCGGTGCAGGGAGGAGAGAAGAAGCTGCAGTGTGTGGTGCAGGGAGGAGAGGAGAAGCTGCAGTGTGCGGTGCAGAGAGGAGAGGGGAAGCTGCAGTGTGCGGTGCAGGGAGGAGAGGAAAAGGTGCAGTGTGCGGCGCAGGGAGGAGAGGAGAAGCTGCAGTGTGCGGCGCAGGGAGGAGAGGAGAAGCTGCAGTGTGCAGGGCAGGGAGGAGAGAAGAAGCTGCGGTGTGCAGGGCAGGGAGGAGAGGAGAAACTGCAGTGTGCTGCAGGGAGGAGAGAAGAAGCTGCAGTGTGCTGCAGGGCAGTTAAGTGTAGCAAGATAAGGAGCGGATTTATTTGTCTGCTCATGGTGTCTCCAGTATTACTGTATTATTGTCCACTTTGGAGTCTCTATTTATTATCTGTTCTGGGGTCTCCACTATTATTGTTTATAACCAAAATCCACTTATTTACCGCGAAGTGCCAACATTGCATTTTAAGCAGTAACTTATTGCTACCTGTTCTTCCACATCTTTTAATCGTATCGGCACCTGAGGCCACTAATACGGTTCAAAGGAGGGCACATTCAGACTATCATTGTAGCTTCTCACCGTGGTCTCTCTGTACAGTAAGAATGGTTGGTCCAGTAGGATGACCTCCAAAGATAATGCAGTTCTATCAACACCTCACTTTTCCCGCAGTTCCAAACAGCCAATGAAGTGTCGTTTTAAAATACAGCTGATTGTAGCATCTCTTAAATTGCCTGGGACAGCAGGTCCTGTTTGGTGAGCTCTGTCTTGGGGCCAATGGCCTGAGTGCCCACAGAAAGGGCTCTGAGTGCCACCTCTGGCACCCATGCCATAGGTTTGCCACCACTGATCGTGGGTATTGGTTACTGATGCGCCCCATTGAAATTGAGCAGTATGACTATGTGGCCCTAGGACCAATACATGTTGTTCAGCCCTGGCCTAAATCCTAAGATCAGGAATAGAACAGACATTTGAAGGGTACCTGTTATTATGGGAGTCATTTTTACCTGTTGAAATAAAGTTTTATAAAGCAGTGCAATTCTTCAGAATGCAGATGAAGGCATTTTTAAATTCAATATGGCATAGGCAATTGGAACCTATCATCTGGTGAAAATGACCTACCTGATGACTGGTTCACTTTAAAGGACATGTCGGCCAGGTTGGAAGATGCACATCTATGCGATCTGCCGGCACAGAAACTATGACGTCATAGTTTGTGTGTCAGCAGATTGCATAGGGATGAATCTGTTGGCCCGGCTGGGAACCCAAAGTGCTGTGGAGAGAAGAGAACTCGGGGTCAGCAACGGCGGGTGAGTACTAACTTTATTTTGATATGGGGCACTCTGGTGGACATATTATTAATGGGGGCACTCTGCTTGACATTATACTAATGGGGGCACTCTGCTGGACATTATACTAATGGGGGCACTCTGCTGGACATTATACTAATGGGGGCACTCTGCTGGACATTATACTAATGGGGGCACTCTGCTGGACATTATACTAATGGGGGCACTTTGCTGGACATTATACATACGGGGGCACTCTGCTGGACATTAATGAGGTAACTCTGCTGGACATTATACTAATGGGGGCACTCTGCTGGACATTATACTAATGGGGGCACTCTGCTGGACATTATACTAATGGGGGCACTCTGCTGGACATTATACTAATGGGGGCACTCTGCTGGACATTATACTAATGGGGGCACTCTGCTGGACATTATACTAATGGGGGCACTCTGCTGGACATTATACTAATGGGGGCACTCTGCTGGACATTATACTAATGGGGGCACTCTGCTGGACATTATACTAATGGGGGCACTCTGCTGGACATTATACTAATGGGGGCACTCTGCTGGATACTTTATTCATGATGGGAGACTAAATTTTATTAGAGAGAAGGGTCTGCATTTCCCCCTGAGGCTTATACTGAAGTCAATACTACTTTTCCAGTTTTTTTGTGGTAAAATTAGGCCTATATTTGGCCTATACAGGCGGTCCTCTACTTAAGAACACCTGACATACGACACCTAGTTACAAACGGACCTCTGGATGTTGGTAATTTCCTGTACTTTAGCCTTAGGCTACAATAATCAGCTATAACAGTTATCACAGGCGTCTGTAATGAAGCTTTAGTGTTAATCCTGGTTCTTATGACAACACAACATTTTTAAAATCCAATTGTCACAGAGACCAAAAAAATTTTGTCTGGAGCTACAAAAATAAAATATACAGTTCCGACTTACATAGAAACTCAACTTAAGAACAAACCTACAGAACCTATCCTGTATGTAACCCGGGGACTGCCTGTATTCGAGTATATACGTCTTTTGTGGAGTCCATTTTATCATGACATCCGAAATCATGAAAAATGCCAGTCACTGGAGTCTGACTCAACAGCCCTGCCGTGGAAAATGGAGAACTTGTTAACATATTTAAAATAATTACAGTAAGTGGTTATTAGCATAATTAAGAGCAACCAAAGTATTTCCATCTTATACTATCATAATGTCATACACAGGATTATACCATAGTGAAGAAGAAATCTGATGTGAAGGCCATCATGGAGCCTCCACCTCCATCACTGATAACTGAGAGGAACATGGAGCAGAAGATACTGGAGCTCACACACAAGATCCTGGAGCTGCTGAGCGGAGAGGTGAGCGCTGCAGGGAATGCTGGGACATTATACAAGGGGTGATGTGTCTGGGTGATGACTGTATCATTGTGGGTGTCAGGTCCCTATAAGGTGTCAGGATGTCAGCGTCTATTTCTCCATGGAGGAGTGGGACTACATAGAGGGACACAAGGACCAGTACAAGGACGTCATGATGGCAGACACAGCCACAAGTTACACAAGTGGCTTAAAGATGGAGAAGAACAGGACTCCTCTGACCACGCTTATCCTCCACCTCACCTTGGATGTCTTTGCTTGGCTCACTGGGGAGGTAAGACACCGTACGGATGGCCTGCATGGAATAGCAAATGCCACAAAATAAGATTTCTTCATCAGTGTCTTCTTTAAGAGGTTTATGGGTTAAACACAATGGCCTCAGGTGAGCTCTATTCACAAGACTCATATTATAAAGGGAGAGAGTCATACCGGTTAAACTTCGGAAATACAGGCGGTCCCCTACTTAAGAACACCCAACTTACAGACGACCCCTAGTTACAAACGGACCTCTGGAGGTTGGTAATTTCCTGTACTTTAGCCTTTGGCTACAATGATCAGCTGTAACAGTTATCACAGGTGTCTGCAATTAAGATTTATTATTAATCCTGGTTCTTATGACAACCCAACATGTTTAAAATCCAATTGTCCCAAAGAACAAAATAATTTTTGTCTGGGGTTACAATAATAAAATATACAGTTCCGACTTGCATACAAATTCAACTTAAGAACAAACCTACAGAACCTATCCTGTATGTAACCCGGGGACTGCCTGTATTGAGGGATGGCAGAAAGGTTTTGAGCCTGATAAAAATAGAGAGGCTTCCCAGTATCCGAATGTAGAGTTATCGGTTTTATACCAACTTCCCCAGTCATCCCCTATCCACAGGCAGTGGGGTCATGTGAAGCTGCCGGGCCCCAGAGCTAAATGTGTGCCAGACTTCTCTATTTTTAACACACAGCAATACATCATTTTGGAAAAGAGTAGTAAAATTGGGAAGTCAAACAGACAAAGAAGGAGGAGGAAATTGAGCCCAATCACAAAGCCGCAGCCCAAGTCACTGACACCTGAGAGGGAGAACCATCAGAAGATCCTGGAGATCACACACAAGATCCTGGAGCTGCTGAGCGGAGAGGTGAGTGCTGCAGGGAATGCTGGGACATTATACAAGGGGTGATGTGTCTGGGTGATGACTGTATCATTGTGGGTGTCAGGTCCCTATAAGGTGTCAGGATGTCAGCGTCTATTTCTCCCTGGAGGAGTGGGACTACATAGAAGAACACAAGGACCAGTACAAGGACCTCATCATGGAGGAGCACCAGGACCTTGTGTCACCAAAGAAAGGTAAGTTAATACATGAAACTAGTTATTATTTGTAAACTTACGGACATTTATAAAGCGTAAGGATTATTTTAATTTAACTTTTTGCGATGCAAGGGGTGTATGGAGATGTCTCACGGGCATATAGCAGAAAACACCCCAGATCAGTGCTGGCATGGAACGCAGGTGTTTACCCAGGATTCATAAGCCGGCTGCCGCCATGTCGGCTTGGATGGGAGGAAGGTGGTCTGGTACAAAGACGGACAGTAGTGGATTATAACATAGACAGTTATGGGCGGTAGCCTTGGGGCCCAGTCCTTCTAGGGGACCCATGGCTGTCCAAATCACCTTTTGAATTGAGAAGGACCTTAACCCATGAAATCCTCATACATCAGCTCCTGCTCTCAGTACACAAGAGCCTTTTCAGGACCATTGAAGGTCCTAGTACCAGATGTAGGAAGTGTTTTCCAGACTTGTAGGAGCTATAATGTTCATATTCTCCCACGGCAGTCCGCCCCTGCTCCAGGACGTGTCATTAGGAAGGATCTGTCACAGCCTGTGTATCACAAGCCGTGACAGATCACCTCCAATAATATCTTCTACTGTAGCATTGCAGTACTGTATATGTCAGTAGTGACCATACCACCCAGGGTTAACATACTCTATGGCAGTGGTGGCGAACCTATGGCACGGGTGCCAGAAGTGGCACTCAAAGCCATTTCTGTGGGCACTCAGGCTGTCGCCCCAGGACAGAGTTCACCAGAAAGGAACAAATCCACCAAATCTTCCTGCAGTCCCAGGCAACTTTAGAGATGCTGCTCTCAGAACTATTTTTAAGCAACACTTCATTGGCTGTTTGGAACTGCGGGAACAGTGAGAAGGTGTGGACAGGCCTGCAAAATCTTTTTGAGGTTCCCCTGCTGGGCCCTTCATCATTATTTCTCTACAGAGAGACCCTGGAGAGAAGCTACAATGAGAGTCTGAATTTGCCTTCTTTCTTTCAATTGTATTGGTTGCCGGGGCTGATACGATTGAAAGATGTGGAAGAACAAGAAGCGATACGTTACTGCCATTAAATGTCATGTTGGCACTTCACAGTAAATAAGTGGATTTTGGTGGTAGCTTGGGCACTCTGTCTCTAAAAGGTTCACCATCACTGCTCTATGGGGTCTAGAAATGTAGTAAAAACAAATGTTAAAAGAAAAAAGAAATAATAACCCCTAAAAGTTCAAATCACCCCCTTTCCCTAGATCTGATATCTAACTGATATCACTGGGGCAGATTTACTTACCCGGTCCGTTCGAGATCCAGCGGCGCGTTCTCTGCGGTGGATTCGGGTCCGGCCGGGATTCACTAAGGCAGTTCCTCCGCCGACCACCAGGTGGCGCTGCTGCGCTGAAGTTCCCCGGAGGCGCGCTGGAATGCCCTGAGATTCACCGGCCTATACCTGGTGAAGGTAAGTGTAATTTTCGCGACACATTTTTTGTCTTAAATGCGGCGGTTTTTCCGAATCCGTCGGGTTTTCGTTCGGCCACGCCCCCCGATTTCCGTCGCGTGCATGCCGGCGCCGATGTGCCACAATCCGATCGTGCGCGCCAAATTCCCAGGGCAATTCAGGTACAATCGGTGCAAATCGGAAATATTCGGGTAACACGTCGGGAAAACGTGAATCGGGCCCTTAGTAAATGACCACCACTGTGTCCAAAAATCACAATTTATCAAAGTATAAAAATGGTTATTCCCGGCAGTAAACCCTTTGATGGAAAATTGCGCCCAAATGTCCGAAAAGCCACTTTTTCACCATTTTGCACCATACAATGTTATAAAAAGGTTGTACAGTCCCCAAAATGGTAGCAAAGAAAACATCATCACATCCTGTAGAAACTGACCCCCGCACATAGGTCCGTACTCCTTAATATGAAATTAACGTCAGAATTTGGCAGAATTCGTTTTTGTAGAAAAGGTTTTAATTATTAAAAAATGTATTGCAACATATAAAAAAATTATATAGATTGGGATCGCCGTGATTGCACCGACCCAACGAATAAAGGAGAGGTTTAATTTGGAGCGCACAGTGAAAGCAGTAAGAACAGCCCTCAAAAATATGGTGCAAATTCTTTTTTTTTTTACAATTTTACTGCATTTTGATTTTTTTTTTCTGGTTTCCCAGTATAGGGCATGTCATCATCATGGAGCTGGTGGATGTTAGAAACTTTACGCACCTCAACCTTCCCTTTCAGATTCTCCAAAGATGCTCCATAGGGTTTAGGTTGGGAGATGCTTGGCAAGTCCAGCACCTTTTTAGTTGGCTTAGCAAAGCAATGGCTGTTTTGGAGTTGTGTTTGGAGTCGTTATTCTGTTTTCTCCAGTGACTACTAGTGAGTTAAGATGAGCGGACCTGAACTTCCTGTTCGGGTCCGGGGTTCATATGTGCCCCGCACAACCTGAACAAATTGCTGAAAAGCCCCTTGGACAATTATAGCCATGGCTAGTAGCTAGGGGCGTAAATTTCCCGGATTGGTTGATCAGACACCAATCTGGCACAATGGGGCAGATTTACTTACCCGGCCCATTCGCGATCCAGCGGCGCGTTCTATGCACAGTATTCGGGTCCGGACGGGATTTATGAAGGCAGTTCCTCCACCGTCCACCAGGTGGCGCTTCTGCGCTGAAAATCCTCTGAACGCGCCGGAATACACCGAGCTGGACCAGGTGAAGGTAAGCGCTTCCCAAGCGACACATTTTCGGTTTTTAAATGCGGCCGTTTTTCCGAATACGTCGGGTTTTTGTTCGGCCACGCCCCCCGATTTCCGTCGTGCGCATGCCGGCGCCGATGCGCCACAATCCGATCGTGTGCGCCAAAATCCCGGGGCAATTCAGGTACAATCGGCGCAAATCGGAAATATTCGGGTAACACGTCGGGAAAACGCGAATCGGGCCCTTAGTAAATGACCCCCAATAAATGACGCACCCGAACCCAGAACCCGAAGTTGGGGACCGCTCATCTCAGCTCACTATTTCACTGGAGAAAACAGAATGACGACTCCAAACATACCTCCAAAACGGCGATTGCCTTGCTAAAGAAACTGGAAGGCGCTGCACTGACCAAGCATCTCCTGATTTAAACCCTATGGAGCATCTTTAGGGAATCTAAAATGGAAGGTTTAGGAGCGCAAGGTTTCCAACATCTACCAGTTTCATGATGTTGACATGGAGGAGGAAGAGGAGTCCAGTGGCTGTAACCTGTGACGCTCTAATAGACTTTATGGGACACATTTACTAAGGTCCTTGTGCAAGTTTTCAGTCTTTCAGACTTTGCATGTTCTTTCATGTGCAAACTGTATTTAAGAAGTGTCCGTGACACAAATTTCGGGACTGAAGGGGCGTTCCGCTCAGTAGGACCACGTGCCAGATTCAACATGCAAAGTCTGACAGAATTGTGTCACATGCCCCATGTTAAAGGTGCACCAAAAAAAAGTTGGTGTAATCTGTCAGAGCAGTGCAGGGGGTGCCAGATTCACGAGGAATGGGTGCCACAAATCCTGAATCTGGCGCCCCCTGCATACTTCACATGCAAACTGCACACAGTACAGACTGCACTGCTCTTAGTTAAAGGGAACCTGTCACCAGGAGACCCATTTTTAGCACTCCCCCAGTCCGCACAGAGCATAGTACATACACTGCCAAAGTGTTTTTGTTTAAAAAATAGGTTTTACAGAAAAAAAGATATGTTATATAGTACCTTGCAATGCCATGTGCTGTGTGACTAGGCACACGTCACCTGGGAGTGGCTGGAAAGGAGCAGTTTCCCCCCCCACCCACCCTTGGGAAACTGCTCCTCCTTTTCAAATATATGAATAACTCCCCTTACTCAGGATTGGCTGTAGAGGATCAGTGGGCGTTGCATATACTTGAAAAGGACACATGGAGGAGCATTTTCCCAAGGGTGGGGAGGGAAACTGCTCCTTTCCAGCCAATCCCAGGGGACGAGTGCCTAGTCACACAGCACATGGTATTAAAAGGTACAATATAACATATCTTTTTTTTCTATAAAACCTATTTTTTATACAAAAACACTTTGGCAGTGTATGCACTATGCTCTGTGGGGACTGGGGGGAGTGCTAAAAATGGGTCTCCTGGTGACAGGTTCCCTTTAATGTGCCCCAGTGTGTCTCACCGCCCTGTGTCTGAGCTATGCGGACACTCTGCAATTCTTCTATACCTGCCCTGCTGCGGACATGTGCATGGAGCCGTACACTGTGAAGTGTGCACGGACTACTTTACTTTCTATCAAACTATCATATCTTGGGAAAAGATAGACTAAAATACTTTGAAAAATGTGATTGGTGTACTCACTTTTGTGAGATACTGTAAATCTTATTGCTGTGGTTGTTGTAACTAAAGTACATTCTTTTTTCTCCACTAGATGGTCCTAAAAATGTGATAACCAAAAAATCTCAAAGAATCAACAAAATGTTTTCATGTCCAACATGTGGAAAGTCTTTTAAGCACAACTCCAAACTTCAAAGACACCGGCTTATCCACACTGGGTCAAAACCATACCTGTGTCCTGAATGCCCCAAAACCTTTATTTGCAAGGCTGACCTTGGCCGACATCACATAGTCCACACAGGAGTGAAGGCGTTCACTTGTCCTGAATGTGGTAAAAGTTTTGGTCTTGAGTGGAACCTTATTAAACACCAGAAAACTCACATTCAGGAGAAAACCTATAAAAGTTCTCGAGACACTAAAAGTTCTGGCACTATGGCTGCCCTTCAGAAGATTCGCCGTGGAGACTATCGATTCTCTTGCAGTGAATGCGGAAAATGTTTTTCAAATAAATCACATCTTGCTGGTCACCAGAGAGTTCACACCGGAGAAAGGCCGTACTTATGTGTGGAATGCGGGAAGACTTTTGTTCACAAATTTCACCTTGATAGACACTTTAAAATCCACACGGGTGAAAGGTTGTATTCTTGTAAGGACTGTAGTAAAACCTTCATCTCTAAGTCAGGACTTGGTGCACATCGTGGAGTCCACAGCAGCAACAATTTACCTCAGTGCTCGGAATGTCACAAGAGGTTCCGCACACACGAGAATCTTGTGGAACATCAGACAATCCACACTGGAGAAAAATCTTCATTCTGTCATGATTGTGGGACGTCTTTTAGGACCAAATCGAAGCTTTCTGCGCACAGAAGAACCTTTTCAAATTTGTGTTCTTCTCCATGTGGAAAGTCGTTAAATGGGAAGAAACGGCTTGCCGTCCGTCAGAAAACACACACAATGGATAAGCTTCATTCCTGCTCAGAGGTCCTCACGTCTTTGTTTACACAGGGCGCCCTGAAGAACCATTATAGACTGCACATGGGTGAGAAGCCTTATAGCTGCTCTGAGTGTGACAAGAGCTTTGATACTAAGAGTCTCCTGAAGAACCATCATAGAGTTCACACCGGGGAGAAGCCTTATGGCTGCTCCGAGTGTCACAAGAGCTTTGCTACAAAGAGTCTCCTGAAGAACCATCATAGAGTTCACATGGGTGAGAAGCCTTATAGCTGCTCCGAGTGTGACAAGAGCTTTGCTACAAAGAGTGGCCTGAAGAACCATCATAGAGTTCACATGGGTGAGAAGCCTTATAGCTGCTCCGAGTGTGACAAGAGCTTTGCTACAAAGAGTGGCCTGAAGAACCATCATAGAGTTCACATGGGTGAGAAGCCTTATAGCTGCTCCGAGTGTGGCCAGAGCTTTGCTACAAAGAGTGGCCTGAAGAACCATCATAGACTGCACGTGGGTGAGAAGCCTTATAGCTGCTCCGAGTGTGACAAGAGCTTCGATACTAAGGGTCTCCTGAAGAACCATCATAGAGTTCACACCGGGGAGAAGCCTTATAGCTGCTCTGAGTGTGACAAGAGCTTTGCTACAAAGAGTGGCCTGAAGAGACATGAAAATGTTCACATAATTTAGCCGCCGTAATAATCATTCTCTAAAGCATTGCTTGGTAGTGTGAGGCATGATGCATACCTCATGTTGTAACATCAGTGGGTCATGAGATCTACTAGATGCTTAGTTTGACAGAGCCAATCAGAGGAGGGGAGAATAGTGTGAATATTATATATATATATATATTTATATATATATATATTTCCCATAGGTTATGGATATTATGCATTAAAACTTACCATTCAAATTGAACTAACGGATTGACTTCAATGGCCGACTTTCACAAATCCTAAGAAATGCATTTAGTCTATATAGTCATTATGGAACCCATAGTGGGGGAAATTTAAAAGCAAGAGATCACTTATATTTTTGAGAGGAGAGGAAGCATGGAGAAGTATTAGCAGTTCAGGGGAAAAGGAGATGGAGAAGATACAGCAGGAAGATGAATAAAATAAACTAATAGAGGTCAGATAGCGATAAGAGAAACCATAATATAAGGTTCCTTGGTTTTCTTGTGGGAAAAGAAAGATGCTTTCCAGCATACAAGTCGTGATTAATTCCCCACTCCTGATTTCTAGGTGTTTTTTCTGATCTCTGTGTTCTGGTATTCTGACCTTCTGTCTGTATTCAGTGCTTCTGCCTTGGGATTATGTACTGCGTTTGCTTTCTTAGCTGTGACCCTTCTCTGGAGACTACTTTTCTGTGTTTTCATGCCTTGCACTTTAGTGCAAAAAGGAAACGTCGACTAGTTGTCTCTTACTGCTTAGGGTAAAGTGAGGCAATCAAGAAGTGACAGATGGGATGGGGATATAGTCTTAGAGCCCAATGTCTCTGTCTGTGTAATCTGTCTGGACCCTGCATTACATTACATTATTAATAGTATCATAGTAAAAAGGTCAGTAAAACACATCATATAATACCAAAAAAGATATATAGGGCAAAAAAGTACTCAATTACATATTGCTCATAATCACTAAGTAGTGAAAAATATTAGGTAAACTTTATTATTAAATATGGCCATCAAAAAACATTAAAAACATAAATTAAAATTCCACAGAGACAAGAGTGTGGCAATGGTCAACAGTATTTTAGACACATCACAAGCATTATCCAATGCATATCGATCAAAACAGATAACAGTGTATTCAATTTTGGTTATAATCAGTATATTACCCACCCGGGTGTTGCATAATACCAAAATTTGTCAGCCACTAAGTTAATGACCACCGCCACAGCACCCCGACGCACGTTTCGCCGTCGCTTCCTCCAGGGGGTGTGTGCTGTGGTGCGGCAGCTGCCCGGACTAAGTACCAAACTTTGTGGGTCAGATGGTGTATTAGAGCCAATGAGGTTGTGAATTACCTGATAACCAGGTGAGCGGCAGGTGTCCATCGGCGCATCGCCGTGGTCAGCATGCTCCCAGACAGGGGGCGGGACCGGGTTCCGGAAGACGCATGGCGCCCACTTCGTGTGCGTCATCGTGAGCCGGAAGTCCGGAGCCACCGCCAAGTCTGGCGCACGCGCGCCACTTCGATGCGCGCCACTGCGCCATTTTAAGTATGGGCAAAAGTATGGGCTGATCCATTAATAGTTGTAAGTCAGGATTTATACCTGAACTTAAACACATATTATAATGGGTAAAACCAGGATTTAACTGGTTCATAACAAATAGCGCCGCATCCTAAATGAGGGGTACAAAGGGTTAAATTATACTACATAGTACATTAAGAGTATAAAAGACATATGTTGCAAATAACATGTGCTAAAGTGTATAGTGTGCTATAAATAAAGTGCTGGAATGATGAAATATCTAAAGTGCAATAGTGCATTATATGAAAGGGAATGGTATGCCAGTGAAAAAAACTGGGTCCATAAAAAGATTGTAAGAACCGGTTGCGCCGAATAAATGTGAAGGCCTTATGTGATGACTCGGTGAAGGGGATGTGGGAGTGCCATATGTGTCCGTGACGTGTGTGTACGTATAAATGGTAAACACTAATTTAAAAAGGGGGAAGTGCCTTTAATGGAATAGAGTGCTGTGGTGCCTAAGTGCTATTGACATAATGCAGTGAGAAGTGACAGTGTGAAAGACAAAGCAGAAGATGTGCATAATTAGGTACAAAGCGTGAACTAGGTGCCAAGAGACCACAATACCACAAAATAAAAAGTGTCTAAACCTGTGAGATGTGCACTAATTTATCACTAGGTGACCCCCATAACCATAGGGAATACAAAAATAGCATAACAGTTGGGGTTAATGTACAAAATTACTATCAGAGTAATAACTCTATAAAAATTGACGTGCCTCCATAGGATAAAGGAGGAGAAGAGAACACCCCAAAAAGGAAGCGATGCACATAAAAATATAGTTACACCACATAAGTCATAAATGGGCCCACCTCAATTATGTTCTTTAAAGGGTATATTATGACAAAGAGTCAAAGAAACATAAAGGTAAATACCCATTATATGCATTTGGATGACCTCAAATAAAGATTACACATACACCATGATATTACCAAAAGGTAGATCCGAGCAGCAGACCACTGAAATACAATATAGAGTATAAAAGCAAAAATTATAAACCTGTTAAAAATTATCGACCAGAAGCCATTATCAAATGAATGGAGAGAAAGAAAGTTTCTCATTTAGTCCTTGGGGAGATGTTGTGGCCAGCTTGACAATCCATTTAAGTTCAATCCTCTCCAATTTCTTGAAGGTATTTCCGCCTCGTCCCCCTAGGATGATTTTATCTATGCCATATACCCGCAGGTCACGCCACCTGCAGTCATGGCTTTCTAGGAAATGTCTGGGAATTGGTTTCAACTTCATTATTTGTTCTTGATCCGTAGAGAGGAGTTTGGAGGCTGCTCTAATGTCCTTCATATGTTCCTGAATCCGGACCCTTAATTCTCGCGTAGTCATGCCCATGTACTTCAAACCACAAGGGCAACACGCGACGTAAACTACACCAGTGGAGCTGCAATTTATAAAATGTACAATATTAAAATCACATCTACCCTCAGAGTCCTGGAAAGTTTTTGTTTTGACAATCTGGGGGCATACTTTGCAGTGTCCACAAGGATAAGAACCCCAATCCGGGCCTTTTGATCCGAAAATGTAATTCTTAGACTTGGGGGGTGCATAGTGGCTCCTCACCAACATATTACCAAATCCAAATCATCTGATCGCAGAACCCTATTTACTCAGAAACCAAGATGTGCAAAAGAGAATAAGGTAAGGATCATTACACCTTATAACTCTCAATGGAGGGAGATGTGTATGATCTTTGAGCGGTTTTGGCCCATACTCCAATCGGATCCAGAAATTAAAAAACACATTACCAATACACCACAGGTGGTCTCAAAGCGGGCGGACACCATTGGTAATATGTTGGTGAGGAGCCACTATGCACCCCCCAAGTCTAAGAATTACATTTTCGGATCAAAAGGCCCGGATTGGGGTTCTTATCCTTGTGGACACTGCAAAGTATGCCCCCAGATTGTCAAAACAAAAACTTTCCCGGACTCTGAGGGTAGATGTGATTTTAATATTGTACATTTTATAAATTGCAGCTCCACTGGTGTAGTTTACGTCGCGTGTTGCCCTTGTGGTTTGAAGTACATGGGCATGACTACGCGAGAATTAAGGGTCCGGATTCAGGAACATATGAAGGACATTAGAGCAGCCTCCAAACTCCTCTCTACGGATCAAGAACAAATAATGAAGTTGAAACCAATTCCCAGACATTTCCTAGAAAGCCATGACTGCAGGTGGCGTGACCTGCGGGTATATGGCATAGATAAAATCATCCTAGGGGGACGAGGCGGAAATACCTTCAAGAAATTGGAGAGGATTGAACTTAAATGGATTGTCAAGCTGGCCACAACATCTCCCCAAGGACTAAATGAGAAACTTTCTTTCTCTCCATTCATTTGATAATGGCTTCTGGTCGATAATTTTTAACAGGTTTATAATTTTTGCTTTTATACTCTATATTGTATTTCAGTGGTCTGCTGCTCGGATCTACCTTTTGGTAATATCATGGTGTATGTGTAATCTTTATTTGAGGTCATCCAAATGCATATAATGGGTATTTACCTTTATGTTTCTTTGACTCTTTGTCATAATATACCCTTTAAAGAACATAATTGAGGTGGGCCCATTTATGACTTATGTGGTGTAACTATATTTTTATGTGCATCGCTTCCTTTTTGGGGTGTTCTCTTCTCCTCCTTTATCCTATGGAGGCACGTCAATTTTTATAGAGTTATTACTCTGATAGTAATTTTGTACATTAACCCCAACTGTTATGCTATTTTTGTATTCCCTATGGTTATGGGGGTCACCTAGTGATAAATTAGTGCACATCTCACAGGTTTAGACACTTTTTATTTTGTGGTATTGTGGTCTCTTGGCACCTAGTTCACGCTTTGTACCTAATTATGCACATCTTCTGCTTTGTCTTTCACACTGTCACTTCTCACTGCATTATGTCAATAGCACTTAGGCACCACAGCACTCTATTCCATTAAAGGCACTTCCCCCTTTTTAAATTAGTGTTTACCATTTATACGTACACACACGTCACGGACACATATGGCACTCCCACATCCCCTTCACCGAGTCATCACATAAGGCCTTCACATTTATTCGGCGCAACCGGTTCTTACAATCTTTTTATGGACCCAGTTTTTTTCACTGGCATACCATTCCCTTTCATATAATGCACTATTGCACTTTAGATATTTCATCATTCCAGCACTTTATTTATAGCACACTATACACTTTAGCACATGTTATTTGCAACATATGTCTTTTATACTCTTAATGTACTATGTAGTATAATTTAACCCTTTGTACCCCTCATTTAGGATGCGGCGCTATTTGTTATGAACCAGTTAAATCCTGGTTTTACCCATTATAATATGTATTTAAGTTCAGGTATAAATCCTGACTTACAACTATTAATGGATCAGCCCATACTTAAAATGGCGCAGTGGCGCGCATCGAAGTGGCGCGCGTGCGCCAGACTTGGCGGTGGCTCCGGACTTCCGGCTCACGATGACGCACACGAAGTGGGCGCCATGCGTCTTCCGGAACCCGGTCCCGCCCCCTGTCTGGGAGCATGCTGACCACGGCGATGCGCCGATGGACACCTGCCGCTCACCTGGTTATCAGGTAATTCACAACCTCATTGGCTCTAATACACCATCTGACCCACAAAGTTTGGTACTTAGTCCGGGCAGCTGCCGCACCACAGCACACACCCCCTGGAGGAAGCGACGGCGAAACGTGCGTCGGGGTGCTGTGGCGGTGGTCATTAACTTAGTGGCTGACAAATTTTGGTATTATGCAACACCCGGGTGGGTAATATACTGATTATAACCAAAATTGAATACACTGTTATCTGTTTTGATCGATATGCATTGGATAATGCTTGTGATGTGTCTAAAATACTGTTGACTATTGCCACACTCTTGTCTCTGTGGAATTTTAATTTATGTTTTTAATGTTTTTTGATGGCCATATTTAATAATAAAGTTTACCTAATATTTTTCACTACTTAGTGATTATGAGCAATATGTAATTGAGTACTTTTTTGCCCTATATATCTTTTTTGGTATTATATGCTTTTGTATTGGTAATAGGAGTAGTATACCTAGTTTTGGGTTTATCTTGTTTTTTAGTATTCTCAGTAAAACACATCAGTCCATCAAGTCCAAACTATTCATTATATTGCGTTGATCCAGAAGAGCGCAAAAATCAAGGCCAATTGGCCCAAAGCAGGGGAAAATTCCTTCCTTCACCATAATATGGCAGTCAGAATAACTCCCTGGATCAACAGAAACACAATTATTATTGTAGTTACTGTATATGCTTGAGTATAAGCCAAGGCCTACTTTTAGCACAAAAAACTGGGAAAACATATTGGGGCACATTTACTTACCCGGTCCAGTCGCAATCCAGCGTCGCGTTCTCCGACGAATATTCGTGTCTGCCGGGATTCACCAAGGTCCGTGCGCCCGATATCCACCAGGTGTCGCTGCTGCGCCAAGTCCACCGGAGTTCACCTATTTCTCTTCAGTGCATGTAAGTGCGTGTGAAGCGACACAAATTCTTTTTTAGAAACCCACATTTTTTCCAAATCCATCGGGTTTTCCAAGGGCAACGCCCCACCCCCCCCACCACGATTTCTGTCGTGCGTAAGCCGGCGCCGATGCGACACAATCCGATCGCATGTGCCAAAAACCCGGAGCAATACGGCGCAAAACGGTAATATTAGGGAAACCTGGCGATTCGGCCCCTAAGTAAATGAGCCCCATTGACTCCAGTATATGCCTATGGTAGGAAATGCAGAGAATACAATTTAATTAAATGAGCAGCAGATCTCCTCTTATCAACAAAATGGCCAGCAGAGCCCCGCTCAGTAGTAAAATGGCGAGCAGCGCCCCCTCGGTAGTAAAATGGCCAGCAGCTCCTCTTCCCCTCCCAGCTTTTACTTCTCATGGCTGTCGGGGTAGTTCTGTCTGTGCGGGCAGTTACATCTAAGCTCTCTGCCTGCAGATCACATATGCCAGACCAATGCAAGAAAGAAGAAGACGAGATAATAGAGAAGCTGCAGGAAGCCCCAGGGGTAAATACAAAGTTTATTATTTATATTTATATTGAAGGGAATTTAGCTCAAACGATGGGGTCGGCAATGACAAAGCTTTCTCAGTCAGTAGGTTTAAGGTCCAAACTGTACATTTATTTTGCAAACATCCAGCAGCAGACAAAAGTGGGGTATTATATGTTGCTGAGTTGCTTTATGGGGTATTATTTGGGTCGATAGGGGGTTGGCCATAGGAAGGGGCATTATACTATGTTTTGCGGTGGGGCAATGGGATTGGTTTAGGAATAAAGGAAGGGGCTTTTTGTCAATCCCACCCTTGAGAAACATGTGACCTTTTCAAATACAGTATATGAATAACTCCCAACACTCGGGATTGGCTATAGAAGAGCAGGGGGCGTCGCTAAGCCTAGTAATGGGCGTTTTCATATATTTGAAAAGGTCACATGGAGAAGCTGTTTCCCAAGGGTGGGGTGGGGGACTGCTCCTTTCCAGCCCCTCCCAGTTGGCAACTGCCTAGTCACACAGCAGATGCTAATGAAAGGTACAATATAACATATCTTTTTTTCTGTAAAACCTATTTTTAATACAAAAACACTTTTGCAGTGTATGCACTATGCTCTGTGGGGACTGGGGGAGTGCTAAAAATGGGTCTCCTGGTGACAGGTTCCCTTTAAAGAAGGGGAGGAAAAAAAAGAAAACGCTAAATCAAAAAAGGGTATCAACGGGAAGGGGTTAAAACATAATAAAACCTTTAAGGGTACATTCACGTGATGCATCTTGTTTGCGTTTACAATGCGTTTTGTAACACATTACAACAGCTAAGGAGAGGTGATTTGCCTAATTACATTACTGTTCACATTTGCGTTTACAAACCCCATCGTAAAAACATGTGTTAACGCACGTGTTAATGTGATAAGGCATATCCCCTCTCCTCAGATGTTGTATTGTGTTAAAAAATGCAATGAAAACTTAACCAAAAAGCACAGTGTGACTGCACCATAAGCGTGATGCCACACATGGCGTTTTGAACCCGTTCTTGGTCCGTTTTTAAGCAGTCCGTCCAAAAACACATGTTAAAAAACGCATCCGTTTTTGACCAGTTTTAATTAAGATAATTAGTAAAACCTGTCAAAAACGCATGTTTTTTAACGGACTGCTTAAAAACGGACCAAAAATGGGTTCAAAACGCCATGTGTGGCATCACCCTTAGGACGGCGGCACACGTGGCGTTTTGAACTCGTTTTTAAGCAGTCCATTAAAAAACACATGCGTTTTTGAAAAAACGCCTGTGTTTTCACCCGTTTTAGTTAAGATAATTAGTAAAGCCAGTCAAAAACACATGCGTTTTTTAACGGACTGCTTAAAAACGGTCCAAAAACGGGTTCAAAACACCACGTGTGCCGCCGGCCTTAGTATCTCTATAATCGTACCATCCAAAAAACAAGTGAAAGTCCAAAAACACGAACCACTTGCAAATGGCATAAATGCGTTTTTTCTTCCCAGTACACAGCATGAAATACTAAATACTGTCACTAGGAAGTAGAATTTGTTGCACCATAAGCCCCATAACGCACTAGTGACAGGGAAATAAAATTGTTACAGCTTGTAGAGGGCATTTAGGATTAAAAAAAAAAAACCCTGAGAAATAGTCAGGGGATGAAGGAGGAAAACAGGGGAGGAGATAAGGGGTTAATACTGCAGACAAGGCTCAGGGAAGTAGCGCCCTGTACACACAGTGATGCGTCAGATGGGGAGACGCACACCGCTACATGCTGGTCACAGGACCAAGTGTCTCCTGCGAGACCTTCTGTCTTCACATTGAACTTAGATAAACACGAAAGCAACACAATTTAATCAATATATTATAATGTTTGAATTAGGAGACTACGCCGAGCATGCGCGCTACAGCCGTACGACAGAGCGGCCATATTGGTATTGGGCAGAACCTCTCTTGCGCTTGGTCTTTGTCACGTGGTACGCGAGGAGCGGAATAATTAAAGCTGCGCGTCTTCTGGTCTCCTAGGCGACCGCAGAGAGTCACGTGGTGCACAGGGAACGGAAGTTTTTATGCAGCTGGAAGGAGGATTACTTCCGGAGTGACGTGCAGCGGCTCAGTGAGTGCTCAGTGTGAATTGTCACTTATGTGATTCCAACTATGTTCTCCATTGCGTCCGGTCTCTTCCATAGAGAGTCATTGTATAGTCAGTGACACCAGTACTGTGCACGGCTGTGCTATAGAGAGTCATTGTATAGTCAGTGACACCAGTAATGTGCAGGGCTGTGCTATGGAGAGTCATTGTATAGTCAGTGACACCAGTAATGTGCAGCGCTGTGCTATAGAGAGTCATTGTATAGTCAGTGACACCAGTAATGTGCAGGGCTGTGCTATGGAGAGTCATTGTATAGTCAGTGACACCAGTAATGTGCAGGGCTGTGCTATGGAGAGTCATTGTATAGTCAGTGACACCAGTAATGTGCAGGGCAGTGCTGTAGAGAGTCATTGTATGGTCAGTGACACCAGTAATGTGCAGGGCTGTGCTATGGAGAGTCATTGTATAGTCAGTGACACCAGTAATGTGCAGCGCTGTGCTATGGAGAGTCATTGTATAGTCAGTGACACCAGTAATGTGCAGCGCTGTGCTATAGAGAGTCATTGTATAGTCAGTGACACCAGTAATGTGCAGGGCTGTGCTATGGAGAGTCATTGTATAGTCAGTGACACCAGTAATGTGCAGGGCTGTGCTATGGAGAGTCATTGTATAGTCAGTGACACCAGTAATGTGCAGGGCTGTGCTATGGAGAGTCATTGTATAGTCAGTGACACCAGTAATGTGCAGCGCTGTGCTATGGAGAGTCATTGTATAGTCAGTGACACCAGTAATGTGCAGGGCTGTGCTATGGAGAGTCATTGTATAGTCAGTGACACCAGTAATGTGCAGGGCTGTGCTATGGAGAGTCATTGTATAGTCAGTGACACCAGTAATGTGCAGGGCTGTGCTATGGAGAGTCATTGTATAGTCAGTGACACCAGTAATGTGCAGCGCTGTGCTATAGAGAGTCATTGTATAGTCAGTGACACCAGTAATGTGCAGGGCTGTGCTATGGAGAGTCATTGTATAGTCAGTGACACCAGTAATGTGCAGGGCTGTGCTATGGAGAGTCATTGTATAGTCAGTGACACCAGTAATGTGCAGGGCTGTGCTATGGAGAGTCATTGTATAGTCAGTGACACCAGTAATGTGCAGCGCTGTGCTATGGAGAGTCATTGTATAGTCAGTGACACCAGTAATGTGCAGGGCTGTGCTATGGAGAGTCATTGTATAGTCAGTGACACCAGTAATGTGCAGGGCTGTGCTATGGAGAGTCATTGTATAGTCAGTGACACCAGTAATGTGCAGGGCTGTGCTATGGAGAGTCATTGTATAGTCAGTGACACCAGTAATGTGCAGCGCTGTGCTATGGAGAGTCATTGTATAGTCAGTGACACCAGTAATGTGCAGCGCTGTGCTATGGAGAGTCATTGTATAGTCAGTGACACCAGTAATGTGCAGGTCTGTGCTATGGAGAGTCATTGTATAGTCAGTGACACCAGTAATGTGCAGGGCTGTGCTATGGAGAGTCATTGTATAGTCAGTGACACCAGTAATGTGCAGGGCTGTGCTATGGAGAGTCATTGTATAGTCAGTGACACCAGTAATGTGCAGGGCTGTGCTATGGAGAGTCATTGTATAGTCAGTGACACCAGTAATGTGCAGGGCTGTGCTATGGAGAGTCATTGTATAGTCAGTGACACCAGTAATGTGCAGGGCTGTGCTATGGAGAGTCATTGTATAGTCAGTGACACCAGTAATGTGCAGCGCTGTGCTATGGAGAGTCATTGTATAGTCAGTGACACCAGTAATGTGCAGGGCTGTGCTATGGAGAGTCATTGTATAGTCAGTGACACCAGTAATGTGCAGGGCTGTGCTATGGAGAGTCATTGTATAGTCAGTGACACCAGTAATGTGCAGGGCTGTGCTATGGAGAGTCATTGTATAGTCAGTGACACCAGTAATGTGCAGGGCTGTGCTATGGAGAGTCATTGTATAGTCAGTGACACCAGTAATGTGCAGGGCTGTGCTGTAGAGAGTCATTGTATAGTCAGTGACACCAGTAATGTGCAGGGCTGTGCTATGGAGAGTCATTGTATGGTCAGTGACACCAGTAATGTGCAGCGCTGTGCTATAGAGAGTAATTGTATAGTCAGTGACACCAGTAATGTGCAGGGCTGTGCTATGGAGAGTCATTGTATAGTCAGTGACACCAGTAATGTGCAGGGCTGTGCTATGGAGAGTCATTGTATAGTCAGTGACACCAGTAATGTGCAGCGCTGTGCTATGGAGAGTCATTGTATAGTCAGTGACACCAGTAATGTGCAGGGCTGTGCTATGGAGAGTCATTGTATAGTCAGTGACACCAGTAATGTGCAGGGCTGTGCTATGGAGAGTCATTGTATAGTCAGTGACACCAGTAATGTGCAGCGCTGTGCTATGGAGAGTCATTGTATAGTCAGTGACACCAGTAATGTGCAGCGCTGTGCTATGGAGAGTCATTGTATAGTCAGTGACACCAGTAATGTGCAGGGCTGTGCTATGGAGAGTCATTGTATAGTCAGTGACACCAGTAATGTGCAGGGCAGTGCTGTAGAGAGTCATTGTATGGTCAGTGACACCAGTAATGTGCAGGGCTGTGCTATGGAGAGTCATTGTATAGTCAGTGACACCAGTAATGTGCAGCGCTGTGCTATGGAGAGTCTTTGTATAGTCAGTGACACCAGTAATGTGCAGCGCTGTGCTATGGAGAGTCATTGTATAGTCAGTGACACCAGTAATGTGCAGGGCTGTGCTATGGAGAGTCATTGTATAGTCAGTGACACCAGTAATGTGCAGCGCTGTGCTATGGAGAGTCATTGTATAGTCAGTGACACCAGTAATGTGCAGGGCTGTGCTATGGAGAGTCATTGTATAGTCAGTGACACCAGTAATGTGCAGCGCTGTGCTATAGAGAGTCATTGTATAGTCAGTGACACCAGTAATGTGCAGGTCTGTGCTATGGAGAGTCATTGTATAGTCAGTGACACCAGTAATGTGCAGCGCTGTGCTATGGAGAGTCATTGTATAGTCAGTGACACCAGTAATGTGCAGGGCTGTGCTATGGAGAGTCTGTGTATAGTCAGTGACACCAGTAATGTGCAGGGCTGTGCTATGGAGAGTCATTGTATAGTCAGTGACACCAGTAATGTGCAGGGCTGTGCTATGGAGAGTCATTGTATGGTCAGTGACACCAGTAATGTGCAGCGCTGTGCTATAGAGAGTAATTGTATAGTCAGTGACACCAGTAATGTGCAGCGCTGTGCTATAGAGAGTAATTGTATAGTTAGTGACACCAGTAATGTGCAGCGCTGTGCTATGGAGAGTCATTGTATAGTCAGTGACACCAGTAATGTGCAGGGCTGTGCTATGGAGAGTCATTGTATAGTCAGTGACACCAGTAATGTGCAGCGCTGTGCTATGGAGAGTCATTGTATAGTCAGTGACACCAGTAATGTGCAGGGCTGTGCTATGGAGAGTCATTGTATAGTCAGTGACACCAGTAATGTGCAGGGCTGTGCTATGGAGAGTCATTGTATAGTCAGTGACACCAGTAATGTGCAGCGCTGTGCTATGGAGAGTCATTGTATAGTCAGTGACACCAGTAATGTGCAGCGCTGTGCTATGGAGAGTCATTGTATAGTCAGTGACACCAGTAATGTGCAGGGCTGTGCTATGGAGAGTCATTGTATAGTCAGTGACACCAGTAATGTGCAGGGCAGTGCTGTAGAGAGTCATTGTATGGTCAGTGACACCAGTAATGTGCAGGGCTGTGCTATGGAGAGTCATTGTATAGTCAGTGACACCAGTAATGTGCAGCGCTGTGCTATGGAGAGTCTTTGTATAGTCAGTGACACCAGTAATGTGCAGGTCTGTGCTATGGAGAGTCATTGTATAGTCAGTGACACCAGTAATGTGCAGGGCTGTGCTATGGAGAGTCATTGTATAGTCAGTGACACCAGTAATGTGCAGCGCTGTGCTATAGAGAGTCATTGTATAGTCAGTGACACCAGTAATGTGCAGGTCTGTGCTATGGAGAGTCATTGTATAGTCAGTGACACCAGTAATGTGCAGGGCTGTGCTATGGAGAGTCATTGTATAGTCAGTGACACCAGTAATGTGCAGCGCTGTGCTATAGAGAGTCATTGTATAGTCAGTGACACCAGTAATGTGCAGGGCTGTGCTATGGAGAGTCATTGTATAGTCAGTGACACCAGTAATGTGCAGCGCTGTGCTATAGAGAGTCATTGTATAGTCAGTGACACCAGTAATGTGCAGGGCTGTGCTATAGAGAGTCATTGTATAGTCAGTGACACCAGTAATGTGCAGCGCTGTGCTATGGAGAGTCATTGTATAGTCAGTGACACCAGTAATGTGCAGGGCTGTGCTATGGAGAGTCATTGTATAGTCAGTGACACCAGTAATGTGCAGGGCTGTGCTATGGAGAGTCATTGTATAGTCAGTGACACCAGTAATGTGCAGCGCTGTGCTATAGAGAGTCATTGTATAGTCAGTGACACCAGTAATGTGCAGGGCTGTGCTATGGAGAGTCATTGTATAGTCAGTGACACCAGTAATGTGCAGGGCTGTGCTATGGAGAGTCATTGTATAGTCAGTGACACCAGTAATGTGCAGCGATGTGCTATGGAGAGTCATTGTATAGTCAGTGACACCAGTAATGTGCAGCGATGTGCTATGGAGAGTCATTGTATAGTCAGTGACACCAGTAATGTGCAGCGATGTGCTATGGAGAGTCATTGGCGGCTGTGATAAGATATTATTTGTATTGGTTCTATTCACATGTTTATTTTTTGAGAATGTCTGATAAAGTAGGAAATGTTCCAGTCCTTGATAATACGGGCTCCTGGGCTCTTTTTCACAGACCTGATACTCTTTGCGGCTGGTTGTCCCCACATATCAGTAGCAGCTAGTTAGTGTGAATAATGCCATGTCTATGTATCCACAGTGCGGACACGTCCATGCTGACCTCTCCCTGAGGATGGACCCGGCCCATAGCGGATTATCCAGGACTATATTCAGCCTTGCCTGGGACATCATCTCCCTGCTGTCTGGAGAGGTGATTTCAGCACATAACATTAGTCTTGTCTTTTCTGTAAGCAATAGTTTAATTGTTTTTTCCATTACCAGGATTACACAGTAGTGAAGACGACTTATGGGGAGATTGTGACCCCCATCAGTCTCCCCCATGTCCCAGGAGGATGCAGCAGGTCCCAGAGTCCCTCAATGGAGCGTCCATCACTGACAGCTGAGAGGGAGAACTATAAGAAGATCCTGGAGATCACCTATAAGATGATAGATCTGCTGAGCGGAGAGGTGAGCGCTGCAGGGGATGCTGGGACATTATACAAGGGGTGATGTGTCTGGGTGATGACTGTATCATTGTGGGTGTCAGGTCCCTATAAGGTGTCAGGACGTCAGTGTCCATTTCTCCCTGGAGGAGTGGGACTACATAGAAGGACACAAGGACCAGTACAAGGACCTCATGATGGAGGACCACCAGGACCCCCCATCACCAGGTAAGAGAAATCTCTCTGAATGGAGCAGTACCAAGGGGTCCTCCGTTTTCTCCATTGTAGTCAGAGTTTACATGTTTTCTCCAGTTGAATCCAATAAAAGTAATGGACCAGAGAGGTCTCCAAGACTTCCATATTCCCATCATTGCCCGGAGGAAAATCCCAGCGTTGTACAGGTAACTCATGTAACCTGAGCAGAGGCGGCACTTCATGTCATATGTAGAATAGTGTGAAGGGAGACTATTTCTTACATTTTTTTGAAGGAATGTGAAGATTTCCAGGGGATTGATGCATCGGTGTATACGAAGGCTGCGCGGCAATATAAGATGGGAGCTGCAGGTAGGTGGAGAGCTGGGAGCAGGAGAGGAGTATGAGAACTCGCTCTACTCGCTGCTGTTGGGTCCTCTTACTTTTTGGGTGCTTCTCTACTCCTGGTTCTGGGCCAGTACATAGTACCAACAGAGCGACACGCAGGGGAGCGATGAGCTTCTTGGGTCTGTATCTTTGTTTCCTGTCTACATTATGTGTCTCTGTTCTAACTTTTTCTTCTGATGTGGGGTCTGTACTGTTTTTTGGTCATTTTTGTCTGCTCTTGGGGTCACCAATATTATTTCTGCCTGTACTGTGGTGATTTTCCACTGTTGTTACTAGCGCCGCTCCTTAAAGCTGAGTAATATGACAATGGCTTTCCCCCAGGGACACCTACAGGTCATTTTCTTATATATTTTTCCCAATCCTCTAGGTTCCAGCAGTCGTGAATCTTCTTTGATGGATCTTCCTCATAGTGTCTTTGACTTCTTCCTTACCGACCCTCCAGAAATGGAAAGACGCAAGGAGCCGATGACAGAAAGAATGCTAAAGCTTTTCATAGACGTCATCTACCTGCTCACCAGACAGGTGACACTTTCTCCCATTTATCTGTGAATTTTACTTTTTTGGCTTTGTCTTAAAAAGAATAAAAATAAATAAAGAGAATAAAATGGAAAATATAAAAAAGGACATTCATCTACTAGGGAGAGACCATGATTTAAGTGATGGTTCTCGGTCACCAGTCAGTGTTTAGAGGGAACCTTATCACCAGATTTGCCACACCAAACTACAACCCCCCTCCGGTAGAGGAGTAATGTCCTTTTGTAGCATTCCCCCATTTACCTTCGAAGAAAACTATTAATGAGCCAGGTTCAGAGGCTTGAGGGGGAGTTTATGCCTCTATCTTGGATTATATAGCACCTAGAACCATAGTCTTACATTAAAGTAGACAAGGGAATTTTAACTTTAGAACAACATCAGGCTTGTGGCTCTTTGAGCTACAGCGCCAGAGATATTGGCAGGAGATATTGGGATGTGAGCTGCAGATAAAGATCCAATTCCCATCTTTTTCCTAAACTTCCTGGAGCCCAGGATATAGGGCTGCTCAGATATGGAGCAGCCCTATACGGTCCAATGGTCACATGATGCTCCATTGGGAGCAGAAGTGCTACAATCCAGGATCCACTGCTGGGGTCACCCCGAGAGGTAAATAAATGTGCGCAAAACCTCTGCTTTTACCCCATTCTCAGGAACCCCTTAAGACCCCGATAAAAGAAGGATTTGTATTTAAGTGTTGATTTCTGTGTTGCATCAACAGCTACATAGCAATTTTAGATTGAAAGAATCCCCCAGTCTTGTTGTGACAGCACTGGGCTTGTGAATGATGGCACCTACTGTCTCCCCATGGACAGGACTACTCAGTAGTGGAGACATCATCTCGTCGGTGCGGGAGCCCTAGACACAGTCCATTTGTGTCAAGAGGAGGTTGGAGCAGTTCTCAGAGCCCCGTGATGGAGAGGAAGAAGGAGCTGAAGATCCTGGAGCTCACACACAAGATCCTGGAGCTGCTGAGTGGAGAGGTGAGTGCTGCAGGGGATGCTGGGACATTATACAAGGGGTGATGTGTCTGGGTGATGACTGTATCATTGTGGGTGTCAGGTCCCTGTAAGGTGTCAGGATGTCAGCGTCTATTTCTCCATGGAGGAGTGGGACTACATAGAAGGACACAAGGACCAGTACAAGGACATCATGATGGGGGACCAGCAGCCCCTCATATCATCTGGTAAGACAATTTTATTGTAAAGGAAAGAGCAGCTTTAAAGCAAATCTTACCTTCAACAAAAATGTGCAAAGCCCAGAATTAAGGAATTTGTCAATGAACATGACATGACTTCTGCATTTTATGCACAGGAGTTTCACTTCTCCTTGGTGGCTGGAGACCTACCTTCTCCTGCACACTCCTCCTCTCTCCATAGCCTTCTATGTCATCTGACGACTCGGTGACCTGCTGTATGTCTAGATATAAATCAGCAGAGATTATGTAGTGGCCGTCATATATTATCCTGGAAAGGATGAGGGAGCCAAATAGGTGAAGAAGGAAGCCCCCTGCTCCGATATGATGTAGTACATGTGACTACACAAGGCAGTAATACAAGTGGAAAAGTTACTGAGCATCTCAGGTCATCCAGATATCTCCATCTTCTGAGGATTTTATCAGTCTTTGTGTCCCGCAGATGGATCCAGTGGAATAAATTTGGCACAGATATTTCCCAGGCATCTAAATTCCCAGAGTTGCCCAGAGGACGATCCTTCTGTCCCCCAGGAGCCTCAGGTACTGTAGATAAAGTTGCGAGGTCATCATACGTTGGCTTCTTGAACCTAAAATGAGGCATTAGACGAGCATCGACTGAACCTGCAGATTTCTGATGTGTATGGGGAGATTTTTACCTTCCCAAGTCTCTTGTCCTGCTGCTGTGCCGAGTGTAGCTCCGTATGAGGGAGGTGTGGGAGACGGCTGTATGCAAGTGCTTATCTAAATCCATGTGGTCATCTTCTGTCTTGGCCTCAATTTGACCTGTAAAGAAGCATTTCGGTGACACCACAATGATCTCTCCATCTAAAATCACATTCTGTAGAAGATATTTTACTTGCAGTGGGGTAACTAGAAGCTGATGGGCCCAAGTGCAAAGTCTGTGCCAGGGCCCCGACTATAATGTATGGCTTATAGTAATAGTCTTCTCATATGGGAAAGTGACACCATAAGGGCCCCCTAAACCTCTTGGGCCCGGGTGCGACCGCAACCTCTGCACCCCCTCAAGTTGCGCCCCTGGTTACTTGTGGAATTTTTCATGCCTTTTATGCAAGAAAACTGGCACACAAGGCAAGATAAATCCCGCCCGGGGTATTAAAAGTTGTTCAAGTTGTAACACGATCCAAAACGCTCAATAAATCTGGCGCAGGACGCCATAAATTATGACAGGTGTTTGTCGTAGACTAGTAACTGCACTGCCCTGATTTTATCCTTCATCTTTCATCAGGATGAAGACATCATTGATCTCAAAGTTGAAATTATAGATGAAGAAGAAGAGTTGTATATGATGTGCGATCCGCAGACCATGGAAGAGGAATTCCCGGCAGATTGTGACATTGGTGAGTCCCTTGTGGTTGTGTCCGGTCATACATGTGCACTCCTATAGCGTGACCAGCAACTACATTCACATGGAGTTATATTTAGGTATCATAAAGTTGGCAAATTCTCATCATTTTCCACAGACAACAGCAAGTTACTAGAGGGACAGTCTCTTTCATCTCCAGATTGTGAATATGAAGATATCAGACATCAGCTTCCTGGAGAAGACCTGATGGTCCCAGGTGTCTCTACAGAACTACTACATCCATTCCTGGAGCCCTGCTTTCAAGACCTCACACAAAGTCCTGAACATGGAAGTGGGAGACTATTTGCTTGTTCCCAATGTGGAAAATGGTTTCCTCAAAAATCTAATCTTTTCAGACATGAGAGAACACACACAGGAGAAAAGCCTTTTTCATGTGATACGTGCAGCAAATCCTATAGCCAGAAGGCGCAACTTGTAGAACATCAGGTGATTCATACGGGAGAGAAGCCGTTTTCATGTGTCATATGTGGGAAGTGTTTCACGCACAGGGCTATCCTCTATAGACATCAGAGAATTCACACAGGTGAGAAGCCATTTTCCTGTGGCGAATGTGGTAAATGTTTTTCCTATAAATCTTATCTGGTAGAACATCGGAGATTTCACATGAAGGAAAAGCCCTACTCCTGTTCTGAATGTGATAAATCTTTTGCCAAAAAATCTATTCTTGTGAAACATTTAAAACTTCACTCGGAGAAGAATCTGTTTTCTTGTTCAGATTGTGGGAAATGTTTTACCAAGATATCATTACTTGTAAAACATCAAAGAATTCACACAGGAGAGAAACCGTACATGTGCTTAGAATGTGGGAAATGTTTTGCCAAGAAGTCCGTTCTCATTGACCATCGGAGAATTCACACAGGAGAGAAGCCGTTCCCGTGTTTACAGTGCGGGAAATGTTTTTCTAAGAAATCGGGTCTTATTAAACACCATCGTACTCACACAGGGGAGAAGCCATTCCCGTGTTTGGAATGTGAAAAGTGTTTTTCACAAAAATCGGGTCTTGTTAAACATCAGAGAATTCACACAGTAGAGAAGACCGTAGCCTGTTTGGACTGTGAAAACGGTACATGTATCCACCCTGAGAAACACCAAGTATTTGACAAAGAGGTCAGGCCTTTTCCATGTTCAGAATGTGGAAAAAGATTTACCCAGAAAGCATATCTTGTCAAACATCATAAAATTCACACTGGGGAGAAGCCGTTTTCATGTACAGAATGTGAAAAACGCTTCATGCTAAAAGATCATCTAGAGCGACATCAGAGAATTCACACAGGGGAGAAGCCATTCTCTTGTTCTGAATGTGGGAAAAGCTTTACCCAGAAAAAATCCCTTGTCGAACATCACAAGACGCACACCGGCGAGAAACCGTTTTCTTGTTTAGAATGTGGCAAAAGCTTTACACGCAAGTGTCAGCTTGAAATTCATCAGAGAAGCCACACTGGGGAGAAGCCTTTTTTATGTTCAGAGTGCGGTAAATTTTTTATTCAGAAATCCGATCTTGTTAGACACCAGAAAATTCACCCAGGAGGAAAGCCCGCAGATATTGGGAATGCTGAAGTTCATCGGAGAAGTGACAGAGACGAGCGGCCATTTTTATGTTCGGAATGTGGCAAGTGTTTCACCCAGAAATCCTATCTTGTAAAGCATCAAAAATTTCACACGGGTGAAAAACCATATTCTTGTCCAGAATGTGGGAAATGTTTTACTATGAAATCAGGACTCGTTGAACATCAGAAAATTCACACAGGAGTGAAGCCATTTTCATGTCCAGAATGTGGCAAATGTTTTACACGAAATTCTCAACTTGAGATGCATCGGAGAACTCACACAGGGGAGAAGCCATTCTCCTGTTCAGAATGTGGCAAGTGTTTTATCCAGAGATCTGATCTAATTAGACATCACAGAATTCACACAACTTCTATCGTCTCTAAAGTTTCCAGTGTCTCTGTCTTGGATGGATTTACCATTGACTCTCTACACTCCCAAGTTATTTTTACGTGAACAGTAAGGGATAACTGGAGTGTTTCTCCATACAAAGCTACTGGAGAGAGGTGTAATTATATCTGTGTGCAGGACTGTGAAATATGGATTTATATTCCAGAATTGTAACACACAAAGATGTGACTAGACATATCAGTAAGTAGCACTGGCTCAGTATTGCATGATCACAGCTGCTGACAAGTTCCCTGTGCACTGAGGGAGTTTCCTCACACTGCTACAGAAGCAACCTAACACAGTCTGCATGGTAATATCTCCCGAACGTTCCCGCTAAGACTAAGTGTCTTGTTTCTGGTTTCATGTATTTAAAGGGGTAATTAAATCCTGGATTTTTTTTTTAAGAACCACTTACAATGGTATAAAATATCACCAACTGCAAAGTGCACTTTTCAGTCATTCTTCACGTGATCGGATCATTGCAGCCATTCACTGACAGGAACATCCGCTGAGGTGATCACTGCTGCCATTCACTGACAAGAAGACCGCTGAGGCGATCACTGCCGCCATTCACTGACAGTAACACCGCTGAGGCGATCACTGGTGCTGTTCACTGACAGTAACAACCGCTGAGGCGATCACTGGCGCCATTCACTGACAGGAACACCGCTGAGGCGATCACTGGCGCCATTCACTGACAGTAACACCGCTGAGGTGATCACTGGCGCTGTTCACTGACAGTAACATCTGCTGAGGTGATCACTGCCGCCATTCACTGACAGGAACATCCGCTGAGGTGATCACTGCCGCCATTCACTGACAGGAACATCCGCTGAGGTGATCACTGGCGCCATTCACTGACAGTAACAACCGCTGAGGTGATCACTGGCGGCGTTTACTGACAGTAACACCGCTGAGGTGATCACTGGCGCCGTTCACTGACAGTAACACAGCTGAGGTGATCACTGGCGCCGTTCACTGACAGTAACACCGCTGAGGTGATCACTGCCGCCATTCACTGACAGTAACACCACTGAGGTGATCACTGCCGCCATACACTGACAGTAACATCTGCTGAGGTGATCACTGCCGCCATACACTGACAGTAACATCTGCTGAGGTGATCACTGCCGCCATTCACTGACAGTAACATCCGCTGAGGTGATCACTGCCGCCATTCACTGACAGTAACATCTGCTGAGGTGATCACTGCCGCCATACACTGACAGTAACATCTGCTGAGGTGATCACTGGCGCCATTCACTGACAGTAACATCCGCTGAGGTGATCACTGCCGCCATACACTGACAGTAACATCCGCTGAGGTGATCACTGCCGCCATTCACTGACAGTAACATCTGCTGAGGTGATCACTGCCGCCATTCACTGACAGTAACATCTGCTGAGGTGATCACTGCCGCCATTCACTGACAGTAACAACCGCTGAGGTGATCACTGCCGCCATTCACTGACAGTAACCACCGCTGAGGTGATCACTGGCGCCGTTCACTGACAGTAACACCGCTGAGGTGATCACTGGCGCCGTTCACTGACAGTAACATCTGCTGAGGTGATCACTGCCGCCATACACTGACAGTAACATCTGCTGAGGTGATCACTGGCGCCGTTCACTGACAGTAACACCGCTGAGGTGATCACTGGCGCCGTTCACTGACAGTAACACCGCTGAGGTGATCACTGCTGCCATACACTGACAGTAACATCTGCTGAGGTGATCACTGCCGCCATACACTGACAGTAACATCTGCTGAGGTGATCACTGCTGCCATTCACTGACAGTAACACCGCTGAGGTGATCACTGCCGCCATACACTGACAGTAACATCTGCTGAGGTGATCACTGACGCCGTTCACTGACAGTAACCACCGCTGAGGTGATCACTGGCGCCGTTCACTGACAGTAACATCTGCTGAGGTGATCACTGCCGCCATACACTGACAGTAACAACCGCTGAGGTGATCACTGACGCCGTTCACTGACAGTAACCACCGCTGAGGTGATCACTGGCGCCGTTCACTGACAGTAACACCGCTGAGGTGATCACTGCCGCCATACACTGACAGTAACACCGCTGAGGTGATCACTGGCGCTGTTCACTGACAGTAACATCTGCTGAGGTGATCACTGCCGCCATTCACTGACAGGAACATCCGCTGAGGTGATCACTGCCGCCATTCACTGACAGTAACAACCGCTGAGGTGATCACTGGCGGCGTTTACTGACAGTAACACCGCTGAGGTGATCACTGGCGCCGTTCACTGACAGTAACACAGCTGAGGTGATCACTGGCGCCGTTCACTGACAGTAACACCGCTGAGGTGATCACTGGCGCCGTTCACTGACAGTAACACAGCTGAGGTGATCACTGGCGCCGTTCACTGACAGTAACACCGCTGAGGTGATCACTGCCGCCGTTCACTGACAGTAACAACCGCTGAGGTGATCACTGCCGCCATTCACTGACAGTAACAACCGCTGAGGTGATCACTGCCGCCATTCACTGACAGTAACATCTGCTGAGGTGATCACTGCCGCCATACACTGACAGTAACATCTGCTGAGGTGATCACTGCCGCCATACACTGACAGTAACATCTGCTGAGGTGATCACTGGCGCCATTCACTGACAGTAACATCTGCTGAGGTGATCACTGGCGCCATTCACTGACAGTAACACCGCTGAGGTGATCACTGCCGCCATACACTGACAGTAACATCTGCTGAGGTGATCACTGGCGCCATTCACTGACAGTAACATCCGCTGAGGTGATCACTGGCGCCATACACTGACAGTAACATCCGCTGAGGTGATCACTGGCGCCATTCACTGACAGTAACATCCGCTGAGGTGATCACTGCCGCCATACACTGACAGTAACAACCGCTGAGGTGATCACTGGCGCCATTCACTGACAGTAACACCGCTGAGGTGATCACTGGCGCCATTCACTGACAGTAACACCGCGGAGGCGATCACTGGCGCCGTTCACTGACAGTAACACAGCTGAGGTGATCACTGGCGCCGTTCACTGACAGTAACACCGCTGAGGTGATCACTGGCGCCGTTCACTGACAGTAACACAGCTGAGGTGATCACTGGCGCCGTTCACTGACAGTAACAACCGCTGAGGTGATCACTGGCGCCATTCACTGACAGTAACACCGCTGAGGTGATCACTGGCGCCATTCACTGACAGTAACACCGCGGAGGCGATCACTGGAGCTGTTCACTGACAGTAACAACCGCTGAGGTGATCACTGCCGCCATTCACTGACAGGAACATCTGAGGTGATCACTGCTACCATTCACTGACAGGAACACCGCTGAGCGCCATTCGTTGACAGTAACATTGCTGAGGTGATCACTGCCGCCATTCACTGACAGTAACAACCGCTGAGGTGATCACTGTCGCCATGGTATTATATAACACAATGTAAACTATAATTTATCGTAATAACATGAAAAATAAAACTATGGACTTAAAATGATGGGGGTTACGATTTTTTTTTAATTATTTCTGTGGCTCTGCCTTTATCAAAGTTATAAATACAAACATGAAAAAATATATTCCATAATAATTTACTTTTAACATTAAAATGTTCTTTTACAACGCTCAGATAATAAAAATCTAGCTCACAACATATTTCACCGCTGAAATTCCAGTCAGCTGAGGGGATAAAAAGGAGCCGAATCCCGCGTCACCTCACGCAAACCACTGGCCAATCAGGTGCTGTTCCCAGGCAGAACAGCCACTGCTCAAAAAAAGAGCGGGGAATTCCACCTCAGGAGGGAAGCCATGATGTCAATAATATCATGGTCGCCCTCCTGAGGGTCTGGGCGACTCCATGGTATTATATAACATAACTTATCTTAATAACACTTAATAAAAAACCACAAAATGGGTAAAAAAATGTTCACATTTTTTTTTTGTGGCTCAGCCCGCCGAGGCCATTTTTGGTTTTTTTTCGAGTTTTCATTGTTCACTCCCCACCTTCAAAAATCCATACTTTTTTTTATTTTTCCATGTAAAAGGCTGAAGAGCTGTGTGAGGTAACAAATTGCACTACATAGTGATGGTTCCATGCCATGTACAGGCGGTCCCCTACTTAAGGACACCCGACTTACAGACAACCTATAGTTACAGACAGACCCCTCTGACCTTTGGTGACCTCTCTGGATGCTTTACTATAGTCCCAGACTGCAATGCCCAGCTGTAAGGTGTCTGTAATGAAGCTTTATTGATAATCCTTGGTCCTATCACAGCAAAAAATGTTTAAACAATTGTCACTGGGGCCAATTTTTTTTTTCTCTGGATCTACAATTATAAAATATACAGTTTCGACTTACATACAAATTCAACTTAAGAACAAACCTCCGGCCCCTATCTTGTACGTAAAAATTTCAAATGCACTGAAAATAGTGAAAAAAGGCGTTTCAGTCGTATTTTTGTGGGCTTGGATTTCACTGTGCACCCCAAATGACAGGTCTACTTCATTCTTTGGGTCGGTGCAATCCAAGGATACTAAATATGTACAGGTTTTAGCTGGCGCTAATAACTTTTTCATACTTCGGAGCTATGAGTGGTGCCACTGGCTCATTGTAACAAATCCTGAGGAACCAGACAGCCTTGGGTTATTGTAAAAGTCGAAAAATCTCCACTCTTCAGCCATAATAAACAAGGAACCACCTTATAAAAATAAACTTCACAAATGGCTACACATGTCTTATGCTATTGTATTTAAAAAAAAAAAAAAAAATGACAAAAATTCTTCAATAAAAATACAGTTGGGAAAAAAAAAAAATAAACTTCACCTCTTGAAACAAAACCCCGCTTTTCATCTCAGACATCTCATTACCTCCAGAATGAATAACTACCGTATATACTCAAGTATAAGCCTAGCCGAGTATATTATAACCACCAATAAAAACCAGCAATTAAAAAAAAAACACCAATTACAACCAGTGGTCCAGTGCCTGTCCCCATAGCATGATGCTACCCCCACCATGAGTCACTGCTGGGATTGTATTTTGAAGGTGATGAGCGGCGCCAGGTTTTCTCGACCGCTTATAATTATTACCAAAAAGTTCAATCTTTATCTCGCAGACCAGAGAATTTTATGTCTCATAGTCTGGGATCCTTCATGTGTTTTGCACACTGTATGCAACTTTCATATTTCTTTCTATGAAGCTCAGCCACAGTGATCTTGGGATTCTTCTTTACTTCTCTCACCAAAGTTTTTCTCCCATGATTAGTTTGGCTGGACAGCCAGGTCGAGGAAGAGTTGTGATTGTCCCAAACTTCTTCGACTTAAGGATTATGGAAGCCACTGTGCTCTTAGGAACCTTGATTACTGCATACATTCTTTTGTAACCTTGATCTGTGCCACAATTGTGTTTCTTAGCTCCTTGGGCAGTTCCTTAGACCTCATGATTCTCATGTGCTGTGACATGCACTGTGAGGTTTTATATAGAAATTCCAATCAATTTAATTAAACACAGATGAACTCCAATGAAGGAGTAGAGGTATCTCAGAGAGGATCAGAAGGAAATACTCATAATGTGTCACCGCTAAGGGTCTGAATATTTATCACCATCTTAATACATCACCATGTGATGTTTCAGTTTTTTCTTGGTGAATAAATTAGCAAAAATATCTACATTTCTGTTTTTTTTCTGTTAAGATGGGTGCAGAGTGTACATTAATGAGCAAAAAAAAAGAACTTTTTTGATCTTACCAAATGGCTGCAATGAAATAAAATGTGAAAAAAATAAAGGGGTCTGAATACTTTCCATACCCACAGTAATGGATGGATGCAATAGAAATTTCCTTTCATTTTTGATCTAAGGATTTGCCAGGGGTTGAACAACATTTATTGGTGCACAGGCCACATTGTCATGCTACTTGACTTTAACAGGCCGCATCAGTAACCAATTCCCTAGATCAGCGATGGCGAACCTTTTAGATACAGAGTGCCCAAACTACAACCAAAACCCACTTTTATATTGCAAAGTGCCAACATGACAATTTGAGCAGTAACCTATTGATCTCTGCTGTATCACAAGTTTCAATCATATTGGCGTCCTGAGGACACCAATACAATAGAAAACAGGAGAAATTTGGATTGTAGCCTCCCTCCAGGCTCCCCTGAACAGGAAGAATCGGGGGACCCAAAGCAGGAGCTCCAAAGATAATCCATCTCTGCCCACACCTTCTCGCTCTTCCTGTGTCACTTTAAAATGGCACGTCCTGGGCTGTCTTGGCCTTGAGTAGAGATGGGCGAATCGATTCTAATGATTCTAACTTCGGTTAGAATTTCAGGAAAAATTCGATTCGTCACGAAGCCAAAATTTATGCTGATTCGTGGGAACGAAGTTGTTTTTTTTCCCCTCATGTTTCTGCTAAACGGGCGCGAGAACAACGTGTTACATGGGGCAGAGAACTCTGGGAAGGAGAAAGGAACACCCCCGATGACATCTGCAGACCTGTAAGCCAATCAGCGACCGGCAGGCTTATGTGATGTCACAGCCCTATAAAACCAGCCATTTCCTATCTCAGCACTTCACACTTCATGTTGTAGTGTCCAGCTGCTGCTATTGTACTGTGCGATTCTTGCTGCAATCCCTCGCTGTTCTCTAAGGGGGATCTGTATACCCCAAATAGCAGTTCTTTTTAGTGACAAAATCGAATAGGAAAAAATCTGTTTGACATTCATGCATCTACAGTAGTGAGCTGTCAGTTGTGGAGTATCTGTATAACACACATTGCAATACCTTTTGGGGGCTCTAGTTAACAGCCAGATTTACGTGTCAAATCCACGTGGTTTATAAACTACCATCTCAGACAGAAAGGTGGCAGGTGGAGCAGGCAGAGGTGGCAGCACAGTAAGGGGATGTCGCAGCAGGGGTGACTATGTGAGGCCAGAACTGCCGTTGTCATCTAGTGGCAGTGTGTTGATCAACAACCCAAAGGTTGTTGAATGGTTGACTCAGTCATCCAATTCCTCAAATATAACATCTGACAACCCCACCCAAGAGTCCGTAGGTTCCTCTGATACAACAATTAGTTGGCATGGCCCAGGAGCAGGTCAGCGGCCCTCACCTGTCCTCAACCAGGCTCTGTCCTGTTCCTTCCTGCAGCCAGAGAGCTACTAGGTGGTCTGGGCTCAGCGCCACTATTCAGCAAGGACGAAGTGTTTGAGGACAGTCAGCAGCTGCTTTGCAGTGAAGAGGTGGGGCAGACTTCCGCTGCTTTCTGCAGTAGGCAGGCTCTGCATACTGACACCGGTGAGGAGAGTAGCAGTGACCGGGAAATGCAAATTGGTGATGATGTAGCCGATCGCACTTGGGAGCCGGGTGTAGCAGGGGATTAATCATCGTCGGGCGAAGAGAGTGTCAGCTTGCGGAGCAGGCAGCAAGTCGCTACTGTGGCTGTGAGTCAGCAGGGTGAGCACACAGTTGGCCGCTGCCTAGGTGCGCCATTGTCCATCCTCTGTCAGGTCTGACCGGGGGATTCCTGGCAGTCATTGCTCACGTACTACTACCACGGCTGCTGTCGGGGGCTTGGGGGGTAGGAGCAGTAGCAGTTCCATCAACAGTCGCTTATTGAGGAGGGTAGCCGCCAGCAGCAGCAGCAGGACATGAAGCAGACCCTGCACCAGCAGGTGGTGGCCTACTTGGACAGCACTTTACCACCTGAGGTAGAGGATCCCATAGACTACTGGGCAGCCAAACTTGATGCGTGGCTGTAACTTGCGGAGTTTGCAGTAGAGAAGCTGTCCTGCCCAGCCAGTAGTGTGGCATCAGAGCGGGTTTTCAGTGTGGCGGGGGCCATCGTTACCCCCAGGAGAACCTGTTTGTCCACCCGTAATGTGGAGAGACTGACCTTTGTCAAGATGAATCAGGCTTGGATAGGCCAGGATTTCAACTCACCAATGCCTAATGCATCAGATTAGATCAGCCATGACACCTCCTCCAAACGTTGAGAAATGAGTCAGGGTTCTAACTACCTGCCTCAGCTACTATTCTGATGCTGCCACCCGCCTGATGCCACACATCTGCTGCTAGTTGCACCATCTGCCTCCTACCATCTTTACCAGGGACTGGAATTGTCCGCCACCTCCACACTATATCATGGTGCCACTCTGCAGGCTCCTGCTGCTTCTGATGCCACCTTCACACTATATCATTATGCCACTCTGCGGGCTCCTGCTGCTGATGCCACCTTCACACTATATCATTGTGCCACTCTGCCGCTCTTGCTGCTTCTGATACCACCTTCACACTATATCATTGTGCCACTCTGTGGGCTCCTCCTGCTGCTACTGATGCCACCTTTACACTATATCATTGTGCCACTCTGCGGGCTCCTGCTGCTGCTGCTTCTGATGCCACTTTCACACTATATGATTGTGCCACTCTGCGGGCTCCTGCTGCTTCTGATGCCGCCTTCACACCATATCATTGTGCCACTCTGTGGGCTCCTGCTGCTTCTGATGCCACCAACACACTATATCATTGTGCCACTCTGCCGCTCTTGCTGCTTCTGATGCCACCTTCACACTATATCATTGTGCCACTCTGCCGCTCTTGCTGCTTCTGATGCCACCTTCACACTATATCATTCTGCCACTCTGTGGCTTTCCCTGTTACTGCCACCATGTTGCTGCCACCTGTAGGATCTTGCTGCTGATGCCACCTCCACACTAAATCATTGTGCCACTCTGTGGCTATCCCTGTTGCTGCCACCATGTTGCTGCCACCTGTGGGCTCCTGCTGCCGCCACCTTTACGCTCTTATTATTGTGCCACTTTGTGGCCTACCATGTTTCCGCCACCTCCATAATTTGTCATTGTGCCACTCTGCAGCCTACTCATGCTGCTGCCAACTGACCGCTGTCTCCCTGGAACACCTTGTGATTTCCATAATGCTGTTTTCACCCTCCATCACTCTATGATGTTGCCACTATGTTTGGTTTTCCCCTTCATTTCATCTGTCAGAAGGATGAAAAGCTTCAGGATTGATAGCCAAAAGCAGGAGTGGATACAGAACACAGAGGACATGCAAGTATCCCATTTGCTGCTCATCTCTATTCTGGATCAACTCCTGTTTGTTTTTGGCTTTAGAAATACTGATGGATTATTGACCGATTGAAAGAGGACACTGATGCGTGAAAAGAAGGGCAAAATGATCAGTGACGTCAATGCAAAATTACTGCCAACATCCTCTGCACTCTTTTGGGGGTTTTCCACATCTATCCGCATTTAACAGAACAGGTTCTGTTGTAATCTATGGAATTATCTGATTTCAGTGTAAAAAGAGTGCACTCTTTGATGTTATAGTGGGATCTTGGCCCTCAGCTCGGTCCTTTCGAGCTGGCACAGACGTTACCTTGTCAGGCTGCGTTCCCGCTTCGCTTATTTGGGGAAGTTGGCCTCTGTAAGTGCACATGGAGGTGAAGAGTAAAGCGATTCTAAGAGCGGCGGCTGTCATGTGCGTGTCATACTAAAACACAGCATTGTTTGAAGACTAAACCACGCTCCCTATGCATATTTAAGCATGGCACAATGTTCTACAACACCCTACAGCAGTGATGGCGAACCTTTTAGAGACCGAGTGCCCAAACTGCAACCCAAAACCTTATTACTTATCGCAAAGTGCCAGTACGGCAATTTAACCAGAAAACTGACGGTTTAGTTTAGAATCAATGTACACAGGACTGTCTGAGCTCTGATTCCAGCAGTCCTATACACACTGAAACGCCACTTTTACACCATTTTACATCACATAAAAGAGTAATAAAAAGTTATCAAAAGGTTACGCAGACCTCAAAATGGTAGCAATGAAAACAACGGCTCATTAAGCAAAAAAACCCAAATCTCCCCAGCTCCGTGCACTAAAGTTATTAGCGTCATAAGATGGCGAAACTATTTTCTTTTTCGTACACTGTTTTAATTATAGAAAAAGCATTAAAACACAATAAAACCTACAAATCTGGTATCACTGTGATAGGACCGAACCAAAGAATAAAGGACACAAATGATTTGGAGCGCACAGTGAAAGTATTAAAATCTACAGCTTCCCAGTACACGACATGGAATAATAAATGAGAAGTAAAACATGTTATGCAAAAAATAAGCCCTCACACAGGTATATATAAATGCACATATACATTTATAATATAATATGCATATACATAAATACATAAATACATAAATAAAAATACATATGTTACTTACTCTTGCTCAGGTGTCTGTTGTTCCAGGGGGGGGGGGGTCGGGGTGCAGCATCTGGAGTTCGTTTCAGTGTGGTTATGAGGCATGAGTTCCAGGGGAGGGGGTGATGGGGGGCAGTGACCGGAGTTGAGCAGGGGGAAGGGGGGGGGGGAGTGAGAGCGGCCGGAGTCCTTGCGGGGGGGGGGGGGGGGCGGCGGGTTGCGGTAGCGGGCATAACAGGCTGGGGTTCGGGCGCGCCGGGGGGGGCTTGTGGTAGCGGGCGCAGTTTGGGCCGTGAGTTTCGGCCCGGTTGCGGGCGGAGTTTTATGGGAGGTGCGGGAGCGGGCAGGATGGATGCGCTGAATTAAAAAAATAAATACACTCACCTCAGACTCGGCGTTCCTCCGGCTGATCACTGCAGCGCACAGGAGTAAGGTGCCCAGCGCTGGCAGCGTAATGACATCATTTCGCTGCCAGCGCGGGGATGCTTACCGTCCTGTGCGCTGCAGTGATCAGAGTGACAGCAGGCAGTGTCAGCGCCCTGCTCCGTCATGGCTGTTAGCATTATCGGAGCGCAGCTCCGATACTGCTAACAGCCATGACAACCAGGTGTGGACAGTGGTTGTCCGCACCTGGCAGTGGTTGGGAGGATGGGGCGCGTGCCAGCAGTGAGGGCTCTGCGTGCCATAGGTTCGCCATCGCTGCCCTACAGGCTCTCTGCAGCCAGAAAATGCCTGTTTTTTTAACTTGATTCATTTTGATTCGATTCGGGTCGAATCTAATTTTTTCGAAAAATTCCGCGAATCGACCCGTGCCATAGGTTCGCCACCACTGCCCTAGATGCTCCAACAACCAAAGTACAGCAAAAAATACCACCCCAGCAACTAAATACGACAGTCAGAGCAGATAATACTGGAGACCCCAGAGCAGACAATAATAATAAACGGACCATCCAAAGTAGACAATCATAATACTGGAGATCTCCAGAGCAGACAAATAAAAAATACATCCTCTCCCTTCCTGAATCCTCTTCTCCACACACCACACACTGCAGCTTCTTCTCTCCTCTCCTGTGCAGCTTTGAGGCCCACACTGGTTCACCTCTTCGGTCATCTCCTGTGTTATTATTACAGTTAAATCATGTGATATAATACCCATAATTCCTCAACTCTTATCATGTCCTGTTACTATTTCCGATTTGCGCTGCATTTAACAGGGTTTTTGGCGCGTGCGATCGGATTTTGCCGTAATCACGCCGGCTTTAATGCAGGGGGACACAATGTGAGGAGATGCTGGGGACACAATGTGAGCAGATGCTGGGGGACACAACGTGAGGAGATGCTGGGGACACAACGTGAGGAGATGCTGGGGACACAATGTGAGGAGATGCTGGGGACACAATGTGAGCAGATGCTGGGGGACACAACGTGAGGAGATGCTGGGGACACAACGTGAGGAGATGCTGGGGACACAATGTGAGGAGATGCTGGGGACACAATGTGAGGAGATGCCGGGGGACACAATGTGAGGAGATACCGGGGGACACAATGTGAGGAGATGCTGGGGGACACAATGTGAGGAGATGCTGGGGGACACAATGTGAGGAGATGCCGGGGGACACAATGTGAGGAGATGCCGGGGGACACAATGTGAGGAGATGCTGGGGACACAATGTGAGCAGATGCTGGGGGACACAACGTGAGGAGATGCTGGGGACACAACGTGAGGAGATGCTGGGGACACAACGTGAGGAGATACCGGGAGACACAATGTGAGGAGATGCTGGGGGACACAATGTGAGGAGATACCGGGAGACACAATGTGAGGAGATGCCGGGAGACACAATGTGAGGAGATGCTGAGGGACACAATGTGAGGAGATGCCGGGGGACACAATGTGAGGAGATACCGGGAGACACAATGTGAGGAGATGCCGGGGGACACAATGTGAGGAGATGCCGGGGACACAATGTGAGGAGATGCCGGGGGACACAATGTGAGGAGATGCCGGGGGACACAATGTGAGGAGATACCGGGGGACACAATGTGAGGAGATGCCAGGAGACACAATGTGAGGAGATACCGGGAGACACAATGTGAGGAGATACCGGGAGACACAATGTGAGGAGATGCCGGGGGACACAATGTGAGGAGATGCCGAGGGACACAATGTGAGGAGATGCCGGGGGACACAATGTGAGGAGATGCTGAGGGACACAATGTGAGGAGATGCTGAGGGACACAATGTGAGGAGATGCTGAGGGACACAATGTGAGGAGATGCTGAGGGACACAATGTGAGGAGATGCTGGGGGACACAATGTGAGGAGATGCCGGGGGACACAATGTGAGGAGATGCTGGGGACACAATGTGAGGAGATGCTGGGGACACAATGTGAGGAGATGCCGGGGACACAATGTGAGGAGATGCTGGGGGACACAATGTGAGGAGATGCTGGGGACACAATGTGAGGAGATGCTGAGGGACACAATGTGAGGAGATGCTGAGGGACACAATGTGAGGAGATGCTGGGGGACACAATGTGAGGAGATGCTGGGGACACAATGTGAGGAGATGCTGAGGGACACAATGTGAGGAGATGCTGGGGGACACAATGTGAGGAGATGCTGGAGGACACAATGTGAGGAGATACCGGGGGACACAATGTGAGGAGATGCTGGGGACACAATGTGAGGAGATGCTGAGGGACACAATGTGAGGAGATGCTGGGGGACACAATGTGAGGAGATGCTGAGGACACAATGTGAGGAGATGCCGGGAGACACAATGTGAGGAGATACCGGGAGACACAATGTGAGGAGATACCGGGAGACACAATGTGAGGAGATGCCGGGGGACACAATGTGAGGAGATGCCGAGGGACACAATGTGAGGAGATGCCGGGGGACACAATGTGAGGAGATACCGGGGGACACAACGTGAGGAGATACCGGGAGACACAATGTGAGGAGATGCTGGGGACACAATGAGAGGAGATGCTGGGGACACAATGTGAGGAGATGCTGGGGACACAATGTGAGGAGATGCTGAGGGACACAATGTGAGGAGATGCTGGGGACACAATGTGAGGAGATGCTGAGGGACACAATGTGAATGGATGCTGAGGGACACAATGTGAGGAGATGCCGGGGGACACAATGTGAGGAGATGCTGGGGACACAATGTGAGGAGATGCTGGGGACACAATGTGAGGAGATGCCGGGGACACAATGTGAGGAGATGCCGCGGACACAATGTGAGGAGATGCTGGGGGACACAATGTGAGGAGATACCGGGGGACACAATGTGAGGAGATGCTGGGGACACAATGTGAGGAGATGCTGAGGACACAATGTGAGGAGATGCTGAGGACACAATGTGAGGAGATGCCGGGGGACACAATGTGAGGAGATGCTGAGGACACAATGTGAGGAGATGCTGAGGGACACAATGTGAGGAGATGCTGAGGGACACAATGTGAGGAGATGCTGAGGACACAATGTGAGGAGATGCTGGGGGACACAATGTGAGGAGATGCTGAGGGACACAATGTGAGGAGATGCTGGGGACACAATGTGAGGAGATGCCGGGGGACACAATATGAGGAGATGCTGGGGACACAATGTGAGGAGATGCCGGGGGACACAATGTGAGGAGATGCTGAGGGACACAATGTGAGGAGATGCTGGGGGACACAATGTGAGGAGATGCTGAGGGACACAATGTGAGGAGATGCTGAGGGACACAATGTGAGGAGATGCCGGGGGACACAATGTGAGGAGATGCTGGGGGACACAATGTGAGGAGATGCCGGGGGACACAATGTGAGGAGATGCTGAGGGACACAATGTGAGGAGATACCGGGAGACACAATGTGAGGAGATGCCGGGGGACACAATGTGAGGAGATGCTGGGGGACACAATGTGAGGAGATGCTGGGGACACAATGTGAGGAGATGCTGGAGGACACAATGTGAGGAGATGCTGGGGGACACAATGTGAGGAGATGCTGGGGGACACAATGTGAGGAGATGCTGAGGGACACAATGTGAGGAGATGCTGGGGGACACAATGTGAGGAGATGCTGGGGGACACAATGTGAGGAGATGCTGGGGGACACAATGTGAGGAGATGCTGAGGGACACAATGTGAGGAGATGCTGAGGGACACAATGTGAGGAGATGCTGGGGGACACAATGTGAGGAGATGCTGGGGACACAATGTGAGGAGATGCTGGAGGACACAATGTGAGGAGATGCTGGGGGACACAATGTGAGGAGATGCTGAGGGACACAATGTGAGGAGATGCTGAGGGACACAATGTGAGGAGATGCTGGGGGACACAATGTGAGGAGATGCTGGGGGACACAATGTGAGGAGATGCTGGGGGACACAATGTGAGGAGATGCTGAGGGACACAATGTGAGGAGATGCTGAGGGACACAATGTGAGGAGATGCTGGGGACACAATGTGAGGAGATGCTGGAGGACACAATGTGAGGAGATGCTGGGGGACACAATGTGAGGAGATGCTGGGGGACACAATGTGAGGAGATGCTGAGGGACACAATGTGAGGAGATGCTGAGGACACAATGTGAGGAGATGCCGGGGGACACAATGTGAGGAGATGCCGGGGGACACAATGTGAGGAGATACCGGGGGACACAATGTGAGGAGATGCTGGGGGACACAATGTGAGGAGATGCTGGGGGACACAATGTGAGGAGATGCTGGGGACACAATGTGAGGAGATGCTGAGGGACACAATGTGAGGAGATGCTGAGGACACAATGTGAGGAGATGCTGAGGGACACAATGTGAGGAGATGCTGAGGGACACAATGTGAGGAGATGCTGAGGACACAATGTGAGGAGATGCTGAGGGACACAATGTGAGGAGATGCCGGGGGACACAATGTGAGGAGATGCCGGGGGACACAATGTGAGGAGATGCTGGGGGACACAATGTGAGGAGATGCTGGGGGACACAATGTGAGGAGATGCTGGGGGACACAATGTGAGGAGATACCGGGGGACACAATGTGAGGAGATGCTGGGGGACACAATGTGAGGAGATGCCGGGGGACACAATGTGAGGAGATGCCGGGGGACACAATGTGAGGAGATGCTGGGGGACACAATGTGAGGAGATGCTGAGGGACACAATGTGAGGAGATGCCGGGGGACACAATGTGAGGAGATGCTGAGGACACAATGTGAGGAGATGCTGAGGACACAATGTGAGGAGATGCTGAGGGACACAATGTGAGGAGATGCCGGGGGACACAATGTGAGGAGATGCTGAGGACACAATGTGAGGAGATGCTGGGGACACAATGTGAGGAGATGCCGGGGACACAATGTGAGGAGATGCCGCGGACACAATGTGAGGAGATGCTGGGGGACACAATGTGAGGAGATACCGGGGGACACAATGTGAGGAGATGCTGGGGACACAATGTGAGGAGATGCTGAGGACACAATGTGAGGAGATGCTGAGGACACAATGTGAGGAGATGCCGGGGGACACAATGTGAGGAGATGCTGAGGACACAATGTGAGGAGATGCTGAGGGACACAATGTGAGGAGATGCTGAGGGACACAATGTGAGGAGATGCTGAGGACACAATGTGAGGAGATGCTGGGGGACACAATGTGAGGAGATGCTGAGGGACACAATGTGAGGAGATGCTGGGGACACAATGTGAGGAGATGCCGGGGGACACAATATGAGGAGATGCTGGGGACACAATGTGAGGAGATGCCGGGGGACACAATGTGAGGAGATGCTGAGGGACACAATGTGAGGAGATGCTGGGGGACACAATGTGAGGAGATGCTGAGGGACACAATGTGAGGAGATGCTGAGGGACACAATGTGAGGAGATGCCGGGGGACACAATGTGAGGAGATGCTGGGGGACACAATGTGAGGAGATGCCGGGGGACACAATGTGAGGAGATGCTGAGGGACACAATGTGAGGAGATACCGGGAGACACAATGTGAGGAGATGCCGGGGGACACAATGTGAGGAGATGCTGGGGGACACAATGTGAGGAGATGCTGGGGACACAATGTGAGGAGATGCTGGAGGACACAATGTGAGGAGATGCTGGGGGACACAATGTGAGGAGATGCTGGGGGACACAATGTGAGGAGATGCTGAGGGACACAATGTGAGGAGATGCTGGGGGACACAATGTGAGGAGATGCTGGGGGACACAATGTGAGGAGATGCTGGGGGACACAATGTGAGGAGATGCTGAGGGACACAATGTGAGGAGATGCTGAGGGACACAATGTGAGGAGATGCTGGGGGACACAATGTGAGGAGATGCTGGGGACACAATGTGAGGAGATGCTGGAGGACACAATGTGAGGAGATGCTGGGGGACACAATGTGAGGAGATGCTGAGGGACACAATGTGAGGAGATGCTGAGGGACACAATGTGAGGAGATGCTGGGGGACACAATGTGAGGAGATGCTGGGGGACACAATGTGAGGAGATGCTGGGGGACACAATGTGAGGAGATGCTGAGGGACACAATGTGAGGAGATGCTGAGGGACACAATGTGAGGAGATGCTGGGGGACACAATGTGAGGAGATGCTGGGGACACAATGTGAGGAGATGCTGGAGGACACAATGTGAGGAGATGCTGGGGGACACAATGTGAGGAGATGCTGGGGGACACAATGTGAGGAGATGCTGAGGGACACAATGTGAGGAGATGCTGAGGACACAATGTGAGGAGATGCCGGGGGACACAATGTGAGGAGATGCCGGGGGACACAATGTGAGGAGATGCTGGGGGACACAATGTGAGGAGATGCTGAGGGACACAATGTGAGGAGATGCTGAGGGACACAATGTGAGGAGATGCTGGGGGACACAATGTGAGGAGATGCTGAGGGACACAATGTGAGGAGATGCTGGGGGACACAATGTGAGGAGATGCCGGGGGACACAATGTGAGGAGATGCCGGGGGACACAATGTGAGGAGATGCCGGGGGACACAATGTGAGGAGATGCCGGGGGACACAATGTGAGGAGATGCTGGGGGACACAATGTGAGGAGATGCTGAGGACACAATGTGAGGAGATGCTGAGGGACACAATGTGAGGAGATGCCGGGGGACACAATGTGAGGAGATGCCGGGGGACACAATGTGAGGAGATGCCGGGGGACACAATGTGAGGAGATGCTGGGGACACAATGTGAGGAGATGCCGGGGGACACAATGTGAGGAGATGCTGGGGGACACAATGTGAGGAGATGCTGAGGGACACAATGTGAGGAGATGCCGGGGGACACAATGTGAGGAGATGCTGAGGGACACAATGTGAGGAGATGCTGAGGGACACAATGTGAGGAGATGCCGGGGGACACAATGTGAGGAGATGCCGGGGGACACAATGTGAGGAGATGCCGGGGGACACAATGTGAGGAGATGCCGGGGGACACAATGTGAGGAGATGCTGGGGGACACAATGTGAGGAGATGCTGGGGGACACAATGTGAGGAGATGCTGAGGGACACAATGTGAGGAGATGCCGGGGGACACAATGTGAGGAGATGCTGAGGGACACAATGTGAGGAGATGCTGGGGACACAATGTGAGGAGATGCTGGGGACACAATGTGAGGAGATGCTGAGGGACACAATGTGAGGAGATGCTGGGGGACACAATGTGAGGAGATGCTGGGGACACAATGTGAGGAGATGCTGGGGGACACAATGTGAGGAGATGCTGGGGGACACAATATGAGGAGATGCTGGGGACACAATGTGAGGAGATGCTGAGGGACACAATGTGAGGAGATGCTGAGGGACACAATGTGAGGAGATGCTGAGGACACAATGTGAGGAGATGCCGGGGGACACAATGTGAGGAGATGCTGAGGGACACAATGTGAGGAGATGCTGAGGGACACAATGTGAGGAGATGCTGGGGGACACAATGTGAGGAGATGCTGGGGCTACATTGACACCTTTACAGTTCTGTTCCTGTATAGAAGCTATCACCCGAATGTCACACTACAGGTTCATGTATTTATGCATGCATGCACACATTTAGTGTGTACAGAGGGCCACAAGAAAATGGCCGACAATTCCCTATAAATCCCACTGGTGAGTGTGATTCCCTAGCGGCAAAAAGAGCATGACAGTGATTCCAAAGGTGACCACACGAGGGCAGGACGCACCTAGAGTTGAGGAATGACATCCCGCAATGCATGATTGAACCTGTGGTCCGACTATAACCCGCAACCGAGCTATACAGATTGGAGCATGACAGACCGTACCAAGAGGGAAATGTGCAGGGGGAGACACTAGTCACAACACTATCACACTGAGGCACGAAACGCACGGGCAGCAAGTAATGTGAACAGGTACAGTATGTCATAAGAAGTCGCCTGTGTCCATATGTATAATACAGGGGGAGGAGACTGTGGTGTCCTGTGTGTATATATATATATATATAATACAGGGGGAGGAGAC